>NW_027266343.1:57720821-58320821 GCF_022045235.1 Haliotis cracherodii | reverse complement strand
CGTAGTGCTAAGATGATCGTAACTCCCATACTTTAACATAGGCTTACAACAGTCGTGGCGCTAAGATCGCTTTGTGGACCAGGGGCCCTGTATGACAAAACTTGAATATTGCTGACAAGAAGCAAAACACAGATATGACAACAAGCCTATAAACATCATGTAGATTACTTGCACACTTCCTAGTTGCCCAGCTTTCACTGAAACTTGTAGAACTGTATGTTTTCTGTAGTTAATTTTAGAAGTATTTAACCTCGAATCAGACAGTTCTCCGAGTGCAGATGATGTTAAAAAGATCAGTTTTGTGTAGTTTAAAAAGCATATTACCTCAACCAGAGCAAGTTTATTGTTCGGTGGTAATAGTGTTGTCGTTGTTGGGTTCTCAGGGAGGAACGACAAACGCGGGAATAGGGAGACGAGCCTGCCACTTGACCGGCTGTTTATTCCGACTGTCGCATGTTACATAACAGCACGTGATTGCGCTTACCTGCAACTAATCACATTACAAGAGCGGACATCTGTTGGCCTTTCATAATATAATACACTAGCTAGTTTAAAGCTACTGCGTTTCAATTACAGATATTACATCCGCCCCTCCTAAATTTAAGTTACTTTGAAACAAAAATAATAATCTTTGATAAACAACACAGTCCACGGGACTTCATAAAGTATAAGTAACTTAACAATGTACACTGACCCTTGTAAAGTACTAATAACCCTGATAACTTGACAAGTTACAGTCATAATGAAAAGTGAAATTCAACTAAATTTTTTTTCGACACATAATAATACTGATAACCTGCTGAAGTATTATAGTCCTGATACAAGTAACTGTAATTCACAGCTAAATCAAATGCCACCTTGACACATAGTTCACTGAAAATGACAATCACAGTTCACTCAAATGTCACTTTGACACAAAGTCCCTCAGATAAGACGGTTGCTGCTTCACTCTGGTTGAACGACGAAGTATGGGTGCTACGGGCGATGTCACTACCGGCGTTTCCTCCCCCGGTTCAGACATATCTGGTACACTTGAAACATCCCCTTGGATACTTTCCTCATGGGAATCTACCTGTGGTGTGTCAGGTAAGTCTGATTCATAGTCCTTCCTTCGTGAAGACTGTGATTCTAGCGGAGTGTCTGAACGTTCAATCACGTCCCTTCGGGGTGAAGATAAAGACATCCTGCGTCTGACATGATCCACATGCCTTCTGACCAATCTTCCATCCGTTAACTTGATGATGTACGACAATGGACCAGTTACACTATCAACTTGTCCACTAATCCATTTTGGACCTGAAGCAAAGTTCTTAACCCACACTGAGTCATTCACTTGAAATGCCCTACATTTCGTTAGTGCTGACTGATCCACAAGTTTTCTCTGGTTCTTTTTCACCTTTGAGGTAAGGTTTGGAAACATCAAGTACTTCATCCAGAATACGAAGATGCTCACTGTCGTCGATTCCAGAGTTTATGATATCGTCGAGATAACCCGCTGAGTAATCGAGTCCCTGTAGAATACTTTCAATCATCCGTTGAAAGATAGCGGGTGCCGAAGATACTCCAAATGGCAATCTTGTGTACCTAAAGAGTCCTTTGTGGGTGTTAATCACGACATATTTTCGGGATTCTTCATCCAAGACCAACTGTTGATACGCATGACTCATGTCAAGTTTGGTGAACTGTACACCCCCAGATAGCTTCGTGCACAAATCTTCCAACGTTGGTATTGGATATTGCTCCAATTTTGAAAACTGATTCACTGTTAGTTTAAAATCTCCACAAATCCTGACAGAAGAATCAGGTTTAATGACTGGCACAATGGGACACGCCCACTCAGAATGCTTGACTGGCTCAATAATGCCTTCACTCAGCAAGCGATCAAGTTCAACTTCTATCTTCTGACGTAATGCATACGGCACAGATCTAGGTTTGAAAAACTTCGGAGTTGCATCTTTATCCACGTAGATATGAGCTTGGAATCCCTTAAGTGTTCCAAGACCTTCCTCAAAAACAGCTGAGTGTTGTTCAAGAACATCATTAAGTGTCAAATCTGTAGATTTCATTAGGTTCACCGAAACATCCCTCAGGTCAAAGTTCAAAGGCTGTACCCATGTACGACCTAGAAGATTGGAACCATTACCCTTGGCTATGGAAATCGGTAAGGAGTAAGATCTCTCCTCGTAAGATACATCCACAGTAGTATAACCGTTCAAATCCACTTCCTGTCCTGTATAACTTCGCAGGGGTACTTGTGATGTGTACAATGTCGATGACTGAAGGCCAATTCTTTGAGCCGTCTGCTCATTCACAATGGTCACTGGGCATCCCGTGTCAACCTCAAACGTCACTGGTGTGCCATTAACATCCACTGTAATGTAGTAGGGGTTTGGGTAGTTTGAATCACCTTTAGCCGAAGGCTGAGTACTAACATGAAATAGCGAGTTCTCAAACAAGTCTTCCACACTAGCACTGCAGTTACCTGGGCCACACGAGTTCACCTCACTCACTACAGCATTCACTTTCTGTCTTCCCTTGAATTTAGCCTTAGAATTCTGTTTCTGCGGAATTGATTCCTCTGACCTGCAGACTCTCACAATATGGCCACGTTTTCCACACTTATGACACTTCTCATTCTTATAAAAACACATGTGTGGAGCATGAGTAGTTTTTCCACATCTAAAACAAGGTTTGTTATTTCCAGATCCAACATGAGGCCTCTGGTCTTTGGTACATTGTGCTGATGGCTTACTGCGAAACTTGTGTACTGAATGTCCCACAGTTTTATCACCGTGAAGATCCTGTAGGTTCTTGTCTGCCGCCTCAATTGCGTTAGCAATTTTCAATGCACTACTAAATGTTAGAGCAGTCTCTGACAACAACTTTTTCTGAATATTGTCATCACAAATACCACACACTAACCTGTCTCTCAACATGGCCTGTAAAGACGTTCCAAAATCACACCCGTCAGTCAACTTTCTTAATTCGGCGACATAAGCAGCTACACTTTCACCAGCCTTCCTATTTCGTGAATGAAATTTAAATCTCTGTACAATTTCCGATGGTTTTGGCGTGAAATGCTCTTTCAATAAAACCACCAGCTGGTCAAACGTTTTCTCGCTAGGTTTCACGGGCTGAACCAATGCTCTTATCAACTGGTAAGTTTCAGTTCCACATGACGCTAACAGTATGCTTTTCTGTTTGTCTTCGTCTGTAATTCCGTTTGCCACGAAAACATGTGTCAGTATCTCACACCATTCCTCCCATGTCGACTTCTTTGGATTAAATTCAAACAATCCACAAACTAAACCCGTGGTAGCCATAATCTCTGAGCTGAAGATAGTGACGGTTATAATGCCTCAAGAAGAGCGAAACAAAAGTCAATGTTCATCTATACCGCTTCTCCTACTTCACACTGACGGGTGAAACAAAGGTCAGCAGACCACGTGCTCTTGGCTAACACACTCGTCGCAACGAACACACCTCGCCAATGTACCGTCAAACAGCCAGATAAACGTACAACAATTCCTTTACATATACTTCATAGCTACCTTGGATCCCATCCTCGTCGCCAAAATGTTGGGTTCTCAGGGAGGAACGACAAACGCGGGAATAGGGAGACGAGCCTGCCACTTGACCGGCTGTTTATTCCGACTGTCGCATGTTACATAACAGCACGTGATTGCGCTTACCTGCAACTAATCACATTACAAGAGCGGACATCTGTTGGCCTTTCATAATATAATACACTAGCTAGTTTAAAGCTACTGCGTTTCAATTACAGATATTACAGTCGTCATTTGTTTACATAGAGTAATTTGTTATGACAGGTTGTAGGATCTTTGTCTCTTCTTCACAATGGGGAAATGGTAGACTTGGAGAGGGGTGCAGTCATTTCTAAACATTCCTGGTTTGTTTAATATGACTTGACAATCTGAGTAATTTTAAATAATGGGTTTCAATATGAATGTAGTCTTTTGCTTTTCAGTTTCAGATTTTTATCTTTCCTGCGTGTACATGTATTCATTTTCCTTTAATTTTTGTTAATAATAAAAATTATCTTTTGACAATATTTCAACATTATTGAGAAAGAAATTCCAACAAAATATCTATTATTACGTATTATTCATTGACAGACACCACCCCAGTAGTGTTAGCTTTGTTCACAAACAAGTAGGAGGCAAAGAGTCAAAATTGAACAATCGGAAACCACTTTCGTGCTTTGGCATTGTTTCTTTTTGACCACACCACGACCTTGACATACTCGCTGCCTCTTAGCAAAAATTAGACAGTGGATGTGAAATTCCTGACCTGTGTTGTCACAATGGAAAAGCTGGCTGTTACAACTCCAGGTCAACAAGGGTTGTTAGGGAAGTGTAATTAACAGTACAAGGCTGTGGTCAAGTGGGCACTACTGTCCACACAACTAGGTTGTGGAGTGACTGTCCAAAGCTGAATAAACTCCTAAGCAGGCATGTCAAATTCTTTGTTTCAGAGATTAAAATAATTAGTTTTGTTTACAAAGGGCTGCACAAAGCTGAATTCCGAGAATAACTTGGCCATTTCCTCAATTATGATTATTGGCAGGAAGCATTGGACAAGCGTTTATGTAAAGGAATGTTGTTTGAAAATATCAACATTTTATTTGTAAAGTAACTGGACAAGTCTCGAAAGAGATGATAGGCTGCCGGTTCACAGCTTCTTGCTGAGGGGGATGACCTTTATTCACCCGGAATTTCATTTCAAAAACTATTTGGCTGTAATACCTACCAATGATTTATTTAGGCGTGTTACAATGATATATTTCCTCCGAGAATGATTTGGCTATCAATACTTTGGATTATTAGAATCGTGATTGCGATCTATATTTGTATGTATTCCCGAGCTCTAAATGGATTTACAGAACCTGAATGAGGAGTGGTGATTACTTTGAGTTTCAGAGTCAAAATATTTTTGTCTTTTTGTGAAAGTGTATGAAGAAGGTCTTGTCTCTGTTAGTCACTGTGACATGCATTATCAAGCCTTCTCTGAAATGTCATGTTCCTTTGTGGGATTCAGTTAACTCTTGCAAATGTACTAGTTAACTCTCTCAACTTTCAATGGTTTATCAGTTAATGCTCTCGATGGTTTATCAGCTGACTCTCTCAAGGGTTTATAAGTTAACTCTCTCAATGGTTTATCAGTTAACTCTCAATGGTTTATCAGTTAACTCTCAATGGTTTATCAGTTAACTCTCAATGGTTTATCAGTTAACTTTCAATGGTTTATCAGTTAGCTCTCAATGGTTTATCAGTTAACTCTCTCAATGGTTTATCAGTTAACTCTCTCAATGGTTTATCAGTTAACTCTCTCAAGGGTTTATAAGTTAACTCATTACGCTGCTTTTAGCAATATTCACTATGGGGGATACCAGAAATTGGCTTCACACATTGTACTCATGTGGGGAATCGAACCTCGGTCTACAAGCGAACACTTTAACCACTAGGCTACCGCACCGCCCCATATGTCATGGTCAATAGACCAGACACACAACATTTGGCACACGATGGGTGTTATTTATGTAGATTTGTTTCAATTCCAAACTAGCAGTCAGTGGATAGAAAGTTGTGTTGTGAGTAGTTGTCTGTACAGCAGCATCTTGTGACAGACTCTACTAATAACAGAACAACACATCGCGAAAAAAAGAAACCTCATTTCATTTTTTGGCCACAATATCTAAACGCTGATCTAAAATCGTTTCTGGGTATGTTTTTCATGGCACACAGACTTGTAAAATTTTGAGTGAGTCGGTAAGTTGGTTTGGAATGGTAATAAACAGTATACTTTCCTCCGCTTGGCACCATCAATGGTTCCTGTCAACGCCCAGGTAACTAAACCTCCAAACCTTCTTTATTCCACAGGAAGCAAGACGGTTCCATGTTTGAGACCCAAACATAAGACTTTGCCGTGTCTTATCTAAATAATCATTTAGGGAAAGACCAACGGTGTTGACGATGCCTGCATCCTATCACATGCAACATGGCTGGTAACAATGTCAATGTTCTTGATAGAAACATTTCATTAGAGTTATATGCGGCTACTGGTTCATCCTAGAGCCAAGAGTTCTTCTGCTTTCCCTCCTTTATGAATGTTATTTTGGGAAATGTATACATTCAGAGAGGAACTTTCATGATCCAGAATGAATGTGTTGATGTTTGTGGATTGCGTTGAGATGAGTTCCTGGGACACACATTCCTCCCCATGCTGGTAATACTCTGTGCTTGCCATCCCGATTCAATATATCCTGGAAATTATAACACAAAGACAAATGTACAGGGGGAATGTAAACAAGATTTCAGTGATATCTCTAAAAGAAATAGACGTAGCATTATTCATGCCCAAGATAAAATCGACTGTCACCATTTATCAAAAGTTCACTCCAACTACAGTGTTTTATATATTGTCTTGGTTTAGTTGGTGGTGGATCACCACTGATACCCGGCTTCTGTATCAAAGACTTGGGTCCATGATGAGCTTGTCTGTCATTGTATGATTCCTGATTGCTTTCCACCAGCCTCATTCTGGAACTGGTAACGTGACCTAATGCACTAGATAGACGTGGAAAATTCAAGAATTATTTTTTAAATACCCATTCTTTACACTGTTTCAAGGGTGAAATGCATAGTGACCCAGTTGACAAAGGCGCCACAAGGAGCAGAGTTGCGTCCCTTGGGCACGCCAGAAACCTATGATTGTGGGTTCGAATCCCGGTTCGCCCTGATTATGTTTCTAGGTTTGTCAGCACCATCCCTGTGCTCATGGGTTTCACCGAAGTGGTAAACGTCTGAGACCTGCATCACTTGGGCTTTCCTCCTACATTAAGCTGACATGCCATGATATAACTGGAATACTGTTACAAGCGTCATTGAACCCAACTCACTCACTCACTCACTCACTCAATCATGTTTCTTAGAACAGGTTTTTTCCTTCATGCATGAAACAGAGTTTAAAATATGAATACTGCTATTAGTTTGATATTTTCGCTTCTGAAAAATATTTGAAAATTGGGTTACATTTAAATTCAACCACAAACATTGATTAGATTATTAATGCTAGTATTCAACAATTAAAGGTCTAGCTTTGTATCTGAAAGAGAAATGTATGTAAATTAAATTTATTAAAAAACAAACAAATATATGTATTATTTATTATGTCGCATATCATGGAACAATTGAACATCAATTGTGTAAAATACACAAATAAATTAGATATTAATGTGTACTGAATATTGAAATAAGGAAGTTTGAATCTTAAATCTTGAATCTGGATGGTTTGATCTATCGATATTTTAAATGTTTGTTATTGGTAACCTCATCTTGAAGATCATTAAGTCCCAACAGGGATGCCAGCTGTAGCAAACTTTGATTGTTCCGATGTTTCTGTTGTGAAGTAACATGGCATGTGTTTACCGCCAACCTCCATAAAGTGATGTATTCCTTGTCCTGAACCAGAGAAGACATCATTGTCATGTCGAGGACCAGGACAGTCTGTGGGGACATACTTTCTTTGCTCTTTGCTCTATGGATGTGATATTACTTCTGGCGATTACCAGAAATGTGGAAATGTTGTCTGCGTCAAAAGATTTCTCAGAATGGTCAAAGTATATTGTCCTGTTTGTTTGAACAGTCCCCCAATTCATCGAGGCTTTTGTTGGTAAAAGCATACAAAACTTGTAATAACTTTGTTCAAAATATGGCGAGTGGGTGCACTTCTTTCAATAGGTGGAGGAACCAGGTTTTAGCCTGTGAAAGTAAACTTAGTTAGTTACTGAGAATAATGAGTCTCTCAGCAGGTGCCCCTGTGGAACGCCCCTCTTGTAGTGGTGACCTTTAAGAGAGTCGGTCAACACTGGCTAATAGCCAGTCGAGCATGGGCTCTTCACACTCCCAAAATATGCTATTGACAGTTATCCTACACATCAAGTAAATAGGTGGTCGGAGAGTGATATGGAATCGGCCCATTTGGTTGATTTGTGTCATCAAAATTGTCCACTTATGATAGATGTTTTATCAAGGTGTATTGACAGTGGGTACCTTTGTGGTCTTTCACAGGTGATTTCTGAGGCATGTCTGGCCTAAGGATGCCCTCTCTGCCAGGCATGTTTACACTGTGATGGACTCAGTGTGTTCGCTTACAGGTGTGAGGTCCATATCATCATGTTTAGCATCAGTATTTCCATGTTAAAATTCTACTTAGACTTAACAGGTCATGCAGCCATTGATACTAGGATCAGAAGTAAAGACCGGCCGTTTGATATCCTAAAGGAGGGGCATGGGATTTTATGGAAAAAAATAAATTGTCCCTGAAAATTCTTGAATGCCGACAGACTGTTGGAAAAAAAGAAAGTGCCTGCCACAAAAATGACATTGTTGCAAGGTGTTTATCTTAAAAAAAATTCAGGTTCATAGTTTAAATAAAAAAATATCTGGTTTAATAGCTGTACCTGAAAAGATCTGGATACAAAATCTCATCATTGATGGGGGATGATATATGTGTTGCAATACAGAGACACACAATGTCTTATCTTTCTGTGTGTGTATGGGACATTATCCAACTTTGATTGCAACATATTGATAGAGTTGTTTTCAGTGCTTTTATTTTACACTTGAAGGTTCAAATAATATGGTAATTTATACTGAATCCTTTGATTGCCTTTTGTTTTCAAATATTTGTACATATCATAAATTAATAAAAATGGATTCAGGGAGATTGGAAAACCCTGAACATTTTTTTTATGTTCCTATGGCTTTTCTATATACTGACCCATTTGTTGCTGCTATTTGATTGGCCTGTTTCCTGTCAGGTGACAGAGATATTAGTACCCAAAGGGCATAATATTATCACTTCTCAATACCTTGATCCATTCATTGACTGCAGACAATGTATGTGCATACAGCTCCAGATTCGATGCAGTAAAGACATAAATATGTGACCTAGACTAGAGATCCTTCATTAAAATGCTGTGACTGTCAGAAATGTGATGACACAATGAGATTGTTATTGAGACAACTCTGGTGCGTTTTCAAGTCAGTATTTGTTACGAGTTAATATTTTTGTCTTTTCATCTGTCGTCAAAGGATCGACATGTTTATTTATATGCAAGACGATATCGCATAATCTTCAAGGCTGACCTTCACCTGATTATCTTCTCTTTGCGTGCTGCCGTATCAAACTCACGACAACAAAAACAGTTGCGCCACAGCCTAACCTTTGTTTTGAAAGGAATTCTTCACAGATCCTCGCTTGCGTTTCATTTTGAGGAAGAATGCCGTTATTTTGTGCTTACCAAAGGTGTGTGAAGGGACTGTCAACATGTTGTAACATTGTTGTGACGTTGTAGCACATTGTAGCACACTACGTCTTGCCATTCAAGAAGGGCCATGTTTACATAACGTCTTCGTGTTTGTCAGTGAATGGCTATGCCATCTAAAACAAGCTTTAGGGGCTAAACTTCAGCTCTTGAATGTTTGTTAAAAGGAAAAAACATTAATGTGTCTTTTGTTCTTTAGGTTATTTCATCAACATTAGGAATTTTACGGCATACAAAATCAGAGAATGTCAACACATTTTAGACGCAGGAATATCGTTGGGAGAGGAAGATATACATTGTGATCAAATGGCTTATTAGCATGAGAAGTATTCTGGAAGTTATTTTTTGTTAGCACTCTGACGGGGTTAAATATGTCATGGAAAAACCTCTGGGTGCTGGTTTGGCTTCTTTGGTTTAAAGATAATGATGAAGAACTTTAAATTATCTTTGATTGATCAGGTTAGATTGTTGCATTTGTTGCTAACACCGCATCCAGCAATATTCCAGCTATATGACGGTTGTCCGTAAATAATCGATTCTTGGCCAGACAATCCAGTGATTGACATCATGAGTATTGATCCACACAATTTGGATACGATGACATGCATCAACCAAGTCAGTGAGCCTGACCACGCGATCCCTTTATTCATCTCCAAGCATAGTCGCCTCTTACGGCAAGCATGGGTTGCTGAAGACCTATTCTACCCTGGATTTTCACGGGTCTTGATAGTTTAGTGATTGCAAGCCACTTTAAGTTTCTGCCATTTCCACAGTGGAAGGATTTGAGGAATTGGGAAAAATACAGTAGCTTCATTACAGCATTGTCTGATTTGTTTATTATATGTTTATTTGTTTATTGCAAGGAACGATGGACAAGCTCTGTGCACCTGTGACTGATTAACTGATTGTATGAAGAAGAAAGGTGGTTGACACATCGGCAGATATTTTGTTATACTGTAAACAAAAGTCCTCTCTGGTCATGTGAGCAAAGTTTAACAATACTGCAGCAATGATTAACCTACGAAGAATGAAACAAATGGTTCTATGTATAATGTTAAGGGTTGGTGAAAGGAGGAAATCATGCAAGTAAAGACCGAAAACATGGGACTTTTTTCTGTTCTGTCACAGTCTGTATCTTCCCCCAAACACACGGAAATACCACATAAATATCACAGGAAGGCTTGCACTGCAGGCGGCCTAGACTAAGGCTAAGTCTCCGAAAATATAGAAGTTTGATTGAAAAATGGAGCCCCAGTGAGATCGGAAATTCAGAACATTTGGAAAATCTAGACTTGCTTCATTTAGGGCTATAGCATTACAATAAGGGCTGGTCAGAAGGGGAAATAATATGGTTGAGGGACTGTGAGATGGGAGACTCAGAACCTGTGGGAAATCTAGACTTGCTTCATTTAGGGCTATAGCATTACAGTAAGGGCTGGCTGGAAGGGAAAATAACATGGTTGAGGGACTGTGAGATGGGAGACTCAAAACCTGTGGGAATTCTAGACTTGCTTCATTTAGGGCTATAGCATTACAGTAAGGGCTGGTCGGAAGGGGGAATAATATGGACCATGAGATACAGGACAGGCATCCTTCTAGTGGCTTCTGCAGAACATTAATTTAATTTGTTTCAATCAAAATTCTATATTTTCAATAAACATTGGCTGCTGCCCCAGTGTAGTCCAAGACTGTCTCTGACCAAAACCACTATAACATCCCCCACTCCCTTTAGACATGGTAAGACACGTCCACCTGTCAGATAGGACTATTTTATTCATTCACCACTACGTATGATTGAGCCATGCGCAGACATCATACTCAGTGTGTCTGCCCCTTTTAAGGGTGAAGGCCGCCTCTGTTGCTACTCCTCTAAACATCCACAGCATGAACCCTTCACAGGAATTCCCACTAAAGCAAAGTTTGCACAACGATAACTTTTATCTAAAAGACGTCTTAACTAGACTGGGCATTTTGCTCTTCCAGGAACCATCTTACCTCTGTGTGTCGGCATGTAAATAGTAACTGCCAAACTAAACACGCACTTAATAGATACTGCATGTGCAGACCATGCCACCGCAGTGGGGGATTATGGGATATCCCAGCAGGCCACTGATGTATGGACTTCCTGTAATTTGCTGTTGATGTTCGGTGTGACCTTTGAACGCTGAAGCTAAATAAAATTTGTTATGTATTGTATGAGTGTAATTAGTTAAAAGCTTTCAGCTAAGGTGATCAGAAATCTTTACTGACAAGATTTATTGATAACTATGTTTTTATATGAGTATGGGCTTGTTAGAGATGACCTGCTGTTTATATTCTCATGATTCTACACAGACACACAAACATACAAACACACATGCACATGCACATGCACATGCACAGACACACACAAGCACACACAAACACCAGATTTGGTTTCTGTACCAGAGTGAAATGTTCTGATAGATGCAAGACACAATGGTGTTGCTGTGTTTTTGAATAAAACCTCCCTCACTCACTCACTCACTCACGTATCTCACTTGTTTATTTTAATTTTCATTGGTAGCCCCTATCCTCCCACTTAAGGTGTATGAAACAAACAGTTGGTGTGTTACCTGTAACTGGCACTCTGTTGCTGGTAGTCGGGTAGCCTAGTGGCTAAAGCATTCGCTCGTCACACCGAAGACCCGGGTTCGATTCCCGACATGGGTACAATGTGTGAAGCCCATTTCTGGTGTCCCAAAATGTGATATTGCTGGAATATTGCTAAAAGCCGCATAAAACCATACTCACTCACTCACTCACTCACTCTGCTGGAGGACTTGTTTACAAGAGCAGCATCCGACAAATAAACCTAAGAGGCCAGACTTCAGCTTGTTCACACTAATTCTGATTATGGAACATCTTGATCAGGCCTCTTCCCAGAATAACTGTTTTTGGTAACCTTAGCAGCCAACCCATCTTGGCACTCGTGACAAGATGTGTGATGTAGAAGTAGTTGTCAGGAAAACCCATTCAAACCCTCAGGATCAGCTGAGAGTGTCCATTAACAGCAATCCTATATCCTCAAATGAAGGTGGTAACTATCCACACTGTCAAGGACAATCCAGGTGTGTGCTTGTGTGGGAGACGAGGGTTTCAAGAGATCTACACATGGGCCTTGAAACACGTGTTGCATGAGACTCTGTGTAAATGGGGAAAATCTTGTTCGATAGGCATTTCTTAGAAATTGACAGATGGCAAAGTATTCAAAGAGATTATGAACGACAAATTCTTTATTATACTGTAATGGCAATGTTTCAGTATCTATCCTAATACTGTTGTCACACAAGACTGAAGTTGTTATCCATAAATATATTGTCTCTTTGGGGGAAATTATCAATATGAATTTAACTCCTTTGGTTAATTTTTCCTATATGAGATTTTTTGGGTACCATTTGTCAAAAACCAGGGAGACTGTGGAAGACTAGGCTCCCAATATCCACCTTGTCAGGGCCCTGTTCCACAAAGCAATCTTAGCGCTAAGTTGGTCATAACTCCCTTACTTTATCATAGGCTTACGATCAAAGTAGCACAAAGATTGACTGTTAGGTAGACTTGCTCCAAGGCTGTACTGAAAGAAATGTCCAGGGGTGTGTTGTAATTCTATCCTCCTAATAGGCAAGTCTAGATATGTGGACAGTAAGGACGCCAGTCTCTTGTAGGGACAATTTATTCTTATTATTTATATAATCTGGAAATTTTGATTTAAACTAATAATTATTGCTTTAGAGACTTGTGCAAGTCTAACGGTTGGGCTCGAGCCTATAATGGACAAACATGTTCATCCAGTAACAAAATATAGGATATGTGCCCAGGGACAAGATGGTGCACTTCTAAACAATTGTGCCATATTGTTTACCGACAGGAAGTACAAGCAATTGTGGGTGGTGCTAATAATAGCATTGATGAAACGACCCCGGAGTTCCTCTGTGTTGACTTTGGCTGCACCAAGAAGCATGCTACTGCTGCAGATCGTCCTGGCTTGGATCCAGTGCTGAGCTGGACTGGGACAGAAATACACAGAAATACATCCATAGATTGGGCTGGATTATCTCGGTCATCACTTCCCTCTGTTAAACACCAGTAAGGTGGTGTGCATCTTCTAGCAGTCACAGATCTGGCAATGCATGGAGATCTGTTTGTTGGACAAGGATTCCAGGGCAGAATCTTCCATTCTTGCTTGTCATCTTTGGGCATTCAGAGGCAGAATAGGTCCTGAATGTGCCATGCTAGTCTCCCATTGGGGAATCTGGCGCAGAATGGGTCACCAGTGGCGAGTTCGGGGGGAGAATAAGTCACCAGTGGCGAGTTCAGGGCAGAATAGGTCACCAGTGGCGATTTCAGGAAAGAATAGGTGACCAGTGACAACTGTTGTTGATCAGGTACTTACAAGCGTGACCTGGGGGCGGTCGGGTAGCCTAGTGGTTAAAGCGTTTGCTCGTCACGCCGAAGACCCGGGTTCGATTCCCGACATGGGTACAATGTGTGAAGCCCATTTCTGGTGTCCCCACCTGTGATATTGCAGAATATTGCTAAAAGCGGCGTAAAACCATATCCACTCACTCACTCACTACAAGCGTGACCTGGTTGATTGTGTGTTAGTGAACCCTAACAGTTGATCGTTGTTCATGCTATCGACCAACTTTCTGTGATGTGTTGATGGTCTAAGGCTGATTTACCAGTTTCCCCCTGACATCCCTTTGCCTATTGCTGGCCTCTGAGAAGTAATGCCGTATCACAAATTCTTTTTAAGAGCATTTTGTTCCTGCATCGTTCTTTCAATTTATTTTATTTTCTATTAAATTTTCTATTAACATATAGTGGTCTCCATTACTGTACAGCACAGTCCTACAGTTAAGGTGTCCATGCCTGGGAAGTGTTGACTCGGATCTCTGTAACATGACAAGAAATTGCCATTACTGAATAGGAGCATCACATTCATAGAAACCAACACTCATGAATCATTACCTTACAGTGATAACACCAGGTGTTTCATGAAGAGGGTCCACATTTTCTGCCCTATCGACAGTCAGGACATCAGAAAATTGTAAAGTTGATAAGAAAATAATACTTCTTATTCACAAAATCCTGACTCAGCAATTTGTGTTAAGAGAAAATATCAAAGATGAAATGATGAAAGGTTTGGGGTCATCGTATTGTCGTCGATAAGCCACATGAAGGTGTCAGACAATTTCTGATATCATCGCTATCTCCCTCCATCAGTTGTGTCCACTAGTTCTGCTCTGTGAACACCCAAAGAGACAATGTCATGAATCGGAAAACGTAGCACCACTGAACTTTCCCCAAACTCGTCACTTTGTACTCGTTCACCGTTTTGATTGTACATGATTTATCTGATGCCGTGTTGGTCCTGGAGAAGCCTGACTGTTTCTTGCAGTGAATGCAGATGAGTTGCTTATTGGCTCTGTGTTTGTGGAGCCTTCAGTGATGTCTTGCCCTTGGCTCATCAGAGCGTACATCGCATTTAAAGGGGAATGAGCATCTGAGTGGTTTACGACCGACGTGAAGTGAACCTGATTGGCTGTTATATGATGCAGAACAATGTCAGTGACATCTTGCAAAAAAAAAGAATGAGCTTCACTACATACCCAGGTTGAAAAATTATATACTGTGGATATATCTCAAAAGAAAATTCCTTTTAATGTCCTCTTTGGTAGTAAATATGTTCCTTGCTGGGGCCTTGGTATTTGATGTGAGAGGAGAGTGGATGGATGTGCTGTAGCACATGCTCAATCAGTTGCTTTTTTTATATTTCTTGGAAAAAATTGCTCATATAAAAAAAAAATTAAATTAATTTAAAAGTATTGATTTTGGGAAGTATTATGTGGAATAGGTATATGTAAGATTCAGATCAAGGCAGTCTTAGGACTTTTGGAGGAGGATTCTCAAATCTGTTCATCATAAGGGATCTAAGTGTTTCTCTGTTTCTTCCAAATTTGATCGTATCTTGCCTACAAAAATATCTCTCCTGCTACCAATTTGCATCAGTACATGTTAATAAACACATCACTATTCAAGTATTGACACCAATATTCACTGTAACTTGCCTCTCGATGTATCACTGCTACCAACGTTCATCGTAACTTGCCTCTCGATGTATCACTGCTACCAACGTTCATCGTAACTTGCCTCTCGATGTATCACTGCTACCAACGTTCATCGTAACGTGCCTCTCGATGTATCACTGCTACCAACGTTCATTGTAACTTGCCTCTTGGTGTATCACTGCTACCAACGTTCATCGTAACTTGTCTCTTGATGTATCACTGCTACCAACGTTCATCGTATCTTGCCTCTTGATGTATCACTGCTACCAACGTTCATCGTAACTTGCCTCTTGGTGTATCACTGCTACCAACGTTCATCGTAACTTGTCTCTTGATGTATCACTGCTACCAACGTTCATCGTAACTTGTCTCTTGATGTATCACTGCTACCAACGTTCATCGTAACTTGTCTCTTGATGTATCACTGCTACCAACATTCATCATAACGTGCCTCTTGGTGTATCACTGCTAGCAACATTCATCGTAACTTGTCTCTTGATGTATCACTGCTACCAACGTTCATCGTAACTTGTCTCTTGATGTATCACTGCTACCAACGTTCATCGTAACGTGCCTCTTGGTGTATCACTGTTAGCAACATTCATCGTAACTTGTCTCTTGATGTATCACTGCTACCAACGTTCATCGTAACTTGTCTCTTGGTGTATCACTGCTACCAACATTCATCGTAACTTGTCTCTTGATGTATCACTGCTACCAACGTTCATCGTAACATGTCTCTTGGTGTATCACTGCTACCAGCGTTCATCGTAACTTGCCTCTTGGTGTATCACTGCTACCAACATTCATCGTAACATGTCTCTTGGTGTATCACTGCTAGCAACATTCATCGTAACTTGTCTCTTGGTGTATCACTGCTACCAACATTCATCGTAACTTGTCTCTTTGTGTATCATTGCTACCAACGTTCATCGTAACGTGCCTCTTGGTGTATCACTGCTACCAATGTTCATCGTAACATGTCAGTGATATTACTAACGTAATGATAATAACGTTAATCAGAACTTGCCAATGATATTACAACCAATGTTCATCGTAACTTTCCACTGAAGACATCACAATTACTGCCAATGTTTATCGTAACTTGCCACAAAGCGTATCACTTCTACCAATGTTCATCGTAACTAGCCCCTGATCGTATCACTGCTACCAATGTTCTGCCACCGCGTGAAAGCGTCTCCCTGGAACCAGACAGAGATACCCCACCAATTGGTGGCCATTAGTCTCCTATCAGCCCCCTGACATCCGGGCAAACAAGATCAGCATTGTTGGTTGTTACCTTCACTTGCTGAAGATACCGATGACAGTTTCACAGATAAACCAGTGGATGACATCTTCATTAGAGACTGGAATCTCCCTGGTGGAGTTCAGGAGTAATGAGGGGACTTCATTAACTCACAGGCCGAATGGGTCATTAGTCTCTGAGACTGATGCTGTGTTTATCGGATGTTGGTATTTTGTAACATTCTTATGTGGGACAGGTTGGGGAGAAACAGTTAGTTCCATCTCTTAAGTGAACTTTCTGCTCTCTCTTCAATAGTTGGATGCTGTCTTTTTTGTTTTAACTAAAAACAATTAAATACCATAAATAAAATAAACAAACAAATCATATCAATGGATTATTTTCCTTCCCTTATTCATGTACCGTATTTGACGTAATAAGCGCGCAGGGCGCTCTCAAAATTAGAAATAGGGGGCTATTAATTAGAATATAATTTTGGTGAGATTAAAAACGAAGTTGAAAAATTGTAAATTTGTGGTTTATGCTGACAGCCTGAAATGATATAAAAGAAGAATCTGTGTGTATTATACACGACAGATATATTTTTCCAGAATTTAATTGCCCATAATTAAGGGTGCATATAAATAACGATTGCGTATTATACTCGAATAAATAAGTCTTGTGTACATTGATCAATCGGAAAGGGTGCTAACTGGGATTGTTCAATAGCCAATATATTAGCAAATATTGCCGTGGGCGCTTATTAGAGCCCGGGCGCTTATTACGTCGAACACGGTACTTTGAATTAATTTTTCATTACTGAAAATTAATTTTATTTGTTAAATAATTGCTTGATAGTTCCCCAGCACCAATCTTGTCATCAGAGCAGAATAAGATGAGGACTCAACTGACTATGTGTCATGGCTTGGATCGTTGCTTTTGCTATCAACCACTGGTTAGCTTGACCAAGATTTGATTATTGCCATGATATTGCTGGAATATTGCAGAGTAAAACAAAATTCACTGATTCACAACATTGCTCACCATCTCAAAGCCCACGTTCTTGTAGCTCATTTTGTAGCTCACCTTCTCTAGCTCACCTTGTAACTCACCTTCTCATAGCTCACCTTCTCATAGCTCATCTTGTAGCCAACCTCCTCGTAGCTCACCTCTTCATAGCTCACCTTGTAGATCACCTTCTCGTAGCTCACCTCCTCGTAGTTCACCTTCTTGTTGTCCACCCCCTCGTAGCTCACCTTCTGGTAGCTCAACTCCTCGTAGGTCACCTGTTGGTGGTCCACCTCCTCGTAGCTCATCTTGTAGCCCTCCTCTTCGTAGCTCACCTTGTAGATCACTTTCTGGTAGCTCACCTCCTCGTAGGTCACCTGTTGGTTGTCCACCTCCTCGTAGTTCACCTTCTTGTAGCTCACCTTCTCGTAGCTCACCCCCTCGTAGCTCACCTCCTCAAACCATGAGCAAACTGGTCGTACTGTACATCCAGATTCCATCGAACACATAATGTAACCATGCTAAGTAATGTTTCCTTTAATCTTTGATTCATGAGTCAAGGTGCCAGATATCAAACATGAAGGTATTATTTATATAGCCCAGTGCATGTCATCTGATTACCCTGTTTTTCCATGCAGATCATCGAACCCATTTTCCGTAGCCTCTGTTGACTTTGTTCCCATGATTCCAAGTATATGGGCGGGGAGTCAGATGTAAATCGCGTCCTAAGGATTATGTACTGTCTGAGACACCATTATCGGTTTGAAGATGAAAGGCGTGTTGAAAGCTGACAGCTTGAAGTCTGAAATAGACTGTGTGAATGCTAGCTATATGCATGTAATTCATGAATACGATACATGTTGATGTCTTATGTCACATATACACTTTTGTGAGGGTGTGACTATCTGTGTAATCAGATCTGTGAAATGTCTCGCGTTTACAATTGTGGATTGAGGAGGGTTTAAGGTTTTGCGAACACTTGTCACAGTAGTACACTGTTGGATTCAGACAACTTATACAGGTCACCAAGCAGTAGATATTGGGAGATACTCTTCCCTCCCAAAAAACACTCACAAAAAAAACACACAAAAAACAAGAAAAAGCTTGTATTTCCTAATTTAGCCCATTCAAATATTGGGGCGGTATTTCAGTTTTCGTTTTTTTATTTTTATTACTTCTTTTCTTTCATTATTTTTGTATTAGTGTGTCAGTGAAAGCAAGCTTCCAAATCAACATAATGAAAGGTTTCAATTGAAGATGATAAAGGGTTTCAAATACAAATAATAAAGGGTTTCAAATATAGATAATGACTTGTTTATCTGTAGTGAAGCGCAACAACTTTCTGCTGGTGGCATCAATTATGGACAATACTTGGAGTGGTGATAAAAGCGTGGGTGCATCTTCGGGAGAAGTTTTGTTTGGGTCTCCAGATAAGGTTCAATCGGAAACCGGAAACACGCATGTTCCTTTTGGCATTTTGGAGAAATTAGGTGAAGTTGTAAAATAACATAAATATTTAATATATAAACAATTTCTGATATTATAAACATATCTTATCAATATTATGCATGCCAACTTATCAGTAAAAAAACCAATGAAATTTTTGAAAACTCATCAGTTTACGTGTATTTGTCAAATATTGTTAGGTTTGATTATCTATTTATGATGTAACTCATTAATAACGCTTTAATAACTGGTCTCACATCTACTTTTTACGGGGGCACGGGTGGCCCAGTCGTCTAAGGCGCTGCGATTCGCTGTGGAGAGTTGCGTCCCTTGGGCACGCCAGAAATCTATGATTGTGGGTTCGAATCCGGGTTCGCCCCAATTATGTTTCTAGGTTTGTCAGCACCATACCCGTGCTCGTGGGTTTCACCGAAGTGGTAAACGTCTGAGACCTGCATCACTTCGGGCTTTCCTCCCACATTAAGCTGACACGCCGTGATATAACTGGAATAATGTTAAAAGCGGCGTTAAACCCAACTCACTCACTCACTCATCTACTTGTACAGCAAGGTTTGTTAGGGTTTTTTTTCAGAAACTGATTAACCCCCGAAACAGAGGTAACAGGCATACAGAGTTCAGTCATGGCTGCTTCAAATCAACAGAACAAGGCTCCCTGGGAAATGTATGGATTTGATATGTCCAAGCATACTTTATAAAGATATCACCTTAAATTTGTGGGATGCATACCAAATGTGTCTGTTAAATAAACACTTTCCAATATGTTTGTTCCTTAATATCTTTGGATCAGTGTAGGTTTATTAATTTGTATTTCCTTATGTGATAATTTAACATGGGGACACAATGCACCCGAGGACAAGTTGGTCCGGTATGCCAGGGTGAATGTTTGAAATATTTCCAACAACTTCTGCATGAGTGACCAATGAGAACAGAAGTGACAACCGCATCTGTGTGTGTGTCTATGTGTATACAAGTTCGCACATCTCGGTGATATCGGACAGTGGAATAACACAGCTGATACGGCTGCACACAAAGAAATCCTTCACATAGTTGCCATTGTTAAGCCACCAGCGTTGTCAGTCGCTTGACCAGAAAATCAGACAAGACGTGAATGTGATGAAGATTGGCCATCAGGCATTGTCCGTTTCTCCTGCAGTGACAGCACAAATCGTTGAAATTGTCCGATGTTGTCAGACGGACACATACCGACTGACCTGTATTATCTGGGACGATACACATGACTGACCACAGGCATCACTTCACTCACTCAGTCACTCGGCCGTAGGTTAGATCTGCCAGTACTTAGCTGATGGCTTAGCAGGGACGTGTATTTAGTGTTGGTCATTAGAGTGGGATATGGTACAAGACAGTTCTGTTGGACAGTCAGGCTTACAATGGGGGTTGGTTAAGTGGATGAATTACCTGATAGGATCTGAGATGTAACAGATAACCTGTGTGTCTCCAGGCTCCCTGATGGATTTCTGGACATACCCTGTGGGTGGGTGGACAGGGGTGGAGTAATGTTGGGTGGGGTGGGACCATAACAGGTGGGTGGACATGGTTTGGGTGATGTCGGTGTGGAGAAGATCATTAAGGGTGGGTAGATAAAGATGGCTGATTTAGGGTGTGAGTATCATTAAGGATGGTTAGATAGGGATGATGTGTGTTGTGGAAACTGATGTCTTGTGGAACGATTCATCACTGGCACCCATCACAAACACATGCAAAGGCAAATCAATTCTTTTTAAAAAAACACAAGAATTAATTGTATAAGTCACATTTGGGGAATGCATCGGACATCATTTTATCACTGATGCCTCAAATTTGGGAAGATCGTACACACATCTATATCTACCATAAAACTTGATGAAAGCTTTACTGAGGCCTTGAATGTTGTAACATGTCTTGGTAAGACATGCTCTCATGTAAGTACTACAATGAACAAGGTATTAATAACACTCTGAGTGAGTGTATTCGTAAATACTGTTTTTAATGTTTGTTTAATTCCTGTATCACAATTAAATTTGTCCCTGACCGGATGAAGTGTGATGTGTACAAATCAGAAGTGATCACACAAACCCCACCCTAGCCATCATGGCTAGTCACACCAAAATTTGATATGCCCATTACTACTACAAAAACAGTACTACATCAATCACAGGCCGAGAATTAACCTCCTGTAGATGGGAATAAAGATATGACCCTCTCACATGTTGCCATGCAAGACTGGAGATCATCCTTAACATGCTCTGTCACCCACAGAAACAAGCCCCGATAGTCTCAGTCTTGCTTTCAATCGCAAGGTTAAGGTCATTATATGCACAATGGAAACAGATATCAACCTGTTAACGAGTTAAGGAAACACCTTGTGGTTTAATTACAAGGTGTTTAATTAACATCGTAAAGATGTGATTATTGATATGGGCCGTGTGTGAGATAGATAGTCTTCCATGAGAAGATAGACAGGTGTTCACTGTAGGTAATTGCTAGTGTTGGGTGATAAAGAGGGGATCCCATCGTCTACCACACACTCTCTGCCTGCTCCAGGGACTTCAGGTTATTACCCTGTGTACTGTATATCTCAGATCTTTAACAACATCTGTAGTTTTGGATATCATGACAGCAACGAGCTTCTTACAAAAGTGCTGATGGATGCAAGACACATTTAAAAAGATTCTCATTTGAATAACGGTTTCACGGAAAATCAGGGCTTAACATCTTTATGGCTCTTCTTTTCTCCTCCCTGTAATGTTGCTTATGTGAATATTGAAAAATAATTCTTCTTTTTCTGTTCATTTTGAGCTTGTTTGCTTTGATTTTTGTTTGGAATACCTTGTTTTTTTGGGGAAATATCACCCATAAATCACAATTTGGATGTTAACAGGAAGTCCGGTCACAAGAGCATGAAATACACCGCTGATGTGATGATTCGTTTGAACTCCCCATAGTTGCTCCCCCTTCCATGTTTTTGTCAGTCTATCCTGGCTGGAAGCCCCAAGGGGCCCCGTTTCTCCCTGACTCGCATGTGTGCTTGTCCTCCCAGCACAGTGGTTGTGTTCCAGTCCATAACTCCCTTCATGCTGTAATGACGTTCTCTGCAAAACATGACAACAAAATGGCTTTTCCTTGCACAAGGCATGCATGGCGGTACTTTCATAGTTTGTTTTGCTGTTCAGAATGCAGTGAGTAGTCTATGGGACGCCATGAGATCCCTGCCTCTGGGTTGAAGATTGGACTTTGGCAGGGGGAGTTTTTGGGTCGGTGCCTTTCCCCTTCAGTCTGCACCATTCGTGTACATTTTGATTTTTACATCACTCTCAGGCAGCTGAAAGGTGTGTTTGTGTTTTTTGTTGAAGTTTTGATGGATGTTGAGAGATAGCTTCAATTCAGCTTGGTGTGTGAAGTGGAGCATTGAAGTTTTTAATCTGAGTCGGCCGAGTGTGAGACACACAATGATTACAATGTTGCTGGGCATGCTGTTATGTAGAAAGTAATTTTCTGGAAGTACTTAACTATATGAAATTTTATTTCAATATTTTTCGGACAAGATGAAATATGATTTTTACAATACCCAATAAAGCAAGAGCAGACAGTAGCCTCAAGTATTTGTTGATTTAGAATTTTCCAAAGAATTAAAAATAACACAGTTTTTCTTGCATGAATCAGTTTCATTAACTGGAGTGCAGCTTTTTCAATGGAATTCTCTACTGTTTTGATAAGCCTAATGAAAAATGTGATCATGCTTATTTTCATCCGTGTCATCTTTGTCATCCTGCCTTGAGACCGCGACCCTGGCTTCTTGTTGAAATATGTCTCGAGTTGCTGTGTTGTGGCACATTTTACATTTCGTATGTTGATCAACTTATCATCCTGCACAGTGACTGTGGAATATATTTATTTTATGAAAAAAATAAATCTAGATATGTATAAAAAGCAAGTCTAGCCAGCTCAATCCCACAGAAATCAGCATAAGGAAAATAATTGTTTAATTTTACAGGCGATAAACTACATTTATAACGAACACGCTTTTAACAAACTGACTGATATTATGAACCTATATTTTAGTCCCGGACATTTGTTGTACATATGCTGTATATATGCTGTATATATCCTTATAACGAACTACGGTTATTAGGAAGTAAAATTAGTGGTCCTGTATGTTGTGCCATATAGAATCAGAAACATTCCAGTAAACAAATTCCAGTAAACAAGTTAATTTGTAAGTGAAACATGTTGATTGTAACATCCAAAAATCATGGCCTAAGTTACCTGTGTCTGAGTCTGATAGTCAAGCCTGAGTTGTAAGCAAATAGCGGTAAAAATTCCCTAATAGGGATTATAGATATCCCAATTAGGCTATCAGGTTTTTAATGTTAACTAATGTTACACCTTTGCAAAGGAGATGTTTTACTTTGCTTTAAAAATAAAAAGATCAGTAAGGAGAATTGGACTTTGGTTAACATTAGTACGAAAATGAGAATTTGTTTTTTCCCAATTTGCCCAGCATTGGTATGTGGTAAGACCCAGATACCCCCCCAGGCTGTAGGCTGGTCTTAGAGGCAGGCAGGCTGGCATTGGGGAGAGTTGGCAGGCACCTGTGAACAGACACCTTGGAGTAAACTAAACCCCAATCTAGGGGGTGCAGCACCAGTCACAGGGACAAGATGCCTGGGTATCTGCAGGAGGGAGGGAGGGGGATGGGGGTGTGAGTTACTTGATTGGGTTGCTGTAGGAGGGGATGGGAGCTTTGGGACAAGGTGCCTGTGTATCTGCAGGAGATTGGGGGAGATGTGCAAGAATCTAAATGTTCCCTCTAGGGCTGAGACGATTCCAAATTTACTACCCACCCCTCCCTATTACCCGACCCTACCCGGGTACCCACTGAAGGTCTCAAGAGAGGTCATTTTTTACCATAGCCTCATCTCCCCGAGGCAAGAGAGTTAACTGACTTTAAAAGTCCAGTTTCCACCCTTGCCGAACTAGGCTGGTATTATGGAGTTACATTTTGGGTGGACTAACGAGTCTATGCATTGTCCAATCAAAATCGCACAACGAAATCGAAATCCGGTTGCTAAACTGTTGTGCAGATTACGGTCGATTGCCGGATTTGCAAAGCATGTGCACCGCCAACTCGTTGTCAGCAGATATTTTCCAAATGTTTTCATGTTTTTAATCAAGGTGCTCACGTGATTTGATGCATTTCGCGATGTAAGACCCGTTTTATCACATTATAGATCTTGATTATCGATCATTTGTTTGAAGCAAATGCAAGTGATACGAGAAGTGGAATCTGATTGGTCCATGGGAGAGGCTTAGATGGGACATAACTCGTAATAGCCACTGGTGGCGCTATGATCGAGCCCAGGAATTCCAGCCTTATTCGGCAAGGGTGGAAACTGGACTTTTAAAGTCGGTTAACTCACTTGCCTCAGGAAGATGCCAAAACCCTGGCAAAACGAATTTAGATACATGTATTAAACATTCTGGTCATGCATACACTGAAGTTGACTTACGTTATATCTTTATTCAACCATATTAAAAGTCAGAAGGAATGGTTGCATAGTCAGAAAGAAATGCGAACATTAGAGACTTGTAGTGTAACCATAGAGTTCTAGATAATTTTGTCATTAAACAATATATCAAGTGACTAACCATGGGTTCGGGTAGTCCTGTGGGTACCGAGGTCCTACTCAGTACCCACCCGACCCAGGTACCCGAGTTACCCATCTAAGCCCTCATCTAGTTCCCTCATCTCATTGTCCTTTGACCAGCTTTGTATTGACTGATTACAAGTGAGATAATGGGATTTAACTCAGCTGCATTTAGCAATCTCCCCACTATATTTGCACCATGGGCTTCACACATTGAAAATTGAACCTGGGTACTCAATGTGACAAGTACCACTTCACCCACTAGCTACCCTACTTCTTCCAATGGAGAAGAACAAATATCAGTGCCAATGAGTTAAAAAAGAGGTCAGAGGGGTCAGTGGGTTTACAGGTACGACTAAGTCTTTTGGTTGTTTCTTATCACTGCAGAATTTGTAAGTATGCAAAGTGCTAAATGGGGGGGGGGGGGGGGGGGGGGGGGTACAGATCACTCTTTGACTGAAAACGGGCTGACTTCTGGATTTTGATTAAGAGAAACAAGAAGTTGGAACCATAAACCACCTGTCTTCAGCTTCCATAGTGCCACTTACAGTAGATCTGTGTCATAGTTATTTGAATTGAATGACTTAGGTATGTGACCATAGCACACCAGGACTCACAAGGTGGGTGTGTAGAACATTGCTATCTCCTTGTTGATCTGCCAGGTGACACTAATGTGTTTCACCATCACATCAGGCCCCGTCACATACCATAGCAGAAAAACTGACCAGGATCACTTCTAAATAACATCCACTAACTTGTTTATCTTGTTTTGTCAACCACACCCAAATGAAAACAATTAGTATAATTTACTCACAGTAAAGCAATTTACCTCCATGCTTCCTTGAGTGTCTGGTATTGCGTAAGAATTGTTTAGGTAAGCCAAATAGAATGGTCCAAGTATCTCATTACTTTCTGAGAGCTGTGTTGCTGGAAGCTTGCTTGGCGCCAAACAGCCGATGTTCATTCCTTTATTTGAACTTAAATCTACAAATAATCAGTTTCGTGAGTTGAGCAGCTATTTTTTCATCATATATTATCTTCACCCGTTAACGATAACCAGTGTATCTTCAGGCGGGGCTTACATCAGTCATTGCCACGACAAAAACTGGCATTGTTCGACATATGCTTGTTTTGTGTGTAGATGTACTTGTTTGGGTTTGAGGGTTTAATAAACAGACATTTTAAGTAACATTTATGATAACATTTGAAGGGGTTGTTTGTGGTATCTTGTACTGACTCTCTGTGGAGATGGGGATGAGGGAGGTGTTCAGCAGGGGCCGATGTAGACGTAAGGATGGCAGCAACTGTATGACGCGGCAAAGAACCTACCTTATGATCCGAAGTCACATTCTTGTATTGTCAAATCTGTATTGTTTTCTTTTTTGCATGTTTATTGAGGATCCTTTGTTAGTTTATGCTCTTCTCATTTCTGTCCTCTCTCGCAGTGTTATTGTGATGGAAACAAATAGTTAACATTGTGTGCCCTGGTGAATACAGGAAAATTTGGCTTGTTGAATCAAAACAATGAATATCATCATCATCATCGTCATCATCATCATCATCATGTGAATATTTATGATGCGCCAAAACTTTGCCCAAAAGCATGCTCAAAGCACTACCTTATTACTCCAGTCAATGGATTTCATTCTCAGCTCCCTGGGGAGTATACAACCCCAGCTGCTTGTGAGGCACTCAAAGGTTAACAGCCACATTACCTGCCAGGTACCCATTCAATGCTGGGTGAACAGAGGCACTTTTTGAACAGTGTCACTTGTCTGAGGAGACACCACATGTGCTACATGTATGTGCTTCAGTGTTGGGCATATGACTGACTTTTCCGGAAATATGCTCAAAGTTCAAAGTCTAAGTGGTTGAATTTCTTCAATCTGACATTGAAATCCCCATGTATGTCTACAACAGGCTAAAGGCTGCGAAGCCCCTGCAGACACATGCCCCAACACACCAGCCTGGCACCCACATGTTCACTCCTTGGACTCCCAAAATATTTCCAGTGGAGTGGGAGTTGTTGTTTTTTTGTACAATAAGACACTGCAGGGAGATTTAACCATGAGGGGTGCAGATAAGTCCATTTTATGCACATGTGGCTATTTCCTGGCTATCCTCACAATCCTCATGTCGATAACCTGTACCTTTTCCCCCAATACCGATTGTCATATCTCTCCCTCATTTGGATGCAATCACTCGGCCACTGCAGGTATCTGTGTAGCCCAGCTACATGTATGGGGAACAACTCACTTGACAACCCCTCTCAAAAATAACGTTGTCCAATACACGACGTCATCAAGTTGCAAGCACATGTTCGAATCTCCAGAAATGATGACAATATTGAACAATGTTCTTCACTGTTCTTTGGGATTAATCGCGTAGCTACCTTATATATCCTCATCAAAACATCGTCATCTGCACCCTTGCTATCTTGCACTGCAGGCTGGAGTAGAAGTAGAATTGTTACATCCATGTTTGTTTACAGTTTAAACATTTCTCCATCACCGAGTCAAACAGATTCTAAAAACACATGGAAAACACATTTCCTTCTGACATTATTTGTAAATACATCCTGCAATAGATGCTAGAGGAGAGAGACAACTTATTATCATCTGTATAATGGTTGGTATGACGTGGAAACATCACACTCCGTTTGATAGTGACCTCGTTGAGATAAAACTGAAAGTTCTGAATCAGAACCACATGCTTAATTCTGTTTTTGTGCAGTTAATGTTAAATTTCTATTGTAAACACATCTTTATTGTTTGTTATTACAGTATCTGATGTTCAGTGTATGTTAACAGCCATTCATCCAAGGATGATTTGCATTAAAGAAATACAGTTCAAGAAATATTTCATTTCAAGTACTTTCCTTGTACATTAATACTTATGACTGTCACTTAAAAGAATCGCTGTTCAACTTCCTTCATGTGAATGAATGATAGAACTGGTGTCGGCACCAGTGTCCAAAATAACTGCTTGCCCGCCTGCCCGTGGCTGGTAACTTTTCTGTTGGGCTGCATGAAATGTTCCTCCACCTGCCCGACTGGCTGGCAGATAAATTAAGTTTCATATTCAGTTTTATTATTACGCCTTATATACATTTTCAAGTGATTGTTTGCATTATTTCAACTCAATCAAGATGCAGTTTGTCTCTAATGTTTGTGATTTTTCAATATTTATGATGTCTGAACTTTGGAAACTTTGAACATGGGCAGGCAACACTGACGGTTCACTTCCCCGACTGTCTTGTTGGGTTTTAAATTATTTCGATCACTGGTCTGCTCTGGGAACATTGGCCACTCAGTCGAGGGCTTTAACTATTGACCGTTTTTCACTTCACTAAACTTCACACTGGGCAGAACTAAAAAACCATGAGAGATATCTTAACCAAAATAGACACATGGATAGGTCTAGTGGTGAACTGGTGGGTTTTGATAGTTTGGGATTTAAAAAAAAAAATTCAAGAGTCCATGGCAACAACTTTGACTTGGACTGAAAATAGTGGTAGTGCTCGTTTCTGGAGGGTAAATGCCTTGCACACAATTATACATGTTATACAGGCAGGGGATATGAGGTTGTTTTGTATTTGGATGTCCGTATTCATGTAGGAATACTATCCTGGTGAGAGCAACCTTAGTAGCACTATCCCAGCCATATCTCTCATCTCCATAACGCTGTCTCCTTCCTCTGTATATACTACACACTGTTTGATAGGGATACATCGGTAGTTTGAACTGGTAGTCAACTCACTAAAGCTAAAAAATAAACCTGAAAATGTGTCAGTTCCATGGCAATGCCAAATTTATTGGTATGACACAACAGTAAACTATGTTTATAACGAACACTCTTATAACGAACTGACCGATATAACAAACTTATTTTTAGTCCAGGCCTCTTGTTGTATAAATGCTTATAACGAACGAACTACAGTTATTATGAACTAAAATTAGTGATCCCTTTCAGTTCGTTATAACTGTAGTTTACTTTATCTCCGAGCAAGTTACATTCAGGCTCCACCGAACACTATCCCTAGCAATGGTTGAGCGGTATCAATGCTCCAGTGACAGGCTGTGATCATACAAGGTCCTCTCTCTCTTTCTGTCCACTGATGTGTCAAACTAGTGCCATTAATGTCAAACAGCGATCGTTTAAATCTGACTGAGGACCTTCTCCAGTTGCATTGACTCTGGCCAGTATGAGGTGTTTAAAGATATAATGATGCCACTTGTTTGTTTCCCCACCCCTGGGGCTGCACCTTTTCACCACACCCGCCCATCATCAGGGTTTAAAGTTAACAATTGTCAGGGAGATTTTTATAATTTGACAAGTATTTATGTGAAATAAAAGCTTATTTCATGCTTAACTGGGGTGACTCAAGGACCACAGAGAGCATGTACTGAGGTGGGGGTGAAGAGAAGGGTCCATCGGCTCCCCCGTGGGGAGATTCATCATACCTGTCAGTTTTACCTGGGATCAGGTTCCAGGTAGACCTTGTCAGCAGGTGTAGCATGGTGAAACGCGGCAAAACTTGAACGAGAATTCCAGGTGCTGCATTTTCAGTTATGTTCAACATTTGCCATCCTATTTGGGTTAGGTTTGGGGTAGTTCGTGTTGTTGTAAAGGCTTAGTTGTTCATGTATAGATCATTAGACTTGTGTAGACGTGATATAGCCTGTGTAGCTACTGCATCGACTGTTGCCACTACAGCAAGTACTACACTGCCACTACCACCACTACTCCTACTATACTACTCCTACTACTACCACTACCACTACTACTACTACTACTACGGCTACTACTACCACTTCTACTGCTACCACCACTACTCCTACTACCACTACTACTACTGCTACTACTACAACTACAACTACTGCCACTACCACTACTACTACAGCTACTACTACCACTTCTGCTGCTACCACCACTACTCCTACTACCTCTACAACTACTGCCACTACCACTACTACTACAACTGCTACTACCACTTCTGCTACTACTACCACTACTGCAATTACTACTACTGTCGCTACTACTACTACTGCTGCTGCTGCTGCTGCTACTACTACTACTACCACTGCTGCTGCTACTACTACTTCTACTGCTGCAACTACTACAGCTGCTGCTACTTCTACATCTCCAGCAACTACTAATGCTGCATGTACTGGTGTGGTGGTGGTGTGGACCATGCATTGCTCCAGTATATTCATTCATATCTACAGCTGGTTTGTCTCTCTCACTCACTCACTTGGTTTGGGTTTGGACAGACTAACAATACATAAAGCCCTACTGTTGAGTTCCATGCCATAATAGGCCCGACGTATAGCTAGAGTGAGTGAGTGAGTGAGTTGGATTTAACGCCGCTTTTAACAGTATTCCAGTTATATCGCGGCATGTCAGCTTAATGTGGGAGGAAAGCCCGAAGTGATGCAGGTCCCAGACGTTTACCACTTCGGTGAAACCCACGAGCACGGGTATGGTGCTGACATTCCAAGATGTATGGTTATTCACTGTTGCCATGTTCTGACACATTTATACCGATGCATGGTCACCTACCGTTACTCGATCCAGACACTTTTGTCTGTCCGTGTTTATTGTTAGACTTTCATGAGCTTATTCATTAGGTAAAAAAACACCGACCCGATGTTATTGTATATTTATTGGGTGATGATTCGTCCTGTACTACGCACTGCTGAGTTGGCAACTAGAGTGAAATAAGGTCACAGGTCTACTGCCTCTTGCTAAGTCCTCTTTATAAGACTTGTATCAAGGTGTGCAGAGTTGCCTGCCTTAGTTGTGTCAGGATCCAGTGATAATGCACTGAATCCCAGATTATCAGTATCTCCATCAACAATCTCTTAACCTTACACATCAAGGATATGGAAGGTGTGGAGGAGGAAAGTACAAGACAAACCATCCAGACTTTATTTGACATCCAGGTCTGCAGAGTTGTCTACCTTGGTCATGTCAGGATCCAGTGATTTGATGCCCATCACCGGGTCCAGTCATCAGTATCTCCATCGTCCATCTCTGAACCTAACACACCAAGGATGTGAAATTGGCAAGTGAGGTGTGATTGAAAGACACACCATGCAGACTTTATTTATCATCACTCATCTGTACATATCTCTGATCCTTCCAACTAGACAAAGTCTGACGTGACGGGAATATTTTTAATCCCAGACCAATTAATTGTAATTTCCAATAATTGTGCTGTAGGAGTGGTCGTTCTGCTTGTATCTTGACTCTGACGTGTGAACACTTAGGGTCTGTGTATTTACGTGATGTTGTTGCTGAATGCCTTTAGACATGGCAAGTAGTTGAGTCCATCATCCCCTGTTCGTCTGTACAGGGGAGTCTGGTTAAGAGGAGGGGTATAGCCTTCACTGGGGAGTAACGAGTCGGCATGGTAACCAGGGAATACACTTGGATATGAACAAGGAATTCCCTTTAATGGTGTCGATCAACGTTTTCTTGTTACGGCATTTAGGAACTTAGTTTACATTTAAACCTGTGAGGGATGTCAAATGGATTTTATTGATTCAGTTTAAACTATGTTATGCAGTGCTGTCATGAAAAACAGATTTGTTGTTTTTTGGAAGATTGTGTAAAAACACTTTTTACAATAAATAGTATTAAAGTTGATGATTGGATTTAGAATCTGTTTCTAAAAGTTTGGAGTGTCATTCTCTTTTTTCTTCTAAATTATGTTCCAAACTCTAGTTTTACTTTTTCTGATAATTCTTTCTGTTGTTTTACACATTGTCAAATCAAAGATACACTGACAATCTCATACATACAAGCAGGGTTTTCTTTAAGAAATGTTTGCATGAACAAATTATGAACAATGTTCCTTTATCTATGTGTAAACAACCCAATAAGAACGTCCATAAGGTGTTATTCCTAACAAATGAATTCTGGACAAACACTGGGATTGGATGGTCAGGCTCGCTGACTTGGTTGATGCATGTCATCGATCCCAATGGTGCGGATCCAAGCTCATGATGTCAATCACTGGATTGTCTGGTCCAGACTTGGTTATTTACAGATCGCTGTCACATAGCTGGAATATTGCTGAGTGTGGCGTTAAAGAAAGAAGAAACAAACAAAACAAATCATTTTATATGACAAGTGCAGATCACTTTAAATTCACTCCTGATAAGGGTCTCTGAATAAACATCTCTTATACCATGCTAGAGATGAGGCAAGAAAAGGTAAATCATCATCATTTTTGCTTCTTCCAGAAAAACAAGAAACAATTTATAAACAGTCAGTCCATCAACCACCCACTCACTCAGTGAATCTGACTAGCTTGCTGGGCCTGTAGTCTGCCAGACCCAAGAGAATAAATTAAAAAAGGAGTCCAACTCAAGACTAGAATGGTTTTGCAAGTCTTGATTGCTTCAGCTCTAAAACTTAGGATTGTTTTAAGGGCTCGATTAGGATTTCATTTTTTTTATTTTGTAGATATATATTTTTAAATGAGAAGTTTATTTCTGGGACTGAATGTCAGTCTCCTTGGCCTGGTGAATGCTACTGTTGGTGCATGACTTGAGGCAAGAGGAGATAGATCGAGGAGATAGATCGAGGAGATAGATCGACCAGTCTTGCATTGTTTTTGTACTGTTTACTCCCACCTGTAGATGGCAGCAGACAGTCCATGTAGCGCGGATGTAATGTCGGGTTTCCTAGCGGGTCTGTCTGTGTCTACTCCCACCTGTAGATGGCAGCAGACAGTCCATGTAGCGCGGATGTAATGTCAGGTTTCCTAGCGGGTCTGTCTGTGTCTACTCCCACCTGTAGATGGCAGCAGACAGTCCATGTAACGGGGGTGTAATGTCAGGTTTCCTAGCAGGTCTGTCTGTGTCTACTCCCACCTGTAGATGGCAGCAGGCAGTCCGTGTAGCGTGGGTGTAATGTCGGGTTTCCTAGCGGGTCTGTCTGTTTCTACTCCCACCTGTAGATGGCGGCAGACAGTCCATGTAACGGGGGTGTAATGTCGGGTTTCCTAGCGGGTCTGTCTGTGTCTACTCCCACCTGTAGATGGCAGCAGACAGTCCATGTAACGGGGGTGTAATGTCGGGTTTCCTAGCGGGTCTGTCTGTGTCTACTCCCACCTGTAGATGGCAGCAGACAGTCCATGTAACACGGGTGTAATGTCGGGTTTCCTAGCGGGTCTGTCTGTGTCTACTCCCACCTGTAGATGGCAGCAGACAGTCCATGTAACGGGGGTGTAATGTCGGGTTTCCTAGCGGGTCTGTCTGTGTCTACTCCCACCTGTAGATGGCAGCAGACAGTCCATGTAACACGGGTGTAATGTCGGGTTTCCTAGCAGGTCTGTCTGTGTCTACTCCCACCTGTAGATGGCAGCAGACATCAGGTATTTGTTGTAATCATTTTATCTGAGACACTGAAGTTTTGATGACTCATTTCATTCTTTCATCGGTCTTTGGTGTTTCTCTCAGCATATTTTATTTTTATCATGGAATATTTAGCATAAATCACTATTTTATCAAATGTGACCAGTTCATATGTATATTTTCATTAAGGCCTAAACGTTGATTTGTTGCCTTTCTGAAGAGAGAATCATCGTCGATTTTAATTTGAGGCTATTGGTTCAAAATTGATGTCACCAAGGAATCAGATGCTAAGAGTAAATCAACTAAGGCCGTTAGGAACACCAACACATGCATCAATATTGATGTCCGGATAGTTCCCAATGGAATATTGGGATCCAGATTAGGTCCATAGGACCCATCTTATGAGAATGAGTGAGTATGGTTTTACAACGCTTTTAGCAATATTCCAGCAATATCACGGCAGGGGACACCAGAAATTTGCTTCACACTTTGTACCTTTGTCGAGAATCGAATCTTGGTCTTCAGGGTGACGTGCAAACACTTTAACCACTAGGCTACCCCACCAACCCCATCTTGTAGGACCCAGCTGTAAGGATCCTGTGGTAGCTATGTCTGATGCATGTGTCATGATTGAACAGACCCGTGAAGATCCGAGGTAGAATAGGTCTTCAGCAACCCATGCTTGCCGTAAAAGGCAACTATGCTTGTCGTAAGAGACGTTGAACAGGATCAGGTGATCAGGCTTGCTGGCTTGGTTGATGCATGTCATCGTATTCCAATTAAGTAAATCAATGCTCATGATGTTAATCACTGGATTGGTTGGTCCAGACTCGATTTTTTACAGACCGCCATCATACAGCTGGACTATTGCTGAGTGAGGCATTAAACAACAAAACAAACAAACTAAACAAAAACATCATTGAACATGTTATCATCCAATGGTTCTGCTAGTCTTGTCCTGATTATTTACAATCCGCAATTACCATGTGCACCCCTATCAGTTTTTCTGAATTATTCCTAGCATCATAAGGGGCGGTCGCGTAGCCTAGTGGTTAAAGAGTTAGTCACGCTGAAGACCCGTGTTCGATTCCCAACATGGGTACGATGTGTGAAGCCCATTTCTGGTGTCTGCCGTGATATTGCTGGAGCATTGTTAAAAGCGGCGTAAAACCATACTCACTCACTCACTCACTCACTCCTAGCATTATATCTATTCTGTGAGATCATGGACAAATTGTTTCATATCCTGGCCATAACGAGTTCTAGCCAGCTCGCGCATCAGATTGCGCTGTACAAGACTGCTCCACTTGTAAACAATGTGCTGTGTTTGTTATGGTCTATTGCAACTCCATATAAACATCCACCTGTTACCGAGAACCAAACCTCCAACAATCCACAAACATGCACACTGTATCTAATCCTACAGGTTCTGATTAGGTATATTTTCAGATGTTCTGCCATATTTAACTCCAGAAACCCACCTGCCTCCTCGTATCTCCATCAGCACCAGAATCCAATGACGCTGTTAGTTGCATGACTTGTAACACAATCAAATATTGCACAGAACATTTGGTGCCAAGCTCTTTCCAACTCCACATCACACATGTAAAGATGTTAGACCTGATGCCATTTCCATCTGGCTGTCGAAGTCTGCATCCTTCCTGATGAATGTGGCTTGTTTACAAACTTGCATAACATGGTTTGGCGGTATCTGAAAAAACAATGAACCCAAAACTAAAACATTGTACATGAGTCACAAGCTGAAGAAATGTGCACTCAGCTGTCTTTTTGTGTTCTTGATGCCCTCAGAAGTGAGGTATTAATATATGAAGGTATCAGATAACTGGCTTATAAACAAAGTAGGATTGAAAGATGTGGAAGTTCTACAGATATTTTCTAATGGACTCCATAAGTTATGTTATAATGTTCTGATTGTAATAATTCCATTAATTCCAAGCACCCCACACACCACACCTTCCCAGTGATCCCTCCCTGAGGTCCCCCCGTCCCCCTTGTGGTCTTCTAAGCCCCACCCTGATGCACCACACCTTCCCAATGGTCCCTCCCTGAGGTCCCCCCGTCCCCCTTGTGGTCTTCCAAGCACCCCCACACACCACACCTTCCCAATAGTCCTTCCCTGAGGTCCCCCCGTCCCCCTTGTGGTCTTCCAAGCACCCCCACACACCACACCTTCCCAATGGTCCTTCCCTGAGGTCCCCCCGTCCCCCTTGTGGTCTTCCAAGCACCCCCACACACCACACCTTCCCAATGGTCCTTCCCTGAGGTCCCCCCGTCCCCCTTGTGGTCTTCCAAGCACCCCCACACACCACACCTTCCCAATGGTCCTTCCCTGAGGTCCCCCCGTCCCCCTTGTGGTCTTCCAAGCACCACCACACACCACACCTTCCCAATGGTCCTTCCCTGAGGTCCCCCCGTCCCCCTTGTGGTCTTCCAAGCACCCCACACACACCACACCTTCCCAATGGTACCTCCCTGAGGTCCCCCCGTCCCCCTTGTGGTCTTCCAAGCACCCCCACACACCACACCTTTCCAATGGTCCCTCCCTGAGGTCCCCCCCCCCGTCCCCCTTGTGGTCTTCGAAGCCCCACCCTGACACACCACACCTTCCCAATGGTCCCTCCCTGAGGTCCCCCCCCCATCCCCTTGTGGTCTTTCAAACCCCACCCTGACACACCACACCTTCCCAATGGTCCTTCCCTGAGGTCCCCCCGTCCCCCTTGTGGTCTTCCAAGCACCACCACACACCACACCTTCCCAATAGTCCCTCCCTGAGGTCCCTCCTAGCTTCCAGTGCCCCCCTCCTCCACCAGCTCCCCGCCCCGAGTCCCTCACCTGCCCCCACCTTCATGCCTGTACCTGGCCAGGTAGTTGTTGCTTGTAGCCAGTGTTTAGTGAAGTAACTGGAGGCCAGCAGTGGAGATGTGGCTGTTTGGCTACAGGTATCATTCCAGGCACTGTTTAGTCTGGCTGCGAGTGGGAATCCTGGGCTATTTTGTTTCCAAATAATGTGTACTAAGATCCTGTTATGAAAGTAATCCATCAAGCAGTGTATTTGTTTAACAAGTTGCTACGTTAGATAGTCTACCATTTAGATTGTGCAGATTTTACTGTTGAACAGGAAGTAGTACATCATGACTGGTATGTCTGTTTTGCAGTTTACGACACAGAAAACATGTGTGACCTTAGGTCACAGTGTCTGTCTTTTGACAACCAATACTGGCATCAGTGAATCACGGCCAAGGAAGATGATATTGTCGATGAACAATTGGAGTAGTAACCAGGGTTAAAAAGTTAGGACAAAAATAAGCGGAGATCAGTCAATAAATATTATATCCCCCCTCTTCCAGCGTCGACGAGTGAAGATCTGGAAAGGTCTTCAGCAACCCATGCTTGCCATAAAAGGAGACTATGCTTGTCTTAAGGGCGACTAATGGGATTAAGTGGTCAGGCTCACTGACTTGGTTGATGCATGTTATTGTATACCAATCGCGTAGATCGATGCTCATGATGTGAATCACTGGATTGTCTGGTCTAGACATGATTATTTACAGACCGCTATCATATAGCTGGAATATTGCTGACAAACAAACAAACTACTCTTTATGGATGAATGTTGGAGGAGCTTCCCTCCTTAACCTTTACAAGTACAAAATGGAAAGGATTGAGTCACAGATAATTTCAAAATATCAGAAAGAAAATGTTTTTGGTGTCAGTTGAGAGGAATATATTTAGCTTTCTGACAAGGCAATTGCCATGTAGGGATTATGTCTTGTCTGTATTTGATAGCGTGTCATTGTACCCCGATGGCATCTATCATTGTTCACAATAATGATCACTGGATTGTCTGGTCCAGACTCAATTATTTAAAGGCTGTGAACTCACTCACTCGCTCACTCACTCACCCGCTCACTCGCCCGCTCACTCACTCACTCACTCACCCACTCACTCATTCACTCACTCATTCATTCACTCAAGCAGTCATACTGTAATAATCTGGAAATTAGAAATTATGAACAAAATATAATTGTATTAATTGCTGCTTAGTAGGCTGGGCTTTTAGCTCAGTAGGGTTAATGAGAATGGCAGAGAAACATGTGGCATGCTGGGTAAGATAACTCTTCGCTGTTGGAGGTCCATGTTTTTAGTGAGGCTTGCTCGTCATTGCCCAATATTTGCTGAGACTAAAAACTTGGTGATAGAGAAAGTTAGTAATGGAGCTGTAGGAACAGGATGACACATAGGCTGCTGGATTAGAGGCGTTATTTTAGCATCTCTGGTCTGATTACGTCTCAGTCATGTTACCTGGGTACCTGGGACAGGTAAGCAGGATTCACTACATGATTAAATGTTACCCCTGTCAGTCTGTAGATTTAAAGGCAGATGTTGAGGACAATTTATAAAATGTAAGTCCAGATAGGGAATGAAATGTATTGGGTTTGAAACTTTGAAGGCAAAGTGCACCAGTGAATAGTTGCCACCCAAAACCACCCCATCAAATTGTACCATCTGCAACATCACAAATGTAAAACACACATCCCACCGTCACCATCACCATCACCATCACCAGCATCCAAACATCATCTATCACCTTCACACACACACACACAAACACACACACACACACACACACACACACACACACACACACACACACACACACTCTCTCTCTCTCTCTCTCTCTCTCTCTCTCTCTCTCTCTCTCTCACCCACCCACCCAGACACTCACTCACCCACCCACCCAGACACTCACTCACTCATCTTCCCACCCAGACACTCACTCACTCATCTTCCCACCCAGACACTCACTCACTCATCTTCCCAACCAGACACTCACTCACCCACCCACCCAGACACTCACTCACTCATCTTCCCAACCAGACACTCACTCACCCACCCACCCAGACACTCACTCACTCATCTTCCCACCCAGACACTCACTCACTCACTCACTCATCTTCCCACCCAGAAACTCACTCACTCATCTTCCCAACCAGACACTCACTCACCCACCCACCCAGACACTCACTCACTCATCTTCCCAACCAGACACTCACTCATCTTCCCAACCAGACACTCACTCACTCATCTTCCCACCCAGACACTCACTCACTCATCTTCCCAACCAGACACTCACTCACCCACCCACCCAGACACTCACTCACTCATCTTCCCAACCAGACACTCACTCACCCACCCACCCAGACACTCACTCACTCATCTTCCCACCCAGACACTCACTCACTCACTCACTCATCTTCCCACCCAGAAACTCACTCACTCATCTTCCCAACCAGACACTCACTCACCCACCCACCCAGACACTCACTCACTCATCTTCCCAACCAGACACTCACCCACCCACCCAGACACTCACTCACTCATCTTCCCAACCAGACACTCACTCACCCACCCACCCAGACACTCACTCACTCACTCATTTTCCAACCCAGACACTTACTCACCCACCCACCCAGACAATCACTCACTCACTCACTCATCTTCCCACCCACTGTGTGAAGCAGACCAGGAGAACTACTTTTAGATCTTGAGAAGTACTTGAATTTGGTTATTAGATTTGTGTCTCTCTCTCTCCCCCCTCCCCCCCTCAATGTTCTGTAGTTTAGAACTACCTTGAGTATCTGTTTAATGAGCTTGCATTACGAGGAAAGAATTTACATGGTGCAAAACATAAGCTTTACAATTTTCCAGTTTTCCAGCTACTTCTATTCATTTTTCTTCAGGATGGCCAGTTTAGATTGCACTGAGACACTTGAAGGTGGCTCTGAATGTGTCACAACCCTACTATTGAAATAGGTACCCAAACCCTGCTATTGAAATAGGTACCCAAAACTTGCTATTGAAATAGTTACCCAAACCTTACTATTGAAATAGGTATCCAAACCTTACTATTGAAATAGATACCTAAACCTTACTATTGACATACATACCCAAACCTTCCTATTGAAATAGGTACCTAGCCTTATTATTGAAATAGGAATCACAACCTTACTATTGAAATAGGTACCCATCCCTACTATTGAAGTAGAAATCACAACCTTACTATTTAAATAGGTACCCAAACCTTACTATTGACATACATACCCAAATGTTACTATTGAAATAGGTACCCATCCCTACTATTGAAATAGAAATCACAACCTTACTATTGAAATAGGTACCCATCCCTACTATTGAAATAGAAATCACAACCTTACTATTGAAATAGGTACCCATCCCTACTATTGAAATAGAAATCACAACCTTACTATTGAAATAGGTACTATTCAGATAGGTATTGCAACCCTACTATTGAGATAAGTATCCTAACCTTTCTTATGAGATAGTTATCTTATTGTTACCTTACAATGCAGATGTTGTTGTGACTATTGAGAAGTGTATCACCTCACTACATTGCTACAATGTGCACTCGGCCACACAACAACACATGTTTGATCCAAAACCCAATTTGCTACAGGTCCTCGCAGTTCCATCAGTTTCAAAGTTCTCAAACCAGCGACTGCGGAACTGAATTTACCGGTACTTTAATACAACAGCTAATTACGTGTGGTTCACCAGCTGACTGATTGATGAGTGGATGCCCGGTTGTACAGTTATACACTTTACTAAAACCACCAGTGTTTGGCAAATAGTTCAAAAGGTCATTCACAGTATCAGTTAGGTACAGATAACTTGAAGTTAAGGAATGACCACTTGTGTTCAGATTTTTCTTCAAATAAATGAAGGCACCAAAACCCACCTTGTCAAGGTTTCAAAATATGACTGGCAAGAGGTTTTGACATTCTCTGTTATTATGATATTTTTGGGAATATATTGCCATTTTATAGAGGAAAAACTTTAGAGGAACATTTTTTTCCAAAGAATTTTGTAGGACAATTAAAGAATTTTATTGGCAGTAATGTTTCCAAAGAACTTTATTGGAATAATGCATACTTTTTCATTTAAATCCATGTTTAACTAAAAGTGCCAGTGTGAATATTTCAACAAAATTAATTAGTGTTTATTTTATCTATATATTTATTTATATTTATTTATCCATGTTTAACTAAAAGTGCTCGTGTGAATATTTAAAAAAAAATAATTACTGTTTATTTTATCTATATATTTATTTCTGTTTATTTACAATACTGAAACTGTTACAACTTCCTACCAAATTGTGACACTCACTACAAGCATTAATCATCAGCTGATTCCTCCAAGACTCCTACAGGAATCCCAGCACATGTCATGCATTATTTATTGGCACAAATGGTGCTGCTCTCCTGCAGAACCAACATCCATACCTTCTTCTGTGATAAGTCCTGCAAGTCTTGGACACCTTGTATCAATCATAGGAAATCTCTACATTCAACAACTTGAAATTCTAGTAACACCTCTTTAAGACGCTCTTTAAGGATTTCACTATAATTGTTTCTGAATCGTTAAGGTAGTTCACACAAGAGTGTAGGTCATTGATGAAGAGTAGAGTGTGGCTCTCGTTATGTCATTAGTTGGATGCACCAACAGCAGCAGGTCATAATTAGCCGTCTGCTGGTAGCCGTCTGCTTCAACATCTATCACACTGGAAGACACTTTAACCTCATCACGATTCTACTAAAGTGTTTTCTAATTAAGCCTGTTTTACATTTGCTGTATCTAGTTTACTTTAGGAATGTTTGTTTGAGAGTTTTCTATTTCCGTAAACATTCAATCTAGAAAGTCTGTTGGCAATAAGTCGAACAATCTCATCAATCACGGTGAGGATGTTTCCGTTTTGGGAGATTATGCAGACGTATTATTTTCAGATGATTAAAACTTTCTGTAAATCTATGTTGATGGTCTGCAGAGCCTAGTGGATGACACTGGTGGTGATTAATTGATACCTTGTGTTAAAGGACCTCCCACAAAGTGTATCCCTCCATGTTCGACCAGATTCTGAGCTGGAACACATCCCCAGTTCAAGTACATCTCCAAGAGCTGACTGGGGAATGGGTGGCTCAGTGTGTCATGGCTCCACAGGTGTGAGTGCCCATACTATCAACCACCTGTTGGCCTTGCAAAGATTTCGGCTGCCGTTTCTGTATTCAGAGTCACATCCCGACTTCTTATTGGTCGGTCAAAGTTCCTGATGGTCTTTCTGACATAACCTGGATGTACTCAGATGTTTGTTTAGCTGTAGCGAAACCGAGTTCTGATTTTAATGAGATTGGCAGTGTTTTTGTGATTTGTGCAAGATGGCATTACAACTTTGTTTCCAAATCCTTAAGGTTTCTAGACACCTACCTCTCAGTACAATCCCTGTTAACTAGTTCCATCTTGTTGACAGGGTAAGGATTTCCCAAGGTTTCAAATTAGAATAATGTGTCTTTTGAACCCAGACCGAACTGATGACTGTAAATCCCCTTCAATGAGACCACCTCAAATGAGCATATTAATTCTCTTTGATTCCGCGGGGCGCCATCATCTGGTGAACAGATCTCTACTACAAATAAGCAGTTTGTTGGAAACTGTCACTCTGAAGAATGAAGGAAATATTTTTGTATATCTATGACCCTTCTTTATCAGAAGAGGGATTACTTGGATATGTTTTATCTTGTATTAAATGCAGTGTGTTGAGCACAATCTTTTGATGTATGTTTCGTGTTTTTGAAGATAGTTATTAGAGGTGTTTGTGCACCAGAGCCGCAGCTAAACGTGTAAATCATTTTGGACGTGTATGTTTGTTTGTAAATGAGAAAAACCTTCCATTGCTGCACTCGCAAACAACATTTGAACTGTATGTATCTAGATCTACATGGCTTGCTTCAAAGATGGGGTTAGTGAGACGTTTGTGATTAATTCTTTCGCATCATGCATATCATTATTTGAAACTGCCTACCAGAAATGATTGAGAATGTACGTTTCTATAAATATTAGTTTCCATGGTAATGTGGATGTCCTGTCAGTGGGAGGTGATTATTTGGATTTGAAACCACTGATTGACCGATCAGAATTGATTAGTTTCCAAAGTCATGGTTGAATCCAAAGTGAGCAATTAATTCTTCTGCTGCGTCCCCATTTGCTTATCATAATCGGGATGTCAGTAGGGAAACTGAAGCCATTTCTCTAATTCCAATAGTATTAGGAGAGAGAATGCGATACTATTGCCATATAGGTACAGCTATTGCAATACTGTTGCGAGAGCTTGACAGCACCCCTAATTTTCCTAAGACACTCATTTCCTTGAATTATTTGACTTCATAACAATCCAACATGGCTGCCATGGCAGACGGGGAGTTGGGGTTTGGGGGAAGAGCTGCTGATTGTTTGGTATGAAAATATATTTTCTGAATGAATGCATCTTTGAGCGAGGTTTATTTTGGATCAATGCAGTGAATGGATAACATTAATTTCTTACGTCTAGATACTATGGGTAGTGTGGCTTGGCTGTGATGTCAGCTATTTATATATAAAACAGTATGACTGGTGATTTTGTAGCGTGTGCTTCCATTGCCTCCAGGCTTGGTGTCAAGAGCAACTAAAATGGAGATTGGTTGCAGCACGTGGGTCTGTAAACATGTATGGAGGCACTTGAGAGTGGTCTAGAGTTGCCTCCCTTAGCTACTGGGATTTGCTTCACTACATGCTGGTTTGAATCCCTGATTCTCTGAATCAGGATCCTTTCGTCAATGACGAAGTGTGTTAAGATTAATCATGTGAGAGTTTGGACAATGAATACGTCATATGCAGCATGTTAATTCTGAGTTTACAAATGTTCAACATAGCCATATGATATATCAGGCATGCCATGTAAATGAAATTGTTTTCGGAGCAATTAATAATTCTGGTTTTGTCTTGTACAAAATTGTCTTACATTATTAATCTTGAGAATATCAATTTTGATTATTTTTTGTTCAATTACTTACCCAGAAAAGAAAAAGAATTTTTTTTAGAAACCTGGCTATTGAAAATGAGCTTCGGATGAGAAAATGTATTTTTCAGAGCTTTCATTTGATCCAAAGATCACTAACCTGCTCAATTCTCTTTTTCCAGATGCTGTGTGGACCAGTGACATGGACTTCCTGTTCATGCCGGAGAGAGCCCACATGAGTGACGTGAAGAGCAGCATCAACATCACAGAGGCCCACAACGAGACCCTGCTCGTCATTCCCACGCCTCGCCCCCCTCCCTGGGGCTGGACCAACAAATACTCCCTCACCGTGGCCTTCGTCAACTTCACTGCCGCCCTCATCACCTTCTCCATCAGATACTCCTCCGTGTTTTGGTTCACGAACAAGGTCCTCACAGCCATCTTTGCTTTCCAGATGTTCTTCATGTCCTTGACCTCTGTGTTCGGTTATTGTGGCTTCTCCGTCTTGTACAAAGTCTCCTACAACCTTCAACTTTACCAGAATGTTCATCTGTCGCTTGGATGTGCCGCAATTATTGCCCTGTACGTCATCGGCGGAATCATCATGATTCTGTCCACCATGACAGTGTTTAAATATGGCGCACACTACTTCCAGGAAAAGTTCAAAATCATCGAACGAAAACATAGCTCGGAGACTTATGTCAAACAGACTGTCATAGTTCACAGTGGGTGCCAGGGCTATATTCCTCATTCCTGTGCAATGGCTGCTCTGATATTCTTTGCCGTGTGTAAAGGCCCAATATTATATGATTTGGTCAGTGTGTATCGCGTGACCAAAGACGGTCTAGTCTTGGCCTGTGTGGTCTGTGAGGTGTGTTATATGGTGTTCTGGATTGTTCTTTGGTTCGGGCTGACAATAAAGCAGCAGTGGAGGTTCCGAATCCTTGACTATGTTCCTCTTGGGCAGCCCGTGTTTATGATCAACTCCGCCGAGAATGGTCATGTGATGAAGAACCCTTCATTTGAGACAAACAACATGGAGTTGCATGAACTCCACAAAGAGCGACCACCTAGTCGGAACCGACAACGCGAGTCCCCTCCAGGATATTTGGAAGCTCTTTCCACAGAAGGAACTGATGACATGCCATCGGAAGATGGAACGGACAACTCCGACAACATGAACCTAACCGAAAATCCATTATCCGACATGGATCAACCAGCCAATGGAGGGGCCATGAGGAAATCCAAAAACAGGCGTAATGGAGGACAAAGAGTTACGTTTGACGAATCTGTTCGCAGCAACGCATCGTCCGAGGATGGTAGAATTAGGGGCAGGGGCGCAGTAAATGGGCGGACAACTCCGGAAGCGAAGATGATGAACGTCACAGTGGATGTCCATAATGGCGAGGACAAAAGGTCCGGAGGGGATGGTGTTCTGCGGAGGATGAACAGCGGAACGGACACCAACATGTCTCGAGAGTACAGAAACAGTATTAGAAATAAGTGTGGGGAGTATTACAGCAATGTCAATAATTTATCAACATCATCAGAGGAAACTCCTTCTACATCCATCTCTGAGCCTCTCCCGACATTAATGTCTTCATTCCGGGACAAGGTCAAGGAATCTTCAAGGACTGCTAATAATTACAAGGAACAGAGTAAGTCCATGTTCCCAACCACGAACTCTCTGGAGAAGAAATCCAGCCACAGTTCTTCCAATGGACATGTAGACAGCAGCAGCTTGTCGAAGAGGAAGGGGTTGGTGGAAAGTGAGATTGGGGAGGTGTCTCTGAAACTGAATGATATTCATCTGGACAATCTGGACTCTCTTAACAGATGTAAGAGAAACTCATCCTGTAACAGTGATGACTCCAAGAGGACTAGCACGTCTGGTGTCAGTAGTATGTCAAATGACATTCTTCCCTTGCCCAATTCAAGCAGGCATCTTGTTAATGGGACAACGGACAGTCCTGATAACAGCTTGAAAAAAAGGGCAAAGAATGGCTACCCTCCATTGGACAAATCAGAATACCTCTTTCCAAGACCGCTCCACTTATCAGTGAAGAAGGGGGATATTGGGAGGCGGGATTCAGCTAATTATTCATTAACGTCATCACAAGAAACGTCGTCTAACGACTCCGATCAGGGGCAAGGACTCTGCAGCCAAGTATAGTGATTGTGTTCTAAGCTTGGCGTTTTAGAAGTGAAACTGTTGCATAATGTTTTATTGTGTTGTGCGAGTAACTCTTTTGCCTTTGCGTCAACATGAAGGCAGAAGGGTTAACATGCATGTTGAAAATATTCAGTAGGTCACTGGGTAAGACCTCTGACATTTATTGATCATATCTCTGCCAAACCTTCGCCCTGTTTTGCTTATTAAGAATGGACCACTTGTTAATGGACCTGTTAATGGACCACTGAGTCTTGTTAAAGGACCTCTGAATGGACCACTTGTTAATGAGGATGTTGTTCAAAACTGTTTTGTCCATAAGGACAAATGTTTCTAAATTAAAAAAAATAATAGTATGACAAAATTCTTTTGATATCTTTTGTGATGTTTAAATCTTTGTTTACCTTTACCTTTGAAGGTCGTTAACGTCAAATCAGACATGATCCTAGTATTAATTTGTTCTTCTGGATCTTGGCATAGTGGAAAAATAATCCATAAAATAATAAAAAACAAGATGGTTTGGCCTGAGTGTGCAGATGAATGTCTCCCAGTGACCATTGCATGAAGGTTCGGTTCAGTGGTTGTCATGGAAACTAGGGAATTGGACTGACATATACTCAGAAGTAATGATATGAATTTGAAGAATCTTGTTAATGTGTATTTCATGTGGTAAGAAGTGGAGCACTGTATGACCTCCTCACTACCTCAGGAATCATGTCCTATATGATCAAACTGATGAAAACATATACATCATCTTAAAAAAACAGTGTTTCCGTTTGTATGGATCAATATTCGGCAATTTTAACAATTTGCTATTAGATATGAAACTTATGGATTTATATATAAATATACTCGTACTGCCAATTTCCGACATGATATTGATGAAGAAATATCAATTTATATTTTAAGTAGATTTAATCGAAATGTTCAAGAATACATCATCAATGATTATTAAGGAGAAGTAAATGAAGACACATTGCCAGTGACTGCCATGACTCTATAAGAAGCTGATTTCCATTGCATGCTGTTTTTTACCTTCGTTATTTTGTTCTCTGCATGACCTGCCCGTGAGATGTTTGAACTAAATGTCATCCTCATATTTTGTACAAAATTGTGTATATCTTTATTTAAAAAATGAAATAACAATATTTTCCATTGAGACAAGCGTTTGGTGTTCATTAACATTCACTGTTGGTTCAGAGCAAAGTCAATATGTTATAGGCCATAACCTTGGCTGACACCACCTTCTGCTGAGAAAGTTGCAGCCTGGGACAATGCAAACAGGAAGGCACTATTAGGATATTACCGTTTCCGCCTAACACAAGGGTTTTAGCCAAACCAATTATTCTGTTTCGAATTGCTCAAAATATTTCATTTTGATGACTTTCATGCTTTTGAAAAACATTTCATTTTTATTTTTTAGATTTGACTTTAGTGTCAAATCATGAAATTAGAAAAGCTTATTGATATTTTACTCACAGGAGGTTATGAGAAGTGCAATTTCAAACATTTATTTACAAAATATGAAGTGATTTTACTTTGGAACTTCGTCCTGTTGTGCATCCTTGTCATCAACAAGCATAGTCAGCTGTATTATTTAAGGAAACAAATTCAGTGCACGTAGGAATTTTCATTTTTTTATTCATGGAAAAATATTCCGTTTCAAGCCATGTTTATTTTTGAACTTTTAGAAAGTATTCCCAGCATGCAACAGTGATGAGTGTGGAGCGCCATCTGGTGGCTGTCATGTGATGTGTGGCATGCGAGTTCAGTGTCCTGTGTTCCCAGACTCCCCCCCCCCAGACGGTCTGTGTTTGTGTTTCAGCTATCTAGAAAACATTAATGGAAATAAGTAGAATGACTCCAGCTGCCATCATGTTCCATACAGGGAAATGCCATTTCTTGCATGCTGATAACTGGCTTAAGACAATATGGTTTAATGGTTTATTGATGTGGTGAGAATCATGCTTTATCATTGATCACTTACTTCAGTGCCATGATGAAGCTGCAGTATCAATCAAGACAGATTGACTTGCAGATTTTATTGTCATTTTTTTCTTTTTATGCAGAGAAATAAGAAAGATGAACTTGAAACCTATGTCAAATAATTATTTGACTGTTTATGCCAAGTTATCACACTACTAATATTCAAGACATTAGGCCACAGTAAAGTAATTATCATCAAACTCTGTGAGAAAACCAGCCAGTGGCTAGATGTCTTGTGATGGACTAAAATAATCTAGTCTGGACAAGGCAATCCAGTGATTGACAAGATGTATGTCGTGAGGTAGGGTGTTTGGTTGGACAAGGTATATGTTTGGTTTGAGGCAGGGTGTTTGGTTGGACAAGGTGTATGGTGTGAGGCAGGGTGTTTGGTTGGGCATAGTATATGTATGTCGTGAGGCAGGTGTTTGGTTGGACAAGGTATATGTTTGGTTTGAGGCAGGTGTTTGGTTGGACAAGGTGTATGGTGTGAGGCAGGGTGTTTGGTTGGGCATAGTATATGTATGTCGTGAGGCAGGTGTTTGGTTGGACAAGGTATATGTTTGGTTTGAGGCAGGGTGTTTGGTTGGACAAGGTGTATGTCATGAGGCAGGTGTTTGGTTGGACAAGGTATATGTTTGGTTTGAGGCAGGTGTTTGGTTGGACAAGGTGTATGGTGTGAGGCAGGTGTTTGGTTGGACATAGTATATGTATGACGTGAGGCAGGGTGTTTGGTTAGACAAGGTGTCTATATGGTGTGAGGCAGGTGTTTGGTTTGACAAGATGTATGTCGTGAGGCAGGTGTTTGGTTGGACAAGGTGTCTATATGGTGTGAGACAGGTGTTTGGTTTGACAAGATGTATGTCGTGAGGCAGGTGTTTGGTTTGACAAGGTGCATGTTTGGTTTGAGGCAGGGTGTTTGGTTGGACAAGGTGTCTATATGGTGTGAGGCAGGTGTTTGGTTTGACAAGGTGTATGACGTGAGGCAGGTGTTTGGTTGGGCATAGTATATGTATGTCGTGAGGCAGGTGTTTGGTTGGACAAGGTGTATGTTTGGTTTGAGGCAGGTGTTTGGTTGGACAAGGTGTATGATGTGAGGCAGGTGTTTGGTTGGACAAGGTGTATGTTTGGTGTGAGGCAGGTGTTTGGTTGGACAAGGTGTATGGTGTGAGGCAGGTGTTTGGTTGGACAAGGTGTATGTTTGGTTTGAGGCAGGTGTTTGGTTGGACAAGGTGTATGGTGTGAGGCAGGTGTTTGGTTGGACAAGGTGTATGTCGTGAGGCAGGTGTTTGGTTGGACAAGGTGTATGGTGTGAGGCAGGTGTTTGGTTGGGCATAGTATATGTATGTCGTGAGGCAGGTGTTTGGTTGGACAAGGTGTATGTTTGGTTTGAGGCAGGTGTTTGGTTGGACAAGATGTATGTCGTGAGGCAGGTGTTTGGTTGGACAAGGTGTATGTCGTGAGGCAGGTGTTTGGTTGGACAAGGTGTATGTCGTGAGGCAGGGTGTTTGGTTGGACAAGGTGTATGTCGTGAGGCAGGTGTTTGGTTGGACAAGGTGTATGGTGTGAGGCAGGTGTTTGGTTGGACAAGGTGTATGGTGTGAGGCAGGGTGTTTGGTTGGACAAGGTGTATAGTGTGAGGCAGGGTGTTTGGTTGGACAAGGTGTATGTCGTGAGGCAGGTGTTTGGTTGGACAAGGTGTATGGTGTGAGGCAGGGTGTTTGGTTGGACAAGGTGTATGGTGTGAGGCAGGGTGTTTGGTTGGACAAGGTGTATATCGTGAGGCAGGTGTTTGGTTGGACAAGGTGTATGGTGTGAGGCAGGTGTTTGGTTGGACAAGGTGTATGGTGTGGGGCAGGGTGTTTGGTTGGACAAGGTGTATGGTGTGAGGCAGGGTGTTTGGTTGGACAAGGTGTATGTCGTGAGGCAGGTGTTTGGTTGGACAAGGTGTATGGTGTGAGGCAGGTGTTTGGTTGGACAAGGTGTATGGTGTGAGGCAGGGTGTTTGGTTGGACAAGGTGTATGGTGTGAGGCAGGGTGTTTGGTTGGACAAGGTGTATGGTGTGAGGCAGGGTGTTTGGTTGGACAAGGTGTATGGTGTGAGGCAGGGTGTTTGGTTGGGCATAGTATATGTATGGTGTGGGGCAGGGTGTTTGGTTGGACAAGGTGTATGGTGTGAGGCAGGGTGTTTGGTTGGACAAGGTGTATGGTGTGAGGCAGGGTGTTTGGTTGGACAAGGTGTATGTCGTGAGGCAGGTGTTTGGTTGGACAAGGTGTATGGTGTGAGGCAGGTGTTTGGTTGGACAAGGTGTATGGTGTGGCAGGGTGTTTGGTTGGACAAGGTGTATGTCGTGAGGCAGGGTGTTTGGTTGGACAAGGTGTATGGTGTGAGGCAGGGTGTTTGGTTGGACAAGGTGTATGGTGTGAGGCAGGGTGTTTGGTTGGACAAGGTGTATGGTGTGAGGCAGGGTGTTTGGTTGGGCATAGTATATGTATGGTGTGGGGCAGGGTGTTTGGTTGGACAAGGTGTATGGTGTGAGGCAGGGTGTTTGGTTGGACAAGGTGTATGGTGTGAGGCAGGGTGTTTGGTTGGACAAGGTGTATGTCGTGAGGCAGGGTGTTTGGTTGGACAAGGTGTATGGTGTGAGGCAGGGTGTTTGGTTGGACAAGGTGTATGGTGTGAGGCAGGGTGTTTGGTTGGACAAGGTGTATGGTGTGAGGCAGGGTGTTTGGTTGGGCATAGTATATGTATGGTGTGGGGCAGGGTGTTTGGTTGGACAAGGTGTATGGTGTGAGGCAGGGTGTTTGGTTGGACAAGGTGTATGGTGTGAGGCAGGGTGTTTGGTTGGACAAGGTGTATGGTGTGAGGCAGGGTGTTTGGTTGGACAAGGTGTATGTCGTGAGGCAGGTGTTTGGTTGGACAAGGTGTATGGTGTGAGGCAGGTGTTTGGTTGGACAAGGTGTATGGTGTGAGGCAGGGTGTTTGGTTGGACAAGGTGTATGGTGTGAGGCAGGGTGTTTGGTTGGACAAGGTGTATGGTGTGAGGCAGGGTGTTTGGTTGGACAAGGTGTATGGTGTGAGGCAGGGTGTTTGGTTGGGCATAGTATATGTATGGTGTGGGGCAGGGTGTTTGGTTGGACAAGGTATGTGTTTGGTTTGAGGCAGGTGTTTGGTTGGACAAGGTGTATGGTGTGAGGCAGGGTGTTTGGTTGGGCATAGTATATGTATGTCATGAGGCAGGTGTTTGGTTGGACAAGGTGTATGTTTGGTTTGAGGCAGGTGTTTGGTTGGACAAGGTGTATGGTGTGAGGCAGGGTGTTTGGTTGGACAAGGTGTATATCTGTGTGAGGCGGGTGTTTGGTTGGACATAGTATATGTATGGTGTGGGGCAGGGTGTTTGGTTGGACAGGGTATGTGTATGATGTGAGGCAGGTTGTTACTGTATTTATATATATGTTGGACAGGGTATGTGTATGATGTTATTCATTCTTACTGTATTTCTGCTGTTGGAGTCGTCGCGTGGTACACGTGTACACAAATAGCAGGGGAGGGGTGAGGGGAGTACCTGTGTCTATAAGTGATCGCTAGTTTCTCTGGATAAGGCAACGGGCATCCCTCCAGCAGCTGAAACAAGAGAGAGAGAATAATGTTTATTATAGAATACATGTTATATACACTATATACTACTACACGTACACTAACATCCAAATATAGCATCCGACCAGGTATGGCATACGAGACACTAGTATGACGTCATGATCCGGATAAGATAATAAGATAAATCAAGACATATACGAACACCATGTTTAAAGTAACGCTAGGTGCCTGGCATGTTGGGCCACTTTACAAGCCACTCCCAAAGGACTTGAATTCATACATCAGCAATGTGTAGTGTTCCTTTATTTCAACAGACATTGACATACGCCATGAGACAATACTGGATAGATTTTGCCTTGTATTCAATATTCAGTTAAAGAAATTATAAATCCCCCTCCATCCCTCACTTTGAAGTAATAACAAAGTTTACAGTGGCATTTGGGAGAGAATTGTTACAGTTATTTATAAGTTAATATGTTCATCATGTCTCATTGATCCGTGTTTGTTTTAAAACATACTTTATTCTTACTCATTCCATAGCAAACTATCCCCAAAATAAACCTTTCACACAAACCTGACAGTTTAACACATGAAAGCTGAAACAGAGTTATGCCGAAGTCTTGTCGTCGTTGCAGACTTGGGGTACAGGTGTTTGTGACGGCACTCCCGACAACAGCCAGGAACAATGTCCGAATCCTCCTCACCCCCCCCCCCCCCCCGTGCTTGTGCAAACGTTCACACAACATATTCATTGCGTCATCTGTTGCAGTACAAACACTGCCACCCAAAGCTGACTACAATGGGGATCTTTGTTGGGATTTGATGGAAGGACATCCTTGTGTTTCGTTTGAAATTGTGACGATTCTTTAAATTTTGGAAGAGGTTGACCTGGCATGTTTAACATCCGTACGTTTCTAAATATGAAATTAAATTTGCTGAATCTAAAGTTAGAACTTAGTTATTCAAAGATTTTTTCAGTAAATGAGAATCCGAAAGCAATATCCTTACTCTTAATATTCATAAGGATAATTAGATGTAGACTTATAATTTAGCTTTTAACCAAATGAATCATCTCTGAAATCTAATTCTTTTCCTACGACACGAGGCTCCACCGAGGCCCGTGTGTATTCTAGATCCATGTATTGTAGTAAGTGTTACATATGAAACTGAGACAGTGGGAAAATAGTATAATCCTTAACTGATAGATTGATGAACAATAATAAAACCCACAGCATTTCAGTCAACAAACAAACGGTGGTGTTCTTGCCTCAAGTCGATCCGAGTCAGGCGTCTCTTTAAGGTAAACGTTTAACCAAATAAAACAAACTTATTTAAAACAAATAAAACAAACTACAAAACCGCAGGGCATGAATAATCGCTGAAAGCTGAACCTCTTAACTGCAACATCTCTCTCGATCTTGATATGTGTCGTTGCCCAGAATAGATAAACATATCAACACACTGGCTTTAGCTCACTAACGGCATTCCACGTATCTGGGTCTCAGAAAAGCAGTCCTTCACATGGAAGCTCTGCAATGGGAAGATGTGGTGTCAGTAACGAACACGGGTCAATGAGTATGATGTAATGCCACAGGCATGTCGAGATGCCGATGCATGGGTGGCTGGGTAGAGTTGCGTCCCTTTGCCTGCCAGGAACTTGTGATCGTGGGTTCGAATCCCGGTTTGACTTCATAATGTTTCGTTACACTATGCCTGTGATCTGGGTTTCTCTAAAGCGGTAATCTAGATCTGTAACAATTCGGGCTCAAGCTGACACGCCGTGAAATAACTGAAATACTGTTCAAAAGAGGCGTAAACCCCGACTCACTCACCCACTCACTCACTCATTTTAGAAATGACACACGGTAGTTTAAGAAATGACACACGGTAGGTTAAGAAATGACACACAGTAGTTTAAGAAACGGTAGTTAAAGAAACGACACGCGGTAGTTTAAGAAACGACACACGGTAGTTTAAGAAATGACACGCGGTAGTATAAGAAACGACACACGGTAGTTTAAGAAATGACACACGGTAGTTTAAGAAACGACATGCGGTAGTTTAAGAAACGACACACGGTAGTTTAAGAAATGACACACGGTAGTTTAAGAAGCGGTAGTTAAAGAAACGACACGCGGTAGTTTAAGAAACGACACACGGTAGTTTAAGAAATGACACACGGTAGTTTAAGAAACGACACACGGTAGTTTAAGAAATGACACGTGGTAGTTTAAGAAACGGTAGTTAATGAAACGACACACGGTAGTTTAAGAAATGACACACGGTAGTTTAAGAAATGACACACGGTAGTTTAAGAAACGACACACGGTAGTTTAAGAAATGACACACGGTAGTTTAAGAAACGACATGCGGTAGTTTAAGAAACGACATGCGGTAGTTTAAGAAACGACACACGGTATCTTAAGAAACGACATGCGGTAGTTTAAGAAACGACACACGGTTGTTTAAGAAACGACACACGGTAGTTTAAGAAATGACACACGGTAGTTTAAGAAACGACATGCGGTAGTTTAAGAAACGACACACGGTAGTTTAAGAAATGACACACGGTAGTTTAAGAAACGACACGCGGTAGTTTAAGAAACGGTAGTTTAAGAAACGACACACGGTAGTTAAGAAATGACACACGGTAGTTTAAGAAACGACACACGGTAGTTTAAGAAATGACACACGGTAGTTTAAGAAACGACATGCGGTAGTTTAAGAAACGATACACGGTAGTTTAAGAAATGACACACGGTAGTTTAAGAAACGGTAGTTAAAGAAACGACACGCGGTAGTTTAAGAAACGGTAGTTTAAGAAACGACACACGGTAGTTTAAGAAACGACACACGGTAGTTTAAGAAACGACACACGGTAGTTTAAGAAATGACACACGGTAGTTTAAGAAACGGTAGTTAAAGAAACGACACGCGGTAGTTTAAGATACGGTAGTTTAGGAAACGACACACGGTAGTTTAAGAAATGACAGACGGTAGTTTAAGAAACGACACACGGTAGTTTAAGAAATGACACACGGTAGTTAAAGAAACGACATGCGGTAGTTTAAGAAACGACACACGGTAGTTTAAGAAATGACACACGGTAGTTTAAGAAACGGTAGTTTAGGAAACGACACACGGTAGTTTAAGAAACGACATGCGGTAGTTTAAGAAACGACACACGGTAGTTTAAGAAACGACACACGGTAGTTTAAGAAATGACACACGGTAGTTTAAGAAACGGTAGTTAAAGAAACGACACGCGGTAGTTTAAGAAACGGTAGTTTAGGAAACGACACACGGTAGTTTAAGAAATGAAACACGGTAGTTTAAGAAACGACACGCGGTAGTTTAAGAAACGACATGCGGTAGTTTAAGAAACGACACACGGTATCTTAAGAAACGACACGCGGTAGTTTGAGAGGCAGATACAGCTCTATAATACGCAGTGAGTTGCACAATCAGGATAAGAAAATAAAGTTTCCGACTGTGGAATGTTTGTGAGCGTTGATTACAAAATGGCTGGATGGCTTCAAACGCATGTCTTGGTTTGACGTACAACAGCTGGCTGATCATGTGTAACAAGACGAGGCTGAAGAACACTTCTCCAGCGCGAACTCCCTGGGAGTTATAAACACGATCCCACGAAAACATTAATACCCTGTAGACTAAACATGCAGTATACGGCCTATTACAAGCCTCGGCACAACAGGCTTAAACATTTTTGTTCTAATACATGAAGAAAAATATGCGAGGATTGTCCTGGTAGATATCGGCGTGGGAGTAGGTGGTATTTTCAGTGTTTGATTTGTTTGTTGGAATTTTAGATACGATCTGAAGGCCGTGCGGGTAGAATCGAAACGGATTTGGGACGTTCTGAACTTTTTTAATAATATCATGTTCAAATTGTTTGTATGTTGTGGTATGCAGTTTATCATGGTGCTATTTTGAGTCTGTAATGGAATTTGTCAAGTCGGAAGTTGCGTCTGGGCGGTTAGACCGTATATCAGAGACCATAAAATAATTCCATTAATATACTTTATTCTTAGGTTTCTGACCGTCTACATGTTGGGGTTGTTTATACGAGGGCTTCCAGCTAATGTTCATTCGCTTCCATGGAAGCAAATGTTTGACCTTCACCGTCATCGTGGAATAGCCGTAGCAGGGAAATATACGTAGGACTGTAGCCACTACAGGTGACAAATCCTTAGTCTGGCTGCGCTAGTATGACTTCACACCCTGACGGTCGTGGTCGATGCCCACGAATTAGGTATCGTCAGGTTGTGGAGATTTTACTGACAGGTCTTTCAAATATGCAGATTGGGCGTTAACCATCTTCCGTTCATTCACTCACTCACTTGTCCATCTTCAATCACTTCCACTTACCACTTTCCTCTACGGGTGATCTGGGCTCCCACCATTACGTGAAAAGTTGCGCCCCTTATCCGGGCCAGGAGCGGCTGGTCGTGTGTTAGAATCCGTGATAGACCCCGATGGCCTGTCATTATGCCCGTGCTCGCGGGTTTCCTTTGTTTGTTTGTTGTTTAACGTCGCACTCAGCAATATTCCAGCTATGTGACGGCGGTCTGTAAATAATCAAGTCTGAACCAGACAACCCAGTGATTGACATTATGAGCGTCAATCCACGAAATTGGGACACGATGACATGCATCAACCAAGTTAGCGAGCCTGACCACCCGATCCCGTTAGTCGCCTCTTACGACAAGCATAGTCACTTTTTACGGCAAGAATGGTTTGCTGAAGACCTATTCTACCCCGTATCTTCACGGGTCGCTCGCGGGTTTCACCTGGGGGGTAAATGTCTGCTCGTGACCCTGGGCGTTCCTCCAACAATTATCTGAGGCACAGCAATATAACTAAATAGTCATCTAAGTGGCGTTAAACACAACTCACTCAGTCGTTTCATACATGAGAAAATTTATGTATGCGCAAATTAACCTTCGTGAAAAACATGAAAACTCAATGCACCCATCAATATCAATTTACCATTCGGAAAAATAACACACCGAAAAGCAATTCTTTGAAAAGCAATTTGAAATGTATGCAGCTTCCCATAATGCTTCGCGAGGAATGTTCCGTTATGATGCATGTGCTCTTCAGTGCAAAAACACAAACGCCAACCTTAGCTGCAAGAAAAGATAAGTGTTACTGAACTGTCTGGCAAAGTTTCTTGTAAATAACGAAACATGAGCACAAACTAGCACAAGTTAAATTACCTCCAGAATGTTTTCTCTTATGAAACGAAACATGATGAATAGTCTGACGACAGTTTACTGTCATATTGTCTTTCGTTATTTATACCAGGCAAAGCACCTTTACATGGCTTACGAGGAAGGAGAGACTCTGTCCGCTGTTGGCGTTATTTGACGCCTGTCATGTGTAAGGTGCCTTGGGCAAAAACCCTTACGTCGATCAGTGTAAGAGGGGTACGGTCACACATAAACTCAGCCGGTCCTGACCGCTCGTTGTTAGTGATCTACCACCACTGATACCTATTGAAACCCACACGGTATTCTTCAGAAAAGCAAACTTGAATTTCTGTTTAGTGGTGCCCTATACAAGGGCATGACTTGGAAAACGCATTATTACTTTCACATGCCCACAGGTAGATATAATAATAATGTCATTAGAAGATAACATACTGTGCTTTCAATGTAGAGCTAGGTTACCTGTAGATGTAACCACACTAAATTGAATTTGGAACCGAACGCGCATTTGGAACCTTTAAAGTGAGCTTAAAATAACTAGGAAATAATTGAAGTAACAAGATAATACTAGTAATTTCGAGGGTTTTTTAAAAGTAACTTTAAATAACAAGAAAATAACCGAAATTGAGAGAAAATAATCGAAGTAATGAGAAGAAACTCATAATTTGGAGAAAATAATTGTAATAAATAATAAGTAATAAACTTGAAATAACGAGAAAATTATGATTATCGAAATTACGAGAATTTATTGAAATACCGAGAGAAAAAACTCGAAGCAAGGAGGAATATAATTGAAATAACGAGTAAATAATTGAAGTAACGAGAGAAAAAAATCAAAATTATGAGAGAGAAAATCGAAATTTCAAGAAAATAAACACATACATGTAATTCAAATAAGGAAATGTTCGATTTAGAAGTAAATATGTATGCTACCAAAGTAGCACCATCAGGCTTTCGCAATTTCTAACCTCATGGGTAATAAACCGCTATCGAAGACTCTACAGCCAATCAATGTACTTGTTTTTGTTGATACAGAGACTACAGACTGTTGAACAGCCATTCAAAGTATGACCCGCCCCAAACATAGCCGGACAAATAACCAACCATTGAAACGACTCCTTTGACAACTGATACAGTATTATATATTCATCTAGACAAAAATGGCCATCAAGATCAACCAATCAGATTACTCGCTTGCTATCCAGTCCGTGGGGATTCCAGGACAGAGAGTCACCTGGATGTTTGTGTGTCATCCTCATCTTTGCTTGTGTTATCTTCAACTGGTTTGCCTGGTCCAGATTCGATCTTCTACAGGCTGGCGTGATAATCGCTGGAATATTTCCGACTGCTTGTCACAACTTCCACTGACCAATTCCAATGGTAAAGTAATGTGCACATACATGGACTAGTCAACCAGCAAGTCAAAACGGTGGTGCTTCAAAACTTGAGCCATGGGTGCAAACATCGGCCCAACAAATGAATAAACATTGCAATGCTTTGGGCTTTCTTCACACGTGAAGCTGGCTCGGCGTGATAGAGGTAAAGAAACTGTTGAAATAAACAACCTCCGTCCTGTAAATAGTGAATAGTGAATGATATATTTGATGGTGAATGATATATTTGAAGGTTCCATAAAAAAGGTCCATCGATGATCTCGCTAGGCGTTAAGAAGGGGTTAGTTATATAACATGCTTGACACCATCGAGCAATACATGCCAGAACAAACTCTAGCCGGCAATTGTTAACTTACGTTGAAAAAATACAATGACACATGTGAATCGATTTTTGTCAATTCCCGTTATGTTTAATCTGCATCAGAGCAGACCCCAGCAATAAACGTCTTGGTTCTAATTAACCGAATAACCAGTTTCTCTGAAATCATTTTAAGCTATGAAAAAGCATGATTCATATCTCAAACAACGCGCCACAGAGAAGCGTATTTCACAGTCATCAGTGCCCAGTGGAACACATTTGAATATATTGATTGAATAATTCTCAACATTAAGAGTTGCTTTGCTCATTTGTTTCATTATAAAACCAACCCAGACCGAGTAATTTAGTCATGACCTGCTTTGTCGCTGATTCGCCATGGCGAAGACTGACCGATAATAAAGGACCTTCAGAACACACGAACCTCTTTGATAAATCAAACTCGCCGGGGATTTACACCACTTTAAAAGAGAAACGAAACTAGCGTTTTCACAACAAAGTGAAAGGCATAAATCAGTCCCATCTGTTGATGTCGAAGAAAGACGATTTCATCACATTCAAAAATGTTATGAAATAACTTTGTTTCGTTGATTTTTGTCCCTATGGAAATAATGACTTTAAAACACAATCGACAGAATTAAATAGCTCGAGAAGAGAGCGCCAAATCAGCAGATTTTAATTTGATACGCCCTATTAAAAAGAAAGAGACGCGTCCGAGAGGAAAGTAATTCTATGGCTGACCCGGCTCAAAGAATCTCATTCAGCCATCTTGTCTCTGAGGGCGTTGATGGTCGCCTGATTCCGCTCGTTTATCTGCAGGCGTTTAAGCTCTTAGTTCTCAAGGGCGTTGTCTTTTGGCACACCATTTAATTAATTCAATTTGTCATTGATCTTCAGGACACGTATGCATTTCTATTTGACAAAAATACACTGTCTAATATTCTTCTCACATCTTGGCGTCTTTGTGTTATTCCTGAGTTATACATGAAGGATACAAATGGAATTAGCTTCATATGAGGAGTCTGTGTTAAAACACGTCAGAACGACTCGCGTTGTAGAGTTGTGTCCCTTGAATCAACAACGTGCGCGTCGCAGATGGTCCATCTTCCTGAGGCAAGAGCGTTAACTGACTCTAAAAGTCCAGTTTCCACCCTTGCCGAACTAGGCTAGAATTCCTGGGCTCGATCGTAGCGCCACCACTGGCTGCTACGAGTTGTGTCCATTCTTTGCCTCTCCAATATGGACCAATCAGATTGCAACTCTCGTATAACATGCATTTGCTTCAAACAAAATGGTGGCGCCCAGTCAAGACGATCTGATCGACCATCAAGATCTATTTTGTGATAAAACGGCTCTCACTTCGCGAAGTACATGAAATCACGTGAGCACCTTGATTAGAAACATGAAAACATTTGGAAAATATCTGTTGACAACGAGTTGGCGATGCACATGCTTTGCAAATCCTGCAATCGACCGAACTCTGCATGACAGTTTACGAACCGGATTTCGATTTCGGTGCGCGATTTTGATTGGACTATGCATAGGCTCGTTAGTCCAGCCAAAATTTAACTCCATAACCCCAGCCTAGTTCGGCAAGGGTGGAAACTGGACTTTTATAGTCCGTTAACTTTCTTGCCTCGGGAAGATGCATATGGTCATGACAGGTCTGGCGCGAAGTGAAAACCGCATTCCAGTTCACCCCGATTATCAACCTTGGTGTTTGAGTGCCATGCGTCCCGTCCACTCCCAGCCCACTCCGACAGCGGTAATAATGTTTTCATCAACATCATGCTGTTAATTTCTCCAAACACATATCCTACAACCTTAAAACCATCTTAATATTTATGATAAATTATTTCGAATTTCAAATTCAAGGCGCTCAGAAACATTTCAGAGAACAAAATGTATGTCTTACAGGTTGAAGCAGTGACAATGAAAAATCCAACAAGAAAGAAATCACAGAATTCCTCCGACCTGAGAAGAATTGAATTGACAATGACGACATCTATCTTAATCGAACTCAACGATCACATTAGCGAGAAGTATACTTGAGAATAATTAAACTTAACACTACGTCTATATACTTATCTACATAAGGCATTGATCGTGGGTTCTAGACGTCAGCGCGTAATTGAACAGATAACAAACGTAGACAATCTCCAGCTCGAGAAGGTCGCCAAGGAGACCTGGCACTCTCCCTTGAATTCTTATCGGGGGCCGTTTAGTTAAACGTCCTCTTACAAAAAGACGGAGAGGTTCCCATTTATATTTGGTCTGATATTTAATTGATTTCCCAGGGCCTGTAGTGAGGGAAGTCTTGTTCAGGACAGTCTGTATGTGTCAGTGTCTGATCGGGATTTATGTGATGCTGAGGTGAAGGCCACGTGACCGCGTGATATATCTGTCTACCATCAATGATGCCTTTCGCCACGGAGAACTGTTGTTAAACTTTGAAATCTTTTCTTAAAGAGCAGTATCATGGGCATCCTCGGAACACATGGGTATTTGTTGTGAAGCGAGTGGTGTAAGGCGCCACAACTTGCTGTGCGGAGTTGTGTCCCCTAACTACCCGATCCAGATTTCGATGAGTATTGAAACGAGTATCGAAACATCTAAATCTTGGTTTCGATAAGGCTTGGTCAGGTGGTCGAAGGCGAAACAACTCGCTATGCAGATTCTCTAGTCGTAGGTTCGAATCCCAGGTTCGAAACCAATTATCTTTGGTTTGCACTACCATACCGTGAGTGGGAAATGCATAACATTTAACACTTAGTTGACACGTCGTGGCATAACTGAAGTACTTTTAAAGACAGCGTTAAGCCCAAGTCACTCCAACACGTTATAGGAGTGATGCTACACTAGACTGTGAATATATTAATTTCTATTTTTCAAGGTTTGGTAAGCAATACGCTCACAAAAGTATCATTGGTTATCGGTCAGAAAAGGCCCCAAGTACCCCAGTTGGTCGTAAGAGGTTGGGCTTAAACAAGGACTGGTCGGCTCCGAGTCAGTATACTGTGTCTGAGTGGGGTATTCACGTTAAACTGCGGCATGGTATCTCAATGTGCTAGCACTATAAATCGGCATCAATCCGGACTAGTACAAGCAGACACACACACACACACACACACACGTACATGCACGTCGCTATATAAGTGCAATAATCTTGGACGCGACGTTAAACCGTCGACGATAGAGCACACATATGTGTTGATAGTGACAGCTCATAGGATTATTTGGCAGTGGAGATGGTTGTGGGCCGGCCTATTTCTACAGTGATGGTCATTCGCAGCAGGTAATTGAGGCGCTCGTAAAATATCGAGAGTTGTCGCCAATCTTCACCGGAAGTGTGATTTAGAGTCATCTGCCCTTGGTTGTTAAACACAGGTCATACTTGATGGTCCGAGGGGTTACGTAATGTGGCAATTTCTAAAAGGCTCTAGGAAAGAAAATCAGGCGATATTAAAAATATAAATATCTGGTTTTGTAGTTGTGGGTGGAAAAATATGTAATCTCGATACAACCCCCCTCCCCCGCATGAAGATTCCAGGTTAGAAATGGTCTTTAGCAACCCATGCTTCTCGTAACTAACGGGATCCTGTGATCTGGCTAGCTGATGATGCATTTCATCGTATCCCAATCGCGTATATCGATGCTCATGATGTCAATCTCTGGATTGGAGCCGTAAACATCCGGGGTAGAAGAGTCTTCAGCAACCCATGCTTGCCGTAAGAGGCGACTAACGGGATCGGGTGATCAGGGTCGCTGACTTGGTTGATGCATGTCATCGATTCCAATTGCGTGGATCGATGCTCATGAAATAAATCACTGGATTGTCTGGCCCATAAACGATTATTTACAGACTGCCGTCATATAGCTGGAATATTAATGAGTGTAGTGTTAAACAACCAGCAAACAATATAACCTTTTCGGGCACACGGTTGGCCCTGTCGACTCGCTGTACAGAGGTGAGTCTTGCAGCATACTAGAAATGTGATCTCGGGTCGAAACCCGGTTCTCCATGTCTCCATGAATCCCGGTTATGTTTCTTGGTGGGTCAGCACCATCCCGTTCTCTAGGATTCCTCCCACACGACGTCATATAACGGAAATACTGTTCGGAGAGGCGTTAAACCAAACTTACTCACTCACTATACTATCTGAGACTCATCCACAGACTGTTCTTATGGGAAACTCGCCAAAATAGACTGTCTCTGTTCTACGTGTTATTTTAATCTTTGCCATCAGAACTTCCTCTTAACCTTCAAACAACGCCTCACTGCAAAACCACATTCTGTCGTCCACAGTGTAAAAAGTGATTTTCCTAATTAACCATAATTTTCTTGACTGCTAATGAAGCTAAAATATTAATGGATTTGATCATGAGTTCAGCCCTGATCCTTCCCAGTCCCTGAGAAACAATTAGAAAGTTTGGAACGAAATGAGAGAATCGAAGACGGTAATTGATGAATGACGGAGTGGCTCTACTCGTGGCAGTATCAACAGCGCTTTATTGACAATTAACACAATATCGTTCAGTTTGGCCGCGTCGATAGAGAGAACTTCGGATCGGGAACCGCTTTGTTCTCCGGGGGAACATCGGGGGAACATCTCAAGAGCGTCGTCAGTAGTTGATGTTATCACTTTTCGTTTTAATTGGTCTGGTTAATAATGAAGCGTCCTTTGATCACTGTGTTATCGATGAGGAGCACGATATCGTGTTTATTAATTAAATATGAATCATCTAAGATACATTTTAATTAGACATGAATCAGAATTCATAATATCAGTAGTTGTAGTGTTACTTTGTTTATGATAGGCTACACTGCGGTATATGATCTTTCATTACGCTTAATAATTGTAATCGTTTAGACTTTAGGAAACAAATTAAAGGAATATAGATTTTGGTCAAAAGTATGCATGGTTGAGTTCGTTCAGCTAGAATAGCACATCGAGTCAATCAAAGCTGCTTATTAGCATTGTGAAATTTATATTGAAGCGCACGGTCTCCTTTGCTCCATTAGGTTGCTTTTCTAATGCATAAAGTAAACATTAATAACTAAATTAACGATCGGTTGATCTGAGATCCCGCGGAGCAGAAGGAAGGTAACGAACACTAATTAGCTTCATATAGTTTCCAGACCTCAAGCGAGGCCGTGTTTAAACATTCATGTCTGGCATGAAGGGACACATTTCTCACACAACCGGAGGCGTCTTGTCCGTCAACAATCGTTAATGCAAAGGACGCTATGTTTCAGCATTTTCAGCCTTTGTAGTATGGAATAGAATCATCTTAATGCGGTTTTGACACATGGTCAAAGGATGGTCTTAGTAATTCATTACGATGCAACTGTGTCATTATTTTTTTACCGGCGTCTTTAGTCGCCTTCAGGGGTGTCCACTAAATACTTAATGGGCAGCAGGTTGTTAGTGGACGCACGTGCTGCCCTGGTCAGTGGATAACATGGATGACTGATTAGTACAATCTGGGCAAACACAAACATTTACTTAAATAGTGTGAATGTAGGGTAGAATGAATGACAATCTTGACGATCACGTCAACTTTGACCTCGTAGAATTGCCCCCCTTTGTTGTCAGTACACGCTGGTCATCTGTCCCAAGACACATATTACCGCACCATTGGATTGGCATCTATTTTGTGTCTTCGTGACCGCTCGTGTCTTTTTCCGGAACGTACCGAATCAGGTTACGGAAAGGCTCGAGTGGTGACGAATGCTTCCGTTATAATTTCTTTGAAGACTATTGTGCTGTGTAGCTACGTCACATTGTTTGTTTTGATTGTTTGTTGTTTAACGCCGCACTTAGCAGCGGTCTGTAAATAATCGAGTCTGGACCAGACAATCCAGTAATTGACATCATGAGCATCGATCTACGCAATTGGGATACGATGAAATGCATCAACCAAGTCAGCGAGCCTGACCACCCGATCCCGTGAGTCGCCTCTTACGACAAGCATAGTCACCTTTTACGGCAAGCATGGGTTGCTGAAGAGCTATTCTACCCCGGATCTGCATTGTTATTGCATGTATGTATGCATGATGACGGTATAACTGATACGATATGATTACAAGTATGCATGTGCTTAGTATTAAAGTATCGCTAGCGACCTGAATCAGTCGTGTTGGAGGGGAGGTGGGGTAGCCTAGTGGTTAAAGCGTGCGCACGTCACGCTGAAGGCCCAGGTTCGATTGCCGACATGGGTACAATGTGTGAAGCCCATTTCTGGTTTTCCCCGCCGTGATGTTGCTGGAATATTGCTAAAAGCGGCGTAAAATCCAACTCACTCACTCAGTCATGTTAGAGTATGAAAGTTTATGTACATCTTTTTTATCTTCGATGGGACCTTACTTATGTCCAAGAGTTCCCTGGAACTATGGAACTGCGTGTATGGGCCCGTAAATGCAAATTTACAAAGGGCGTGATAGTATTAACGAAAACGCCCGCTGCCGTGTAGATCTAGATGTATTAATCTATATTCTACAGGCATGTTTTGCGTCGAATGCATTGTGGAATCCATAATGGGAGGTGGAGTATCCATGACGTATAAGGTGTTCGCTCATCGCGTCAACCACTCGGGTTTGATTCCCTACACTGGTATGTTTTACGTTTCCGTGATACTCCTGAAATATTGCTCAATGTAGTTTAGCAGCCAACCTCACTCACTCACTCGTGATGACTGAACGAATGATATCAGTGGCATCTTATGATATATTGATTCAAACTTACGAAATGGTAGAAAGTAGAAAAGGGTTATGATTGGAGAACTAGTAACGAGTGAGAGCATGTTGTTTTCTGACGCTTTCGCAACATCACGACACTACCATACTCATGTTGGGAATCGAACCCAGGTCTTAGGCTTGACGAGCCATCGCTTTAACCACTCGGCTACCCCACCACCCGCCAAGTCGAACATCATGACTTATGTGTAAGAGTTGTCTTGAAGTTCTATATCCCTACAGGTGCTAGTACTTTTATCAAGCAGGTTGTCTTCATTCATTGATACAACGGCTTCTAAATTGCCATAAAGATATTGACTAATTGTAACCTTGTTATTTCCAGAATGGCCACGATTCCCAGAGTAGCGAGAAACAGCAATGACTATCCCAGGGGTGAGGCAAACGTTCGACCAAGTCACTTACCACGGAATGATGGCTGAGGGGGTGGATGGACAACTGAATCACGGCTGTAGTATGTCTGTCCTGTGTGTACTGTGTCCAAGATAAGGAATGTCCCACATACTCCAGCTGAAAGTAACGTTGTTGGTCAAAGGATGGAATCTCTTTGACTGATAAGGAGCGTATGTGTGACCAATGCACTGACGGTGCCATGGTCGTCAGGGCCGGACACGCTGATGTGAACTCCAAGACTGACACGGGATGATGTGCTTGGACACTACACCACGGACACCACGACTTCATCATGGGTGATATGAACGCTTGTTGAGCAGTGGAAGGGCAAGACAGGTCTGGTGAAGACTTCAAGGGCAGGCTGCGTCATTGAAGCGGCGTCACACTAGGCGAGTTACGTCGCCACTCGGTATTACGTCCAAGAAGTCATTTCGAATATCTCCGTGGATTATTTCGTTATTTTAATGTCATCAGGTCCAAAGAGAACCTTGGTCTTAACTATACTGATGAACACAAATAAGGGAACGTAATAGGACGAGGGAGGAAAACGCATAACTGTTGTTGTACATGTTTTCCCGTTACCGCCAGGAGTCGATGATATATATATTTGATATCACTTCATTTCCAGACAAGCCCCGGTCAGTGTACAGTTACACCCGGGATGGTATAATAATGCCTGCCTCTGAACTTGTTCCCTTATTTTATTACATGAGTATATTTGATGAAAGGGTTACCTGCATATGTCACTGCCTGTCCCGTTGCTATAGACTCAATACTCCACACCTTGAGACAAATATGTTATTCTAATTTGTTTCACTTTTCATGTATCTGTTAATATATGTTCTTCTCGATTATCACTGATTATCTCCATAGTGCTATCATTGAGTCTTTCTGCAAACTTTCAAGTCATTCTCGTCTTGGCCAATCCTAGTTTCCGAAATGATTACAATTTCCCCTATAATCGAATCAGTAAATGTACAAAGTAGCAGAAACTCTAGAATAATGTTACATAGTTTTCATTGTGTTCGCAACACACCGTGAAGAATATACACAATTTAGCACCAAGACTGAGGAACTGGATCAGGTCCCTCGCTGAGAATTCTACTGAGGGGAGATCCTCGGGCAGCAATGTGAGGACCCCACGGTCTGGGGCTGTGTGTATAATTGTAAGTGTTGCCTCACATACAAACTTCACCATTAGGCAGAGAGACGTCAGTGAACGTGAAAAGACTCTGTTTCCTTGGCTGACATTAGCAGCGCCAACTCCAGGTCGCGGACTGCAGCCGGTGAAGGATTTGGGCTTTGCGCAGTTGATGGTTCTCCCCTGTGAAATCATCTGATCTTGACTTGATCATTCATGGGTTGGATACCAATGTAACTCAAAGCAAAACGAATAGTTCATGTCATCAAACATGTCACTAAGTGAGGAATTGGTATATGCAACCCGGAAGTACTTACAAAATAGTACATGTCCCCCTATTTCTTCCCGTCAGTATGGTTTCGGTTGATGTCATGTTATTACCAAAGGCATTACCTTATTCAAAGGGGCGTTATACCTCGTGATGAGTAGGATATGCAGTGTTCAGAAGAATCAAGCATTAGTCTGATTTTAAATATATCCATCAGTTGTGTCTGTCGCTGGCTGGTTCAGTTGGAGGGCGTGTGAAATTAAAGTGGGAAGGAGTCTCAAGCTCCCACATCGTCGTTCACGTACATCTCTTTGATGACACCCGGTGTCACGGGTATGGTGCTGCCAGGCCAACAATTCTAAACGGGTGCGAACCGGGATTCGAACTTGTGATCATCGGATCCTAAGGGACACAACTCTGCACAACCCATGCTCCCATAACAGTATGCTCGTCTCATTGTGCCAGCTTTGCACAGGGGCAATGTAACTGTCTGGTTATTATAGCATCATCACTACGGGGGCGGTCTATGTCAATCTGGCTCTCAGCTGTTCAGGTAACGATGGAGGGTAGTGATGCGCCCAGATGGTAGGTACACCGATACCGTATGAAGTTCACTGAAGCAATACCCTTTAGAAACAATGCGATAAATGTGTTCATCTCTAAATCAACAGCAATAGATGTCGTTCCTTGTTAAACGGGCAGGATAAATCTTGGGAGGTTAGCTTCTTAAGAATGGCAATACCTCTTCCCTCAGCTAAGGAAGCGCCGTGAACGATGCGTTCAATCAGGAACACAGGCAGTGTGTGGAGCCTTTACGACGTTGCGTCAGCGTAATACATGTGTGCATATCATGCAGTGACCTTGATGAAGGAACGTATCGGTGTGTGGAGTCTGTTTGGGATTTGTGCACGAATAGCTGAATACACATGTTGTGTAAATGCATATGCTGTTGCGTTGTGGAAACATGATGTTGCGTTTTGGAGACATGACCAAGCTAATGTTTTGAATAGGGAAACGGATTGGTTATGTGTTCCTGACAGGATTTCATTCCACCAATGAACACAACAGATGTCAACACTTTGTATAACACTGAAGTGAACATTATGTGTTCTCCTTTGGGGTTAAACCCAATAGATGAAATTTCAAAAGCATTTCCTTTGAAAAAATAATCATATTTGCAAATATCACTAACGTTTTCGTAGTGTGCAGGAATACAGAGAAGCGTTCAAGTTGAACGTAACGTCAACGCCAGAGTATAATCAGTCTCCATTATCAGTTGAAACAGATTCCATTTGGCGTAATATACAAAATAGTGAATGCAGCACCTGATCGCTTCTCCAAAACGCAACCTCTTCTTTCCCTACACGTGTTTTCAAGAGCAAATGCAACAGTGATATTCAGTCTGCATGAAATTAGATATACTAACAAGGAGAGACCCCTGACCTTACAACAGGTTCAGACACGTAACACTGATGGTTGTAGAATCATAACTCTTGAAACATTCGCCCTGTTTTCGATGATTCTCTTTAAAGAGCTGTTGGCAAAACTTTCAACAAATCAAGTCCTCTTGTTGGCTTAGCGTTTCCGGTTTCACAACTCGTAAACATGCAATACGAAATTCCACAAGTTCTGAGCACTGTAGCCAACTAGTCGTGGATTGGTGCTTGCCTTTGATGTAGATTTTTCTTGTAATAGGCGCAGGTAAATCAAAAATGGGTTACATATTTGTGGCAGACACCGACAGGTTGGACGTACATTTATTACGTAAACAAAATTCAATTAGAGGCAGCCGTTTGGAAAGTAGTATTTTTACTCTTTATCTTTGACGCTCATGATTTCTTCTTAGAAAGTAAGCGGTTCTTTGGCGATTATCACCTATTTTCCTTGAAGTTATGATGTTTAATCTCCAAACCTTTATTTATGGCTTCACGAAGTTCACAATAATAGTGTCTCTATTCAAAATACAGAACGTTAAGCGTTGGCGTTCTGATTGTTTATAGTGCAAAACAACATGCACTTTATGACTGAACAAAGTCATATGGTTTCTTAATTGTCCGTGTAATTGTGAAGATTGCTCAACAGTAAACACCACCAAGTTGCAGTCATTCGTTGAGAATCCAGTGAGTGTGATGATAAACACTCAACCTACGGGTTCAGCACTCCCTTTTCTAGTCATCGCGGGGACACGGGTGGCCCAGTCGTCTAAGGCGCCGCGATTCGCTGGGCAGAGTGCCGTCCCTTGGGCACGCCAGAAACCTATGATTGTGGGTTCGAATCCCGGTTCGCCCCGATTATGTTTCTAGGTTTGTCAGCACCATGCCCGTGCCCGTGGGTTTCACCGAAGTGGTAAACGTCTGATACCTGCATCACTTCGGACTTTCCTCCCACATTAAGCTGACACGGCGTGATATAACTGGAATACTGTTAAAAGCGGCGTAAAACCCAACTCACTCACTCACTCTAGTCATCGTCACCACTCGCCTATTTCCGTAACTTGCAAGAAGACTCCTTACCCTGTCGATGAATGTTATGTGCAAAAACACGACAAACTAATCAGAATGCGCGTATGATTTCAAGTTCTTCGTCAAAGAATCCCTCAGAAATTATTTTTGATTTTACATATGTCTTGCAGCTAAAATTATACCCAAGACACAGTTAAATGTGTTCAATCATACTGTATAATTCCGCACGTCCCGAAATTGCATCTGAAATATATATAATATATGAGGAAATATATGTGAACCATTACGCAACGAGTTGACAATTTTTTCAGGTATGCCCGTTTGCGCTAAGACGGAACCCGGTCGCAATAATGGCCACGAGACGGGCACGAGTCGCTATTTGGCTTGTCCCGGAATAACACGAGTTGGTCCCGAATGCGCCCCGCTCTCAATGTCAAGATAAGGCTTTTATTTTAAAAGTAAAAATATTTTAATCTCAAAAGTAAAGTAAAGTCGTTCATTGTCTTGGCTTCAGATGGGTGTGAAGTTTGTCAAACATGATCCCCTGTATTAGAGCACCAGCATGTAACCACGTGGTAAAGTGCCCGCACATATGCTCTAACGAAGGATTCCAGAAAAATAAACAGTGAGATGTTTCCAAAATTGATATCATTTTTTCCTCTAGGATACCAGTAATCTCTTCGTATATCATGCTTTCTTTGTGCGCATGCGTGAAATGAAAGGTGTGTGTTTGTACTTGTCCGTTGTTCATTACGACAGTTTATCTCTCGTCCTCTCACATCGAGCCACTAAACCATGTGTGTGATGACAGCTTATTCTTTGTTAAGAGAAAAAACAGGGGTGTAGGTGCGTGTGATGTGTGTAGAACGGTTCAGCCATGACAAACGGGACTTACAGAAAAACAACCCCGTCGTTCGTTTGTGTTTACCGTAATGAAATTAGAGACAAAATCTTTATTTTCACTACCAACGTAAAAAAAACACATGTTTTGTTTCGTTGCCTAGCAACAGGAATCTTTGTTGTGCAATGCGTATTCACAATTACCTGGAAGAATTTTGGTGCAAGGTCTTGGCATATTTCCACGTGCGCGATGACGACAAGAGTAAATCCGGCGGCGAGAAAACGTGGGTTCCATGTCATAAATCTTTAGCGAATAATACAATATCTGTGGCGTGTTGTGCTTGGCTCAGAGTCAGGGGTTGTAAAAAGTTTGGCATGAACAGTGTTCCCGCGTAAATGCGCGTGCAGGACTGCGATGAGAACTCCTCACACCGGGTGGTGTGGTGAGTAAGGAAGGGAATGTCTTCAGGGTTTCCTTATGTATCTGTAAGTGTTCGCAATCTGTTTACATTTTTCGGGATAACGGTTCCTCGCATTTGTCGTGTTTATTATGTTTATTTTACAAGGTGAATCTTGTTCTAAAACATACAATGTTAGCAGTTAGGCTTCTTGAAAGGCAATTACTTATTATGTTACCTTTGACATTTTCTGTTTTGACAGTGAGAAACGGTTATGGAGTCGACAGTAGGGGATATTGAAATATATCTTTCGTTGAGGAACCCTTGTGATATATCATTTAGACACATGAGAACCATCTGTTCATTTCTACGTCAGCTATGACGTCACACCTCTTATTGTTCATTTGACTTGTTTCCATTTATGGAAATATGAAATATCACTGTTGTTTGTGTGGGGTGTATTATTTCAACTGTCACAAGGTCACGTAAAAAGTGTATGATGTCACACAACAAACATAGGTTTGTTCTTCGGAGAAGACGCCATGGCTCCTCACTCACTCACTCACCCACTCACTCTGGGAAATAAATGGCGAATATGGTGGGCGATTTCTTAACATGACGACATTATTTATTTTGAAAACTCGAAGATTTGTTTTACCGCTTGCAGTTAGAACTTAGAACTGGTATTGGCTGAACAATGTTCACATGACATCAAGAATTATTATTTTGTCTTATTGCTAGGCCGTGACTGGTTCATCCAGGCAGCGTATGTGACTGAGGGTCTATTAGTCTGTCATACAAACCCTGATACAAATATACCCAAGCCAGCCCATGCAAGTCTATAATGTTTGGCAAGTCTAGATTTCTACAGGGTCTAAAAATGAAGAGAGTCTCTTGGCTTCTTTTTATTATATTTTTATTATGATAATTTAAGAACTTTTTTTTCTGTAAGATATGTTCATTTTACAGACTGGTTGGTAGTCTCACAGACTCGTTGTTAGTCTGAGAGTCTATGTACACCAGTCTGCTCCACGACGGGAGCGAGCGTGGAGGTCTTCCGAAGAACAAATACTTCATTTGTTGAGGCCTTAGAGCATCTATGTTAACTTGATTCCAGCACCTATTCCACTGAATGCCCACAGACTCAACGAGCACCACGTGCACACAGGATAAGGTCACGTGGTCACTCTCGACGTTGTCGAATGTACTTAAATTATTGATCTTTTATTAAATACTTTCTTGAAATAGGTCAAGCTTTTTATCAAATTTATTTTGGAGGCACAATGCTTTATACGTTTGAATATTAAATGTACATATTTGTATTTTTGCGCGATTGGAAATAATTTGTACAAACGATATGAATATTTTGCATAGCTGTGTGTTTTATTATAGAGACTGAATATGCGCTTCATCACATGAAGTTATGGTGCTATGCCAATTAACGGTCACTTGCAGATGTTACTTCATTAGCAAACTGTGTGATTGGTTGAATAAATTTGTTGAAAACTGAATTATTATCTTCTTCTTTTTTTTGGTGTGTGTGTTATTTGTATTTTGATTTAGCTGTTTGTATGTAAGTTGTTTAACGCCGCCCCCTTCTGTCTGAGAAGGATGACATGCAATCGACTAAGTCAGCGAGCCTTCCCACCCGATCTGTTAAGTCGCCTCTTGCGACCCTCATAAGTAGCTGGGGACCTATTTAAACCCAGATTTACCAATAGGAGACCAGCATGGGTTACCAGGACCTATTTAAACCCGGATTGACCAATGGGAGACCAGCATGGGTTACCAGGACCGATTTTAACCCGGATTGACCAATGGAAGACCAGCATGGGTTACCAGGACCTATTTAAACCCGGATTGACCAATGGAAGACCAGCATGGGTTACCAGGACCTAATTTAACCCGGATTGACCAATGGAAGACCAGCACGGGTTACCAGGACCTATTTAAACCCGGATTGACCAATGGAAGACCAGCATGGGCTACCAGGACCTATTTAAACCCGGATTGACCAATGGAAGACCAGCATGGGTCACCAGGACCTATTTTAACCCGGATTGACCAATGGAAGACCCGCATGGGTCACCAGGACCTATTTAAACCCGGTTTGACCAATGGAACACCAGCATGGGTCACCAGGACCTATTTAAACCCGGATTGACCAATGGAAGACCAGCATGGGTTACCAGGACCTATTTTAACCCGGATTGACCTATGGAAGACCAGCATGGGATACCAGGACCTATTCTAACCCGGATTGACCAATGGAAGACCAGCATGGGTTACCAGGACCTATTCTAACCCGGAACCTCCGCGGAGCTGACAGGCGAGTGGCGCAGAACACTGAATAGTTTTTGTATTGCATTCAGAGTTGTGTCCCTTAGTTGTACCAGGAACCGTAAGTTTGCACTTTACACTACATGAAGGCAAGATACAATCCAGCTCACGAACTCACTGTATGATCTGAAAGCAATTTAAGGAATGGGTGTGTGTACACTGTTCTCAGTAAGTTGTATAAAGATAATTGCCCGGACACACAATTAGATGCAATATTTCATAGTTTTGATGGTCGAATATAATAAACTTATGTCCGTATCACCATTATTGGTAGTGAGTGAGTATGATTTTACGCCGCTTTTAGCAATATTCCAATATCACGACGGGGGAGACCAGAAATCGGGTTTTACACATTGTATCCATGTATGAAATCAAACCTGGGTATTTGGCATGACAAGCGAACGCTTTATCCACTAGGTTACCCCAGCGCCCCATTATTGGAAGGGAGACCCAGATCACAGCTGATAATGCCATCATGTCACATGACTGTGTGACGTAACCGCAGCAATAGGGGCCATCTCAAACACTTGTTGGTACTGAATATCACACGTAAACAATCAGTTGTGAGAGACACAACTGGTAAGCCAGGATAACTACAGTTGTGACCTGACAATGAACCCCGTATGACTATGCATGAGGTCCACCCACTGTGAGGAAAGGGGTAGCGGGTGGTCCGCGACCAGTCGGCTAACAACGAGGTCAAATGGCGAGTTAGTACATAACAGTACGTGTTGATGTGAGGTTCCCGGGGACTGTCAAAACGGCGACAGCAAACAAATCTGTAAAGATAACGACATTTGAGAAGTATCGTGACAATGAAGTGAATTCCTTTGCTGTAAGAATATTATTTTTACCCTAGAGAGCAATAATGAAAAGTGTCATGCCATTCACCAAATGATTGTGAAGGTTGAGACCTTAACATAGGACCGTGAAGATCCGGGATATAACAGGTCTTCAGCAACCTGTGCTTGCCGTCAAAGGCGACTTTTCTTGAAGTTAGAGGCGACGAACGGGATCGGGTGGTCAGGCTCGCTGAATGCGGCTGAGTGCGGCGTTAGACATCACACAAACAAAGAAAACCTTAACGTAGTGAACAATAACATACTCCATAATTAATCCCATTCTTCCTCCATGTAAATGATGACAATTCTCGAGCCCGTGACTTATGATTTGCATGCTTACCTAACTTTGCCAATTTTATTTGTTTGTAATTCACTTATTAACAACGACTTTCAGCGAATTCTGGTATCGACTTGCCACACAGACCTCTTAATGGTCTTATGATCAACACACGTGTCCATGGGAGCGTAGTCAATGTCATCGTCATGACCTGCACGTGCATAACATGTGTACACCCTCTGTACTTTTAACAAACCAAATATGTTTGCCCAAATTCTGTGTACCGCCTGCTTGTTTCAAACGCGTTTTGTGAGTTGGTTCAGCTTATCCCGGATTACCAGCCGTAGAAAACACTCTCTCCCTGTGCCGCTGATCCGTCCAGCAACGACATCAAATCTATTATTAATCCGATCTGTCGGCCTCGCCGGCCTGATGGCCCTGATTGGCGGTTCTGTCTGATCAAAGAACGTCGAGTCAGATTTTCTTCCGGACTTTTTTAAAGTTAACCTCACACACCAGCTTCCGCGACAGCTAACGTTGTAGTCTGTGATAAGGTTGTAAACCCTTCACGTTCTTTTGACGTGCATCTCCGGCATCGCTTATTAGGACGATGCCACAGACATGTCCAAGGTTACTGCAGGCGGGATATGTCGCCTCGGGGAACACTAACTATGGCGACACGGAGACGGTTGTACCAAGGCTTATTATATCAACTCCATGGTCGTACAGTTGAGCTATAACCACTTGATGGAACCTTGCTTGTTCGTAACTTTGTTTCATCGGAATAGAAGTTTCTCGACGTTTTTCGTCATGTTTCCACATACAGCTGAGCGTACCAAGTAAGGGCCTTGTGCATGATATGGAATGTCGTCAGTCAGGACCTCGTAACTCATGAATTGTCGTTAGTCATGACCAAGTAACACATGAATTAGGAGATAACGTACTGTTTGAAAATTAGATAAATGTTAGACCGAATTGATAGTATCTAAATTTCATTTGAAAGCGAACGCGTAGAATTGTCGTTAGTCATGACCTCGTAACGCATGAACTGTCGTTAGTTATGACCTCGTAACTCATCAATTGTCATTAGTCAGGACCTCGTAACTCATCAATTGTCGTAAGTCAGGACCTCGTTACTCATGAACTGTCGTTAGTCATGACGTGGTAGCTCATGAATCGTCGTTAGTCATGACTTCGTAGCTCATCAATTGTCGTTATTCATGACCGCGTAACTCTTTAATTGTCGTTAGTTATGACCTCGTGACTCAAGAATTGTCGTTAGTCATGACCTCGTAACTCATGGAGTGTCGTTAGTCGATCAGGACCTCGTTACTCGTCAGTTGTCTTTAGTCATGACCTCGTAACTCATGGACTGTCGTTTGTCGATCAGGACCTCGTAACTCATGCAATGTCGTTAAATTTCCAATCTCTCGAAACAGCCTACGTTCGGCCTTGGATATTTACAAGACATAGCATGTTTAGACTTCGAAACACCATTAGCAATGGCCTGGTAAATTAGAAACCATCATTATAAAGACTTATTAAAACGGGAAATATATTTTGCCAAGTCTTTAACGGGAGACCACATAATAGATATAATCTATTAAATGGTCTCTGCTTTAACTCAGGCAAAAGTTGAATAATTCTCGAATGCGTTAAGTCAACTCGGTTTACTTTCTTTTAAGAAACTTTTTCCATGCATGTTTCATGTTCCGCCCATATCTGCAGAAACGCACTGGATAACGACGCCTTTCAGTAAATCAGCTCCCCTTGAAATAAATTTTATGAGACGAGAAAACATACTAAAGATTTTAAACCTTCAGGAATATCTTTTTCAAGTGATGTTATTTGAGAGAAAACTCCCCAAACCACAGTAAATATAACAATCATGACACATGAATCATGAAAACGAGATCACACTCGTCAGCAGTGCCAGGAACTCCTTCTCTCAACGTGTGAGTTATGGCCAAAAGGAACTGACGAGAGGGGGCGCACTTCACCCTGCAGCAACACTGCCAGCTATACAGTGATAGACGGGAGTCCGGTCAGGTTCCAGATCACCCCTGTAACTAACCCAGGCGTAACAGGTCTGTAATTACCCATAGCCCGTGATATATAGACCTATATCCCTACAGGAAGCGCCGGGTGACTAATGGTCACTGCTGGTCGAGGAGATCTACCTACAGGCTTCACTGTAGCCTTCCAGTAAATTAAGCCATCAGTTATTTAGACACGCTGTCGTGACGTCGGATGTGTTTTGAGGTGGGTCAAGAGAGTTTCAGATAAGATGTTTCACGTCGCACCGTATGTTTTCCGACCCAATACATGTTACGGTTTGGTGTGGCCGCACTTCCGGTGGGCTGTTGCCAGTTGTTGCAGAAGTATTGAATCGGGTCACGTGATTCGAACAACACTGCATGGGTGCCCTTTATGTGAGTGAGTGAGTGAGTGAGTTAGTGAGTGAATGAGTGTCATTTTGAACAGTACTTCAGTTATATCACGGCATGCCAGTTTCATGTGTGAGGGTTGTCTCAATTGGTAAAACCCCCAAATCTGATAGCTATAAATAAGATACAGAAAGAAATAAAAGCGACAAAACCAGTTCCATTATTGTAAGAATGTGTTTATGAATCACCATCAAATAGTGAGTGAGTGAGTTGGGTTTTACGCCGCTTTTAACAGTATTCCAGTTATATCACGGCGTGTCACCTTAATGTGAGAGGAAATCCCGAAGAGATGCAGGTCTCAGACGTTTACAACTTCGGTGAAACCCATGAGCACGGGTATGGTGCTTACAAACCTAGGAACATCATCGGGGTGAAACGGGATTCATAGATTTCTGGCGTGCCCAAGGAACGCAACTCTGCACAGCGAATTGAGGCGACTGGGCCACCCGCGCATCCCACTATCATATAGTGATGATACCAGGTGAATATGTGAATGTATCCTGACCCATCGGCGGCACCCGTCACAAACGCATGCAAAAGCAAGTAAATTCTTCACATGAAAATACACTGTAACATACGGCACAAGTCAAACTAGGGAATTGCATCAGACACAATTTTTGTCACTGATGCGTCGAATTTGGAAATGTCCTCCACATTTCAATATTTAACGTTTTGAAAACAGTACTGGGGCTTTGAATGTTATAACTCCAATCAAACAACGTTTGAGAAAGAGGCATATGACGTCTACGTCAACGCCAATGCCGTATCAATTCATGTAGCGTTTCGGTGCAGGTGGACTGAAAAAACAAACGTGAAACCCCAAACTCCTCACAAAATCTCTGAGGGAAACATCACACACAGGGACATACATCACAGCATAAACTCACCGACCGATAATTTTGTCATCCACCCATTCATTGAAGACACAATGGAGGTTAAGTATTTCTGTGTCTGCTATAGTTTAATTAATATATCCTAGTGTTTGTTTTGTTTGTTTGTTGTTAAACGCCACTCTCAGCAATATTCTAGCTATATGACGGCGGTCTGTAAATAATCGAGTCTGGACCAGACAATACAGTGATTGACAACATGAGCATCGATCAACGCATTTGTCAGCGAGCCTGACCACCCGATCCCGCGGCGTCCTAGTGAGTGAATAAGGTTTCACACCTGTTTTAGCAATATTCCAGCAATATCACGGCAGGGTACACCAGAAATGGTCTTCACACATGAAACATTTCTTCAGTTGTGAGTGAGTGAGTATGGTTTTACGCCACTTTTAGTAATATTTCAGCAATATCACAGCGGGGGACACCGGAAAATGGGCTTCACACATTGTACCCATGTGGGGAATCGAATCCAGGTCTTCGGCGTGACGAGCGAACGCTTTAACCGCTTGGCTACCCCACCGCCCCGTCTAAGCGTGATGTGGGAGGAGAGTCTGACGTGATTCAGATCTTCGGCGTTCATCAGTTTGGTGAAACCCACGATTCCCTTTATCACAAGCAAGCGACTCTGGGATACGAACGCGCGATTATCGGATTCTGACTCAACTAGGGGGCGCTACTCTGCACAACATGTTCCGATTCCTTGGACGTCTGGGGCGTCCGCGCCCCCTTATTACCAGCACAGGCCAGCCATTGGACAAACCTGCAGCCTTTCAAATGAATATAGTGTAGGGTTTTTGGTTAAATTGTCTTTTGATATATAATAGAAAGGAGCTACAAATCGCTTCATTTTCACACTTGAAGAAGGGGGCGGTGGGTAGCCTAGTGGTTAAAGCGTTGGCTCGTCACGCCGAAGACCCGGGTTCTATTCCCCATATGGGTACAACGTTTGAAGCCCATTTTCCGGTGTCCCCAGTCGTGATATTGCTGAAATATTACCAAAAGCGGCGTAAAACTATACTAACTCACTCACAACTGAAGAAATGTTTAACTGAGTTACTGTTTCGGAGTATGTATGTGAGATCAGGTGAACAATTCCAAGAGAGGATAAATATGCTAGATATTCTAATCTTGTATATACGTATTAGTTTGGTTGGTTGGTCGAGTCTGGACCAGACAATCCAGTGATTAATATCATGAGCATCGATCCACGCAATTGGGATACGATGACATGCATCAACCAAGTCAGCGATCCTGACCACCCGATCCCGTTAGTCGCCTCTTACGACAAGCATAGTCACCCTTTAACGGCAAGCATGGGTTGCTGAAGACCTATTCTACCCCGGAATCTTCACGGGTCACGTATTAGTTTGATTATTGTTTAACGTTAACACCACACTGAGCAATATTCAAGTCATCGACCGCGTCCTGTAAACAAATGAATCTGGAACAGACAATCCAGTGATTGATATTGTGAGCAACGATCTTAACCGTTGGAATACGATGACGCGCTATCAACCAAGTCACTGAGCTTGACCACCCGATCAGTACCCAGTCGCCACTCACGACCAGTAAATAGGTTGCCGTGGACCTATATTGTAACCCCGAACTGAGGTAATATACATAAACCATTGCTTGTAAAGTGGGGCTCTCCAATTCCCACACGCATCTCATTACCAAAGGAATCCTTTTTCTTCACATTCAAGGAAAGTTTATCTACACATCTAACATCCAGACTACAATTTATCCGGGGTAAGTACTCATCTTTATAGCCATTCTATTTTCTCACCAAATTATTGTCTTAACGTACCAACGTCAATAACAGGAAGAATGTATTATTATATCACGTGACACTGTAACTGCGGGATGACTGTCACAACAGGTGATGAGATCGAGGCTACACAAACTAACACTTCCTCTGTAGTTTTGACAGCCAGGTAGCAAACGTCCGTGTTTTTTACCAAAGCATCATCAGCTTACGTTTATCTCAACATATCGGACACAATTGTCGCATAGTGATATCTAAACTCACACCATTTGTCTAAACGTACATCTTTCATGTAGTTTCTCATCCCACGTGTTTGTGTTTTGACATAATGGAGGTAGGCTCCGAGAGCCGAGGAATGTTTCGACATACCAAGAGTGGCAGTGTAACTCGGTGTAGCATGTCGACATATTCCACGTGTTCACAGAAGGAAGTTGCGCATGCAGCGTTCCTGAGCTGTTATAGCTCGTTAGCTCATCTTACTGCGCTCACAAATTTCTCTTCAAAGACGATTCGGAAGCACTTTGTTTGAAACAACTTCTGTGGAGCATAAATTGATGTACCCCAACAGTCACTGATATAATCATTGCGAGGGGTAATAGATATAAATAATGTTATTATGGCTTGGTGTCCACAAGGACAATTGCACTCGGATACTGTAAGTCAACAAAAAATAAGATTTATTGATCTGACGATGCAAGTCTTTTACCGTAATTCCCACTTAGAGAGAATCAGTTTGAGGCAACAACCTTTGCTTTTGGTTTGGTTTGGTTTGTTGTTTAACGCCGCTCTCAGCAATATTCCAGCTCTATGACGGCGGTCTGTAAATAATCGAGTCTGGACCAGACAATTTCTTCATGCAGCTCCAAATCGGCATTGCGAAAATGTACACGTTGGTTTGGTAATTCGTGTTTGTACATCCGGAGTTATTAGATGCTCACCTTTATTAGATAAAATAACACATAGAAAATGACATCACATCACATTAATTATATGTTTTTCGTTCTTGCTTCTTCATCATGATACACGATGTTTGTTTGTTTGTTGTTTATAATGAGCTATATTCCCGACGGTGGATTGTATAACAATCATCAAGTCTGAATAAGACAAACCAGTGATGGATATCAGGAGGGACGTCACAAGATGTCGCGGTAGATGACACCACATCACCAAGCCACGGAGCCCGATAACAAGGTCCATCTAGTCGTAAGACATGTGAGGGCACGGGTGGCCCAGTCGTCTACGGCGCCGCGATTCGCTATGCAGAGTTGCGTCCCTTGGGCACGCCAGACACCTATGATTGTTGGTTCGAATCCCGGTTCGCCCCGATTATGTTTCTAGGTTTGTCAGCACCATACCCGTGCTCGTGGGTTTCACCGAAGTGGTAAACATCTGAGACCTGCATCACTCCGGGCTTTCCTCCCACATTCAGCTGACACGCCGTGATATAACTGGACTACTGTTGAAAAGCGGCGTTAAACCCAACTCACTCACACTCGTAAGACATGTCGGGACAACTAGGGGCCAATTCCATCCCGGAATCCCCATAAACGAAGTAGGAGCTAAGCTGATAACGGCATATACCTGAACAGTAACGCCTACTGTATAACGAAGCTGCGGACTACCGCAGGATGTGCTTCAGTTGTCTTAGTTTGTTCGTTTATTTGTTTGTTTGTTGTTTAAAACCGCACTCAGCAATATTAAAGATATATTACGGCGTTCTGTAAATTATCGAGTCTGGACCACACAATCCGGTGATGGACTTCATAAGCATCGATCCACGCAATTGGAATCGATGACATGCATCAACCAAGTCAGCGAGCCTGACCACCCGATCCCCTTAGTCGCCACTGACAACAAGCATACTCGCCTTTTATTGCAAGACTGGGTTGCTGAAGACCTATTCTAACCCGGATCTTCACTGGAAAGTTACCTTAGGGATAGGTGGCGTATATGTAACGCCACCACGGTGTAGGACGACGTGTAAATGATGAAATGTTAACATGGAGTTAATCAGCTGTTCATGCCACATCCCCCTGTCCGGTGTGACAAGCCCCGAGCTGATGATCAAGGGCCACCATCCTCTATCAATCGTGGGTGAGGAAATACGCATTTCCCCGTAATCCACCGAAGGCATGTTCGGCTTGTCCCGAGATGACACGAGTTGGTCACGATGTAATGGCGCATGCAGTAGATGGATGAGGTTTGGTGACCGGTAATGTCATGTTTTGATTTACAAATGGCATGTAAGATAGGCACACACCATCTCCGATTGAATGTTGTTTAACGCTTCAGCAATATTCGAGTTAGTTTTTAAATGATCGAGTCTGAACCAGTCAAACCACTGACTGCAGGTGGACAACAGATCTCCGCACTTGGGGTTCGAAGACACCTAATCCAAATTTGAACTAAAGCTAACTTGATTCCAGTACAGGTGTTAGCAGCTGGCGGCTGGCTGGTTGGATTTTTGGATTTTTACTTGCTTCCAAAAAGTATTTCTGGTTGGATTCGGGTTTCTGAGATCCTGTACCCTGTACCAGGAAGTCCTGATTAAGTTCAGTTACAGAGGTTTACATTCTAGTGTATAGACTATATATAACCTGTCTGTATTGGTGAGTGAGTGTGTGTGTCTTTGAGATCCTATGCGGTTAATAGCAATATTCCAGCAATACCACAGTGGGGGAACACTACAAACGTGTCTTTGCTTCTATCTTGGCCTCTCATCTCCTGAAAGCAGCCTGGATACCATTGGATACAACTTGTTATGAAACATTTAAGTACTTGCCACCAACGTCCCACAAAGAACACAGAGTATATAGCAACTTGTTCTCAATGGCTGAAATAATGCCGATGCGACGTTACATTTTAACTCACTCACTCACAAAGAACACCATCACAGCAACTTTGAAAGCATACAACGCTATCATTTCAATGTAACCACGCTGCTGTAAAACAGACCGACCTACTGACGACCTTGTGAAATAGACATTACAGACAATTAGCAGTTGTCGGGCAGACAGTCTGGAAATGATTTGCGAACCCTCACACATTCACTAATTACAGGTTTGTGTTTCTGTGGTTAACTCCCAACATGATGATGATGCTCGTCACACGTGATGGGAGTAATCCCAAGGCAATCTCTGAGTAGTATGACAAAGTCCATTCACTCCTCTGTCAGGTGTGTTCAAGCCACATCAAATTACTAGTTTATTAGCGCGACCTTTTCAGGCAAAGATCAGGTGAAGTTTAAAATTTAGAAAAACTAGAGCCACAAGGCGCTGTATGTTGACTGATTGTAAAGTACTAACTACAACATTAAGTTTAAATGTGAGAGGGTGAGATGGGTTTTACGCAGCTTTACGCAATATTCCAGCAATATCACGTGGGAAACTCCAGAAATGGCTTCACACATTGCACCCACATTATCAATCAGGGTCTTCGGCGTGATGAGCAATTGCATTAACCACGTGGCTACCCTCCGACCCAAAGATCAAAATAAAAAAGGCACACTCAAGATAAGATACAATAATGAAATCAATATACCCCACCCCACCCCCCCCCTCCCCCCCAAAAAAAATAATAATGTTATTCTGCATACCACATACTGCACACAATTTCATACTGAATCGTGCAATAATTGCTCAATTTGGGACAAACGTTATATTCTCAATGTGGCTGCCATGTCGATCATGTCTAATTGCAAATTCAGTGAACTCTCTTTAAAGACACCATTGCTGGGATCATCCATACAGAATTTCAGCATCACGGGCCTTGTAGTTCATTAGATGTGTATATGACAGATGGGTTGCTGGTTGGACAGACAACATGCTTCAACAAAAAATCGCTTGAACCTGGGTTCAGGTCAGATTAAAACGCCAAGCTCCATGAACTCTCAATTTCTCTTTTCAGGTCCTGCAATGGTAAATGGGCACTCGGCAGTAACTTTCTTACACAATAAATACAAGATACAGACATCTAAGCCAAGTAATAACACTCATTCAACACCCGTGGGGATCCTTGGGTAGAATTGGATCTACAAGCCAGTGCTTGTGTCGGGGGGTAGAAATGGTTCCACAAGCCAGTGCTTGTGTGCAGGGGTAGAATTGGATCCACTAGCCAGTGCTTGTGTCCGGGGGTAGAAATGGTTCCACTAGCCGGTGCTTGTGTCCGGGGGTAGAAATGGCTCCACAAGCCAGTGCTTGTGTCCGGGGGTAAAAATGGTTCCACAAGCCAGTGCTTATGTCCGGGGGTAGAAATGGTTCCACTAGCTGGTGCTTGTGTCCGGGGGTAGAAATGGCTCCACAAGCCAGTGCTTGTGTCCGGGGGTAGAAATGGTTCCACAAGCCAGTGCTTATGTCGGGGGATAGAAATGGTTCCACAAGCCAGTGCTTGTGTCCGGGGGTAGAAATGGCTCCACAAGCCAGTGCTTATGTCGGGGGGGTAGAAATGGTTCCCCTAGCCAGTGCTTGTGTCTGGGGGTAGAATTGGATCCACTAGCCAGTGCTTGTGTCGGGGGGTAGAAATGGTTCCACAAGCCAGTGCTTGTGTGCGGGGGTAGAATTGGATCCACTAGCCAGTGCTTGTGTCCGGGGGTAGAAATGGTTCCACTAGCCGGTGCTTGTGTCCGGGGGTAGAAATGGCTCCACAAGCCAGTGCTTGTGTCCGGGGGTAGAAATGGTTCCACAAGCCAGTGCTTATGTCCGGGGGTAGAAATGGTTCCACTAGCTGGTGCTTGTGTCCGGGGGTAGAAATGGCTCCACAAGCCAGTGCTTGTGTCCGGGGGTAGAAATGGTTCCACAAGCCAGTGCTTATGTCGGGGGATAGAAATGGTTCCACAAGCCAGTGCTTGTGTCCGGGGGTAGAAATGGCTCCACAAGCCAGTGCTTATGTCGGGGGGTAGAAATGGTTCCCCTAGCCAGTGCTTGTGTCTGGGGGTAGAATTGGATCCACTAGCCAGTGCTTGTGTCGGGGGGTAGAAATGGCTCCACAAGCCAGTGCTTGTGTCCGGGGGTAGAAATGGTTCCACAAGCCAGTGCTTATGTCGGGGGATAGAAATGGTTCCACAAGCCAGTGCTTGTGTCCGGGGGTAGAAATGGCTCCACAAGCCAGTGCTTATGTCGGGGGGTAGAAATGGTTCCCCTAGCCAGTGCTTGTGTCTGGGGGTAGAATTGGATCCACTAGCCAGTGCTTGTGTCGGGGGGTAGAAATGGTTCCACAAGCCAGTGCTTGTGTCCAGGGGTAGAAATGGTTCCACTAGCCGGTGCTTGTGTCCGGGGGAAGAATTGGATCCACTAGCCAGTTCTTGTGTCCGGGGGTAGAAATGGCACCACAAGCCAGTGCTTGTGTCCGGGGGTAGAAATGGATCCACTAGCCGGTGCTTGTGTCCGGGGGTAGAATTGGATCCACCAACCAGTGCTTGTGTCCGGGTCGAAATGGTTCAAAAAATCGCTTGAACCTGGGTTCAGGTCAGATTAAAACGCCAAGCTCCATGAACTCTCAATTTCTCTTTTCAGGTCCTGCAATGGTAAATGGGCACTCGGCAGTAACTTTCTTACACAATAAATACAAGATAAAGACATCAAAGCCAAGTAATAACACTCATTCAACACCCGTGGGGATCCTTGGGTAGAATTGGATCTACTAGCCAGTGCTTGTGTCGGGGGGTAGAAATGGTTCCACAAGCCAGTGCTTGTGTGCGGGGGTAGAATTGGATCCACTAGCCAGTGCTTGTGTCCGGGGTTAGAAATGGTTCCACTAGCTGGTGCTTGTGTCCGGGGGTAGAAATGGCTCCACAAGCCAGTGCTTGTGTCCGGGGGTAGAAATGGTTCCACAAGCCAGTGCTTATGTCGGGGGATAGAAATGGTTCCACAAGCCAGTGCTTGTGTCCGGGGGTAGAAATGGTTCCATTAGCCAGTGCTTGTGTCCGGGGGTAGAAATGGATCCACTAGCCAGTGCTTGTGTCTGGGGGTAGAAATGGATCCATTAGCTAGTGCTTGTGTCCGGGGGTAGAAATGGATCCATTAGCCAGTGCTTATGTCGGGGGGTAGAAATGGATCCACTAGCCAGTGCTTGTGTCGGCGGGTAGAAATGGTTCCACAAGCCAGTGCTTGTGTCTGGGGGTAGAAATGGATCCACTAGCCAGTGCTTGTGTCTGGGGGTAGAAATGGATCCACTAGCCAGTGCTTGTGTCCGGGGGTAGAATTGGTTTCACAAGCCAGTGCTTGTGTTCGGGGGTAGAAATGGTTCCCCTAGCCAGTGCATGTGGCTGGGGGTAGAATTGGATCCACTAGCCAGTGCTTGTGTCCAGGGGTAGAAATGGTTCCACATGCCAGTGCTTGTGTCCGGGGGTAGAAATGGTTCCACTAGCCAGTGCTTGTGTCCGGGGGTAGAATTGGATCCACTAGCCAGTGCTTGTGTCCGGGGGTAGAATTGGATCCACAAGCCAGTGCTTGTGTCCGGGGGTAGAAATGGATCCACTAGCCAGTGCTTGTGTCTGAGGGTAGAAATGGATCCACTAGCCGGTGCTTGTGTGCGGGGGTAGAAATGGATCCATTAGCCAGTGCTTGTGTCCGGGGGTAGAATTGGATCCATTAGCCAGTGCTTGTGTCCGGGGGTAGAATTGTATCCATTAGCCAGTGCTTGTGTCCGGGGGTAGAAATGGATCCACTAGCCAGTGCTTGTGTCTGGGGGTAGAAATGGATATATTAGCCAGTGCTTGTGTCTGGGGGTAGAATTGGATCCATTAGCCAGTGCTTGTGTCCGGGGGTAGAAATGGATCCACTAGCCAGTGCTTGTGTCTGAGGGTAGAAATGGATCCACTAGCCGGTGCTTGTGTGCGGGGGTAGAAATGGATCCATTAGCCAGTGCTTGTGTCCGGGGGTAGAATTGGATCCATTAGCCAGTGCTTGTGTCCGGGGGTAGAATTGTATCCATTAGCCAGTGCTTGTGTCCGGGGGTAGAAATGGATCCACTAGCCAGTGCTTGTGTCTGGGGGTAGAAATGGATATATTAGCCAGTGCTTGTGTCTGGGGGTAGAATGAGATCCATTAGCCAGTGCTTGTGTCCGGGGGTAGAAATGGTTCCATTAGCCAGTGCTTGTGTCCGGGGTTAGAAATGGATCCACTAGCCAGTGCTTGTGTCTGGGGGTAGAAATGGATATATTAGCCAGTGCTTGTGTCTGGGGGTAGAATTGGATCCATTAGCCAGTGCTTGGGTCCGGGGGTAGAAATGGATCCATCAGCCAGTGTTTGTGTCTGGGGGTAGAAATGGATCCACTAGCCAGTGCTTGTGTACGGGTGTAGAAATGGTGACACTTGCCAGTGCTTGTGTCCGGGGGTAGAATAGGTTCCACAAGCCAGTGCTTGTGTCCGGGGGTAGAAATGGATCCATCAGCCAGTGTTTGTGTCTGGGGGTAGAAATGGATCCACTAGCCAGTGCTTGTGTACGGGTGTAGAAATGGTGACACTTGCCAGTGCTTGTGTCCGGGGGTAGAATAGGTTCCACAAGCCAGTGCTTGTGTCCGGGGGTAGAAATGGTTCCACTAGCCAGTGCTTGTGTCTGGGGGTAGAAATGGATATATTAGCCAGTGCTTGTGTCTGGGGGTAGAAATGGATCCACTAGCCAGTGCTTGTGTCTGGGGTTAGAAATGGATATATTAGCCAGTGCTTGTGTCTGGGGGTAGAATTGGATCCATTAGCCAGTGCTTGGGTCCGGGGGTAGAAATGGATCCATCAGCCAGTGTTTGTGTCTGGGGGTAGAAATGGATCCACTAGCCAGTGCTTGTGTACGGGTGTAGAAATGGTGACACTTGCCAGTGCTTGTGTCCGGGGGTAGAATAGGTTCCACAAGCCAGTGCTTGTGTCCGGGGGTAGAAATGGATCCATCAGCCAGTGTTTGTGTCTGGGGGTAGAAATGGATCCACTAGCCAGTGCTTGTGTACGGGTGTAGAAATGGTGACACTTGCCAGTGCTTGTGTCCGGGGGTAGAATAGGTTCCACAAGCCAGTGCTTGTGTCCGGGGGTAGAAATGGTTCCACTAGCCAGTGCTTGTGTCTGGGGGTAGAAATGGATATATTAGCCAGTGCTTGTGTCTGGGGGTAGAATTGGATCCATTAGCCAGTGCTTGCGTCCGGGGGTAGAAATGGATCCATCAGCCAGTGTTTGTGTCTGGGGGTAGAAATGGATCCACTAGCCAGTGCTTGTGTACGGGTGTAGAAATGGTGACACTTGCCAGTGCTTGTGTCCGGGGGTAGAATAGGTTCCACAAGCCAGTGCTTGTGTCCGGGGGTAGAAATGGATCCATCAGCCAGTGTTTGTGTCTGGGGGTAGAAATGGATCCACTAGCCAGTGCTTGTGTACGGGTGTAGAAATGGTGACACTTGCCAGTGCTTGTGTCCGGGGGTAGAATAGGTTCCACAAGCCAGTGCTTGTGTCCGGGGGTAGAAATGGTTCCACTAGCCAGTGCTTGCGTCCGGGGGTAGAAATGGTTCCACTAGCCAGTGCTTGCGTCCGGGGGTAGAAATGGTTCCACTAGCCAGTGCTTGCGTCCGGGGGTAGAAATGGTTCCACAAGCCAGTGCTTGTGTCCGGGGGTAGAAATGGTTCCACAAGCCAGTGCTTGTGTCGGGGGTAGAATTGGATCCATTATGTCATTGTGCCCCAATGGCATAGGTTGTTGCTCATGCCATCAACAGCTGGTTTGTCTGGTCCAGACTTGATCACATAAACATTCAATCACTCATTTGGCTCAGTTTCAGGTACCATGACAGTTTCTCATGACATCCATACATCTAATCAATATGCTGATGTTATATGTTAATCAGTAATAAGTTCAGACAGCTTCCAGACTCCATGGTTTAATGACGTCCAGTACTTCTCATTTTTGGACTACTAATGCAACTACCACTATTTATAGATACATTTGTTGTTAACTAAAATGTGTCCATTCTAATTCTCACTGATGACATAGGGACCTTAATGTTTTTCCTCTAATTAACACCATGGAGAAGTCAGTTAATCTAATGTACGAAGGTCTTACTGGAGACCTGGCACTATTCAGAGCCCTGGTTCTTGTTTAGATGCATCCATCTTCCTGAGACCAGGGAGTTAACAACTGTAAAAGTCCAGTTTCCACCCCTGCCAAACTTGGCTTGAATTTCCAGGTTCGAATGTAGCGCTGCCAGTAGCTATTACGAGTTATGTCCCTTCGATGTCCCTCCTATTGAGCAACCAGATTTGATCTCTCATATGACTTGCAAACAAAATGGCAGCCCACTCAAGACGATCTGATCGATTATCAAGATGTATATTGTAATAAAACGGGTCTTTCCCCACGAAGTGCATCAAATCATTTGAGCACCTTGATTAAAAACGTGAAAAGATTTTGAAAATATCTGTGACGCCCACATAGCCGTACACATGTTTTACAAATCCAGTAGTTGACCGAAATCTGCCTGTTGAAATCCATGTTGTTTACAAACCGTTGTTTTTTTGTTAGTCCAGCCAAAATGTAACTCCGGAATTCCAGCCTAGTTCTGCAAGGATGGAAACTGGACTATCACGGCAGGGGACACCAGAAATGGGCTTCACACATTGTACCCATGTTGGGAATCAAACCACGGGTCTTCGGCGTGACGAGCGAAGACTTTAACCACTAACTGCTACCCGACCGCCCCTATAAAACCTGGTGGTTATTAGAGGTGGTACAGTATTTGTTAGATGAATGATTAACTAGTTGAACAGCAGCTCTCGCTTCCACATGGTAAAACATGAATTTCCTCCTCAAAAGACTTTTTTTTCAAAACTTTTTGTATTCAAATCCTGTTTCATTATAAATCAGTAATGTCTGTTGGTTGTGAAATCTGAGTTTTTTGGGGGGGAAAAACATCTGCCATATTCAACTCCTGACATCTTGTCAATATCAGAAAAAGAAATATTATTTTCTTTTTGAAGTTCTGATTGTTTTCTATGTTTTTATTTGTAATTTTATTCTAAGAAATACATGGTTATTCAGATCTAGAAAACAACATGATAAATATCTAAAAAAAAGATAATTATATTTTTATGAAGAAATGGATTCATTGTCCATGAACAACCACAGACTGAACATGTTTTGTACATGATTCCAAGGTGAGGCACACAGACAAAACAAAATACAATGTAACCATTGCAACAGATGTCTCAATCCCAGCATGCATTGCTTCCTCCTACATATTTCCCTTCGTCTCCCATCGCTGCTTGTGTTCAAATCTGAAAATGGAAATGTTCTTCTGAAAATATTTTGCAGTCAAATGAATGCATTCAGTTTATTTCTGATTTTGCCATGTAATCAAATTTTTTCTCATATTCGTACAAGAAACATAATCTTTTGTCTTCGTTATTTATTTGACCATGGCCACAGCTCAATACATACGCATAAATATAGATTAATGTGTATGTCTAATTAGTAATATGAAAAAGCCAAAGGTTTTAACTTAAACCGCCAGTCTTTCAGGGCCCAAATCAGCATCCCACTTAATGTTCTAAAAATAACATTCCTCTGCAACATGTGGTATTAGCTAAACCCTAAATGGGCCCCATCCTTAAATGGGCCTCAGCCAAAGACAGGAAGGGAGATAACTCTCGCGAGCATGTTGCTGGCTGCAAGCACATGGCGCCAGCAACACTCTTGTACACAGCTACACTTACAGTGATTAAACACAGTTAACGGATGAAGACACCACATACAATCATAGATGAAGGGTCAGGTGGCTCTCGGCCTCTAAGCCACTGACTGTCGACAATTCTCAGATCCAAAGCAACATTACTAAATCCCCTCAACAAATACAACGACTTGGTGGATGCATGTCAAAGTACCCAAATGAGTGGATCAATGCTGAATAATGATGTCAATCACTGGATTGTCTGGTCGATTTTTTAAAGACCGCCGTCATTTAGCTGGAATATTGCTGAGTGAGGCATTAAACAACAAACAAACAATCAAACACACATAGCATCCGTATGAAACATTCTCCCAAACTTTGTGACTGTTATACAGCAGCATGTCAGGTGGAAGGAGAGGTATTTTATGATGCAACTGTTGAAAAACTAGTACATGTATTTCGGTAACGTGTTTGATAGGCATTACTTAGAAGTTAGTGGATGACAAGATAGACACAATTTTTATGGATAACAACTTCTTTAATACTTTAATACAGTATTAAAGAAGTTGTTATCCATAAAAATTGTGTCTATCTTGTATTTCGGTAACATTTTGGTTTGTTTGATTGTTTGTGTTTCTTGTTTAATGCTGCACTCGGCAATATTCTAGCTCTATAACGGTGGTCTGTAAATATTCAAGTCAGGACCAGACAATCCAGTGATTGACATTATGAGCATCATTTCACACAATTGGGATACGATGGCATGCATCAACCAAGTAAGGGAGCCTTACCACCAAATCCTGTTTGTCGTCTTTAACAGCAAGCATGGGTTGCTGAAGACCTATTCTACCCGGATGTTGGTAATATTGGAGACTTTGACCAACCAGAATGTCAGGCAGGAAACCAACAACCATAGCGTTTGAAATGAAAGTGTCTCTTCACCGATTGATGCGTTAATCCATCACTTCACTCCGCAAAACCCTGATCCCTTTAACATGCTGCAATTAATCAGTAGAGCTGGAAGAGTTACTTCCCTTTATCGGTCCTATGACAGTGCACGATTTGATAGAAATATCATTAAAAGATATCTCTTTTACGCCCCTGAATCTGTTTCATCGTATAGTCATGATTATTTTCCGATGTTGAGTTGTGTGTTTACATGCAAGATATGCCGGGAACATGAAACAAGACAATACTTGGTTTTGTTCAACTTATTGTTAAATAAGGACTGCCACTGTCCTCAATGCCTGTACATATTACTTTTGGCAGCCTATTTCCATCTGACGGTACAGAACTCCATTTCACACAGCCATGAACTTCTCCTATCACACAGTCAATCTGTTTCTGTTACTTTAAAATGAAAATCATACATTAACCTCTATTACATACTTCAGTGTAAAAGACTGAGTTTTCTGAAATTTGGAAAAGTGATATGTTCATTGCAGTGAACATAACACTTGATATTTCACTGCAGTGAACATAACACTTGATATTTCATTGCGTTGAACATAACACTTGATATTTCATTGCGTTGAACACAACACTTGATATTTCACTGCAGTGAACATAACACTTGATATTTCACTGCAGTGAACATAACACTTGATATTTCATTGCGTTGAACATAACACTTGATATTTATGTGCGAAAAAACAACAAACCAATCAGAATGCATGTATGACTTCAAGTACTTCGATCCCTCAGGAATAATTTTTGATCTTGCATCTTAAAATATACCACTGATACAGATAAATATGTTCATACTGAATAAATATCGTAAGTCCCGATGTGTTTTAAAAAGCATATGTTTGATATATGACAGGGGAGAAATACATGTGGCATTGCAACGATTTGACAAATCTTTTAAGTATTCGGTTCCCGAAATAACACGAGTTGATCACGAGTTGATCACGAATGCCTGTGCTGGTCAGTCAACTAAATTAGAAGGAAAGCAGTTTCCTGAAGGCAGATAATCCAAGTCTGAAACTGAAATATAATCTTCGACCACCAACCCCCAGTTTAACTTCCTCTTTTTCTTGGCTTTATCCGTCTCAGCCTCTTTCTGAAATGTAAATAACATTCTGTTGATTTCAAAGACATGTCACTTTGTACTACATCCCCCACCTACCTATAATTGTTATTTGCTGATGTGGTCACCCTGGGGCCTCCAAACGGGATTACCGATATTCCCCAGAACATACAGTCTTATACTCCACGGCAAGTCCCTGCAGCCCAGTGGTTAAAGTGTTTATTCGCATGCTGAAGACCAGGGTTCCATTCTCCACATGGGTGCAATGTGTGAAGGATGTTCGTGGTATCATCTGTTGTGATACAGCTGGAATATTGCTAATAGTGGTGCAAACCCAAACTCACTTTACATTCACGGATGCAATGAGTAAATGCTATTTTTAGCCACAATCGGTAATATTCTAGGGACATCACGACAACCTGTCAATACAAAACCAGCAACAATATAAGCAATCAGATAACAATTAAACACAATCAGCCAATCAGGTAGCAATTAAACATAATCAGTCAATCAGGTAACGATTAAACACTATCAGCCAATCAGGTAACAATTAAACACAATCAGCCAATCAGGCAACGATTAAACACAATCAGGTAACGATTAAATACAATCAGACAATCAGGTAACGATTAAACACAATCAATCAAGCAAACCAGTGGTTGATTAAACACAATCAACCAAGCAATCAGGTAACATTTAATCACAATCAACCAAGCAATTAGGTAACAATTAAACACAATTAACCAAGCAATCAGGTAACAATGAATCACAATCAACCTAGCAATTGAGTGAGTGAGTGAGTGAGTAAGGTTTAACACTGCTGGCAACAGTATTCCAGTTATATCACAGAGGCCAGTTTTATGCGGGAAGAAAGCCCCAAGTGATGCAGGTCATAGAAGCTTTCTGACAAACCTGAAAATACATTTAGGGTCATCCGGGATTTAAACCAATGATCATAGGTTTCTGAAGCTTCAAAGGGACACAATTCTGCACAGCGAATTGCGGTTCCTTGGCCGACTGGCCACCATTGCCTCCCCGTCCCCCAGACTCATGCGACACATAAAGATGTATTACATGATGAGAAATCAGATCAATGATTCAGATCTCCTTGCTGGTAGAAGAAGATGCCCCCTGATCTGTGGAGCCCAGTTGTCTGAACAAACAGCCGCCATGGTCGGGGCTTGGTGGAGGTGACTCACTGTCAGTACCAGTCAATCAATATGTCGGGAGAACAGTGGGAAGATGAACCTGGCCTGTCATCACTCAGTCACCAGTTTCAAGGATTGGGAGCTGATGTCTATAGATATTCAAGACATATCAACCGGTTCTGCATAACCATGGTAACATATTGCTGCTGTTTGGGGTTAGGTTAGGTTAGGGTTAGGGAGGGATGCCTGAAATGATGCGAGTTGCAGATGTTCAACCGGTGTACAACCGGTGAGTGTGATGCTGACAAACCATTGATTATGATCAACGCAAATATATGATCAGCAGATCCTGGCATGAATAAGGGGCACAACTCTGCCACCTGTGCCTCTTGTGTTAATGATAATGATGGCAAGGAAACTTCGTACATAACAATGGCCATCATACATGAGTTGTTCTTGGAGTGTGTGTCCTCAGCGGCTCACCTGTTTGTCTCTCAGGTAGTTTCTCGCATCCATAGCATCAGCAATTTTCTTTCCAAACTGGAATAAGTGACAAAACAATATAAGTTATATGTTTTAAAAAATCACAATTAAAATTAATTAAGTACCTGTTCATCATTTAAGAAGTTATATTCTAGAACAAGGAGTACTAGATCTTGGCTTTGGGTAAACAGAAAGAAAAGAACATTACACAAAAAATACATATAGATATTCATAAATAAAACAAATGATCTTCATTAATTGGTTAATTGGCAAGGTAAACAATTCAAAAGCAATTGGCATTTTTAAAATAATTCTTTGAAAATATTTTTTTTAGCAAAAGAAAATTGATTAATATTTCTTCACATACCAAACATGGTTGACAATATATAATATTTTTAAAATTCACACTAAAACATGTTTGAGAAATGTAATTACTCTTACTTCACATATCAAACATGTATGACAAAACTTCCACAATTTTTTCTCAAAATCTGATTAATCTCCAACAGGAGCTGTGAGCAGACAAATAGAACTTCACTTCACCATGGGAGTCCCCCAGGAGTTGTCTCCCTTCCCCACCAGGTGTCAGTGTGTCAGTGTGAATCATTACAGTGGTGTCTACTGACACTGTCAGGACTCCGGCCACTGTGGCTGGCAGGGTGGTGCCCCCACCCTTCTATATTACCCCACCCCGGGGCTGAGGAGGAGTCAGACACACTGGACACTAGTGGTGAGTCAGGGTGCGCAAAGCAAGATGGAGGCTGGAGGGAAATTGACTGATTGTTGAAGTTGGTGGGTGAATGATCAAGAGATGAAACTGTCAAGGGGGGGGGGGGGGGGGAAGAGAGAGAGAAGGGGGGAAGAGAGAGAGGAGGGGGTGAGAGGGTTGAGAGGAGGGGTGTCTGTGACTGAGGGAGAAATAGTATGGATAGGGTGAGAAGGAAGAGGGTACAGAAGAGACATGCGGTGAGGGGTGAAGGGCCATGTTAGTGTAGGGGGGTAAGTTGTAGCAAAAATATCTCCTTGGGAGTGTAGTGGCTGGGTGGGTTTGATCATTGACTTTGGCCCCGTGCTGGCGATTCGGTGCCTCACTCTGGCAGTGTGGGTTCGAATCCTTGTTTGGACTCAACCCCAAAAGTTCTAGAATCCGTACTTTACTAAGATAGTGTTATCTCAAATATAACATTTGTTACATCTCTCATTAATATTTTGACATATTCTTTATTGACATGTTATTGCTGCATGTCTGTTGACATCTCTACCACTGGGAGGCAATAACTGATTTCAGCAACTTTTAAAAGACTATTTGTTATGACAATAATAATGATTGTAGAAGGTCGTAATTTCAAAATAAGAGATTAGGAACTAAGAGTTGCGGACACGAACACCAGGCCGGCAAACTTCCTTTCTGCTACTTCTACCTCCTCGTTCATCATTTGAACAGCTTCATGTCAGGTCAGGGTTAGACTAACACCATCTCTGAAACTTTATAGTTTTGATAGAATGAAATAACTCCATTTAACATGTTTAATTTGAAAAGGAGCCCCAGTGAGATGGGAAATTCCTGAGGAAAATCTAGACTTACTTCTTTGGGGCTTTTGCATTACAGAAAGGGCTGGTCGGAAGGGGAAATAATACGGTTCAGGGACTATGAGACAGACTAGCTAAGTCAAGTTGATGAGAGATTACAGCAGAATCATTTTGTTTCACTGTCCACATGACTGGCAGTACCAGTCCGTCTACTCATCAGGGTTAGAAATTGGCACTAGTCCTATAGTCCTTGCCAAACTGCCCAATAGTTAAGGTATCTTAAGGACTAGTAGATATTTGCCATTTTTAAGGATTTTGCTATATATTATCATTATAAGGACTAGTGGAGCAAAAATGTTAGTTTCTACCCCTGCTCATCGAGAGACCATGCTCCAGTCTACCTTTTACAGTACAGTTCTTGACTTTCTGTCATTTGTGAAACTAACACAAGTGGTGTTTTGAGAGATTTTAATCACTTCCTATGACAGAGCCTCGTCCTCTATGAGTTAGCCTCACTCCAAGGCTGTACTCATAAAAGAAACATCCATGGATGTGTAGTAAATCTCTCTTCCAAATAGGCAAGTCTAGATGTGTGGACAGTAAGGACTACAGTCTCTTATAGGGACAGCATGTTCTTATTATTTATATGATCTAGAAATCATGATTTAAAATAATAATTATTGCCTTAGAGACTTGAGCTAGTCTATCTATGAGGCTGCCTGCCAGTGTCTGAGTAACTGTCACTTGTGTGAAATCGTCTCCTTCCTTTCTCGGCTTGCTGGTGCATCTAGCCTGTGTACAGTCTCATTCACCCCACAGGCACTTGTGACAGTACATGAAAGGTAGACACAGCCACTGAGCCCAGTCGGAGATAAAAATATAGTCCGACTCACTGAATGGAGTCATCTGTGAACCAGAGCTCCAGATAACTTTTTGATCAATTGAGTTTTTAATCTAGGGTTTTTATTTTAATTGGGTTATTACATTTTTCATTGGGTAACCAATATTTTTTCACTCATCTAATCATCACGCTGTTGGGTTTTTCTCCCAAATTAGTGAAGATTTTAAGATTATGAAAAAATGAAATAATGTTTTATATGTATATAAAAGTAAATTAGCTCCTTTGTAAGCATGCTGAAAAAGCTTCATTAGGTATTTACGTGAACTGTTTTTATACATTTGAGTTTTTCATTTAACGAATGCATTTCGGTACGCAAGTTAATTGAAAGTAATTGGGTTTTGAATATTTGGTGGGGGTGGGGGGGGGGGGGGGGGGGGGGGGGGGTTGTTTTTCACAAATACGCTGTTTATCTGTAGCTCTGGTGTATGCTTGGTTGAAGTAGGAATGTCTGGTTGTACTCCAAATATGGTGTACCGTATTTCATCATTAAGAAAGACAGAACAAGTGTTTTTATTTGTTTGTTGTTTAACACCGCACTCATCAATATTCAAGCTATATGACAGCAGTCTGTAAATAATTGAGTCTGGATCAGACAATCCAGTGATTGACATCGTGAGTGTCGATTTTCACAATTTGGATACGATGACATGCATCAACTAAGTCAGTGAGCCTGACCACCCAATCCCGCTAGTCGCCTCTTACGACAGAACAAGTGAGGGTACTTGGGGACAATAAGGTGATGTGAGGCAGAGTGTTTGGTGTGAGAATCTAACAATTAATATCTCCATTTCTTATGTAAACTTCTAAATAGTTCAGTGGTTTGATATAATGACTTCAGTCATTTCCTTTTTCAGTTTTATTCATGAAAGACTGTTTCTCATGCTTGTCGTAAGAGGCGACTTACGGGATCGGGTGGTCAGACTCGCTGACTTGGTTGATGCATGCCATCGATCCCAATTGCGTGGATTGATGCTCATGATATCAATCACTGGATTGTCTGATCCAGACTAGATTATTTACAGACCACCGTCATATAGCTGGTATATTGCTGAGTACGGCGTTAAACAACAAACAAACAAACAAACATGGCAGATATACAGCCGATAACATTCTAGGACAAGGAAGTGCAGTTCATTTGTTCATATGTCAAATCTACGATCATCAAATGATTATCCCAATGTTAATTTTAGAGCATGTAAACGCTGTCCACATTATTCATCAAATAGTTTGCCTTCAGTTCCATTGTTATTTCTTCTTCAGAAACAGACCTAAACAACCAAGATGGCCGACTTCTTCAGTTTTCTCCAATCAACACTGAGTCAGGAGAAACAGATGGAAGACGCAGTCAACAACAATGACATGGACCGGGTCTGCGAACTTATCAAGAACTACAAGATCAACAGCAAGGTTCAGCAACAGGGTGGCAACACCGCTCTCCACCTGGCTACCCGACTCGGACATAAGGAAATTGTTAAGAAGCTTCTCGAAGCAGGAGCTGATCCCATGTTAAAAAATGACTTCAACTTGACGCCTATCGACACTGCAACACGGAAGAGTCATCAGGACTGTCTCATACTATTATTACGTTACGCTACCAATTTCCCTGAAATCAGCGTCATGTGGTTGCAGTCTGGCGGGTCTATGATACTTTGGAAAGAGGCCACTGATGTTGTCATGGGAACATTGTTGTGTGCCACACCCAATTTTGGATCCACTCGAAGTAATACACAGAATAATTTATTTTACCGACTGGTAGATACGAAAATGCTACACAGTTTAAAACTCCTAGTGATGACGGGGGTACCAGCTAACAAATGAACAGAAGTTGAAACTTGAATCATCGGATGAAAAGCGATTTCTTGAATGGCTGAAGTCGTATCTATTCAAGCCTCAGACATTACAGCATTATTGTCGCATTGCCATTCGACGAGCGTTTGAGTCTCGCGTCAACGTCTTCTATGGGTCGAGGTTTCTGCCCCTTCCTGCATCACTACGAGACTTTGTTTGTATGGACAGTGAACTCCACTCCACAGAGGAGAAGCAGGAGGAGAATAGTGACGCCAGTGATGCTATGTAGTCGTGTTAAGGTCAACTTTCAGAGGGCTTTCAGTGAATTGGGGGAATTAGGCCATAACATAATGATAAAATGTTGAAATCATTGGCTCTTTTCCCCACTAAATATATCCATGACTTGTAAGGTGTTTTTTAAAATGTCTTAAAGGTCCATTGACTCACGAGTATGTCACTGTCTGTTATGTCTCTCAAGTCTGATAACAAAGTTTAGAAAACAACTTACAGGATTAGGGAAGGGAGGTAACCCTATAATGACCTAACTATAAGAATAAACAGGCTTAGGTTTATCCTCTATTCATTGGTAATTAATGCTTTATTATACACAACCTGGGAGAAAGGTCAAGGTCACCACGAAATTCAGTCAATAGCACTTTTTTGTCATACTAAATAAACAGAATGATTTGTATATTTTGCCCCCAAACTCTGGTGAACATTTCTTTAGTTTGTGGTGGCCTCAACAAGAAGCTTGTGATGACAGATTGTACAGACATATCATAACAGTTTCAGTTGCTTAGCAGCTTCAAAATAGGAATAATGTAGAACAGAACTTCCTAGTGTGCATTGTATGTTCATCCCAGGGTCCAACTGACAAAGAAGGGATATTTCCCAAAACATTTTTCATGCAATATTTTCATATCTTACTTTTCCACATACAATAGTTTCAAGACACTGACAGGAAACAAGAAAGTTCTACTTGTCCAAGGCAGTTGATGGCCAAGCGATGTAGGTATTGCCAGATCACAAACATCATGGCAGTGTCAGTATAGGGTTTGCAAGAAAATTATAAATGGAACATTTGATTAAACATGGAAAAAAGATGAAATTATGTTCAAAATAAGCCAATATTTAATCAAACTTGAAGGATGCAACCAGGATTTTAAAAAAGGGGGGTTCCACTTGAACCATTTGTAACTTCAGTGTCGGGGAGTAGACCCAATAGTCACAAGCTCGATATGTAAACCATTATTAATTTTACTTTACCTGGTTCACCAAATCAACATGTTATCATGGTACGATTTCTTTTTTGCATTTAGAAAACGCAGGATATGTTAAGTGTTCACTCAGCACACAGAAGGACCATGTTTGATTCCCCACATGGGATCTGGTGTCCCCTGCCATGACATTGGTCAAGTATATAGTTAAGAGCAGGGTAGAACCATACTCACTCACTAACCCTTGAGAAAAAGCAGACATTGACCTGGGCTGACCTTCGTGCTAGTTTCAGGAAGAGGACAATCAAATAATGAAGACACTGTGATACAAAGTTGCTAAATACGGACCTCTGTTGGCTTCCGCTGTTGGATGTGAAGGGTGCATTTGTTGCTATGCTATTCAATTCTTGACAGGGATACTGATATATTTCTCACTACTGTCATGTACCATAAGTAATGGTTATTGTTTGTTTGTTTGTTTTTAATGCCGCACTCGGCAATATTCCAGCTATATGACGACAGCATGTAAATAATCGAGTCTGGACCAGACAATTCAGTGATTGATATCATGAGTATCAATCCACGCAATTGGGATTGATGACATGCATCAACCAAGTCAGTGAGTCTGACAACCCGATCCCGTTAGTAGCCTCTTACGACAAGCATAGTCGCCTGTTACAGCAAGTATGGGTTGCTGAAGATCTAATTGGTATTGGTTAAACATGGTATAGGAGGATGATCCCTATCAAAACTTGAGTAGCATAGGCCTATATCAACCCACTAAGTCTTGTCAATACTGAGTTAGAAATTTGATTGTTACCTTGTTATTTTGTTACACATTTCTTTGTGATAGAATTATCAGAACATATTTGAATTTGTTATGCTATGTTTCAGCATTGATATCACATTTGTTTTTTCGTATGTGTGAAATTTTTATTCAACTTCTATCAGTTTTTTACTCAAGTGAAGGATTCCACTACACTGGTTCTACACTGTCCAGATCTGTGTCCAGGCAAAGGGGAGGTAACTCTCCTTGAGTGTATGTTATTCTGATTAAAATGGTTTAAAATTTATATTTGCATTCTCTTTATCACATCTATATAAAAAAATAAAACTTGTGTCACAGCAAATGTTGAATATTAAATTTTTTGTTACCTTTATACAAAATTAGAACCAAAAATAAAGGAAGGCGAAGATTCTAAAATCTGTTGCCAACATTACGTGCTTATTATTTTCTTAGAGTATTCATTTTTAGAAATTTCATAAAATAATATGATAATGCGAGGACATTAGCAATGGTTGTGAGAAAATGTTTTTTCTAAAGTGTGGCAACACTATAGATGATATCACAGGTAAAATTTGCTGACATTACATTTTTTCGCTGAGTTTTTTAATGACAGTGTATCTGGACACTGAATGTCTGTTGTGAAGACAATAACACCTCACAACTGAAATAATCTACATATACCACTCAACAATCAATAGGGATATTTTGGGTGTACAGGTGGGATATCACTGATTGCTTGGAAATGATGTCATGCAATTAGCATGTAATGTTTCCATAGAAATGGCACACATTCAGCTATATTTTAATTTAAGATATATACAAGTACACATTTCAATAAGTCCTCTGAGTTTTAACAGTAAATTAATGAAACATCCCATTATCCCTATTGATGGTTGATAAACATTTTGTTTGAGCATGTTAAGACATCATTAGTTTTCATATTGATACCATGAGTTTTATCCATGTTCATAACTAAAACCTATATATATTGTGAGTCTTGTGCATGCATGTTGTCACAGCATAAATACTCTTTATGCACTCAGCAATGATGTATATTAATCTCTGTGTGCACAGAAACTGGAAGACATAGCTGTAACACTCACCAAGGGCCACACTGTGGTACTTCCAGCCCCAATCAAGCATATTCACAAACTGTGCTATGTGCTGTATAATCATTCAGCACTTTATATAGTAACAATTATTAGGGGAAACAATCATTGTGACGTGTAGTTAACAGTCGTAATGGTTGCCAAATTCATTGCCTGTTAAAGGCCATTTATAGATTTTTTAGGCCTTTAAAGGCCAGACTGCCAAATTAAAGGCCATTCAAGCTTGTATGGAACTTGTGTCCTCATTCACCAAAGTATGTAATGTGTTACAGTGTGCCAAGTGTCAGTGTGTAACGTGTAACAGCCTTATAATGTGTAGGTTTCTTGGCAGAATAAAGCAAGTGGATAAAAACCATATCTGTTGGTGTCATTCACAGATAAATATGCAAATAAGACAGGTTGAGGAGGTACTAATATCAGTGTTTTCAAACAAACTTGGCATCGCACTTGTCTATTGGGGTTGAGGATCTGGACAAATTATCAAAAGAATAGTCTACGTTAGACCAAAATTTTAACATGGGTAGAGCTGCAGCCTTTAGTTAAGGCAACTTTGGCAATGTAAATTGCAAATGAACTTAGTGAAAACACCTGAAAATGCCAGTGGGATCTGTGCCTGCACATCTCTGCAGTTTGGGGTCTTTTCCCAAATTGGAAACAGTTAGATATGGCCAAAATATGTCAAAAATTTTACTTTGTTTCTTTTTTTATTACTGTGTGGGACTGTTTCAGCTGGAACTATATTTACTGTTGTCTCCGTCAATCTGACCAATCACTGATGAATCAGTGAGCAATTAGCTGTGAAAATTGACCAATGCTTATGATGCTTGCTGGACAAGGGTTAATTGTGTTAACCAGTTGTATCCATGAACAAGAAATATACTCTTTGAAATGTGGACCATATCATGTATTGTAACCACGGTGACTGTGATTTATTTTTGAAGTAAAAAATGAATTCTACCGAGCATAATGATGTGAGAAATGTATGCAATATTTTATACACTTATTGTTTGATGTTGTTGTTATAACAAAGTGCGCAGGCAACCCTGGATATAACAGTCATACTTCCCGGGAAGTCGGTGATGATGATGCCATACTGACCACCATGCCCTAGTAGTTACAATATTTGCTTGTCACAGTGCCAAGTTTGATACACATTTCTGATGTTGCTCTCCATATTTCTGGCATATTACTGAACAGCATAAAACCCCACTCACTCACTCACTCACTGATTATATCTACAGTTGTCTGCATCACCAATTTGTTTTTGTAGAAATCAATTCCAATTCTTCATGTTGATTAATACTAAATATGCAATTATGGTTGTGAAGAAAGGAAGGTATGTGTGAATCGTGTTGAATCATGTGTTGAATCATTTGACGTATAGAACACCTGGTGGAACGTATTAGTACTGAGGAAAATGTATGTCCATATTTTGTTTTTGATTGTTTTTGATACATGTTGTAATTTTGTGATATATTTTTGTTTGTTTCATGACTTGTTTGGATATTGTACTGTTGTAACTTGTTATAAGATTAGTGGTGTTGTTCTGAAGTTGCTACTGAATATTTTAAGTCCTTGGCTAATTTCACAATTGTCTCGTCTCGTTCAACATTTACAGGTTATTATTTCCTACATGACAACACAGAGGATGAACAATGAACTAGACAGACAATGGAGGTGGAAATGTTTGTAGCCAGTTATGAGATTTTCATTTGGGTAAAGCTGCCAGTAACTAAAACTGACAAGAATATTTTCGCGATAGTTATCTCCCTTTGATAAGTTGCTATCTCTCCTTACCTTTAATCAGGCAAGCTCCTTCCCAGCGTGTGACACCTTCGTTACACTCTCGGTAACATCACTGCCACCAGGCGCAGCCATTAGAATAATCTTGAAATTTGCCCTCTGACCCCAATTGTAGTAATGTTTATACTTTTGTTTATGTCTTTGGGAATGTCATCATATTTCATTTTGAAAAGGTTTACGACTGACCATGTTTTCCAGATGACTTTACTTTGTTGTTTTAATAATCAGATTGGTTCAAGATTGCAGACTAACAGAAAATCAACAAACTTCTCCAATTCATTCTTACAATATCAATAACACGATAGTTTTAATGAAACAGAAATTCAAATTGACATACAAAGAAAGTAATTTAGCAGCGATGAGTGTCACGACAGTCATCACTTGTTTGTAAACATAGCGGTCATTTGGTTGCAAGTTCAACTCCAAGCATGGTTGTGGCCACCTATCACAGTGAGGAGTTATGACTGGTGGCAGCGATAGTATAGAGAGCTCCGCGAACGAGCTATCACTGTGATGAGCTTGTTAATCAGGTTGATAGTTATCTCCCTTTGACCAGTCATTATTATATACTTGGTGCTTTTATCAAATGTTCACTTTTAAAACAGAAAAAGTTACAGTATAAGGTGAGTGATATTTACCAGAGCTCTTCCTTTAATACACGTTAGGTATCTAGTTCAGCAAAAACTGTATATCCATGGTAAAATTTCACACAAGTGGCTAATTATGAAGACTAGTAATGATCCTAATACTATGTCCACTTCCCAAATACATAGATAACAGAAGTTATTAAATGCCTTAACATACCTGAATACAATTTACCCATGAATCATATTGAACAGCCTAAATATTTGCGTTTTGTATGTCTACCAAAGCAATATGAAATATGTACTTAATAAGTTTATATGTAGATATATGTAGTGAATGATAATGTCATGCTGCAGCCTCAACTTAAGCTTTAATAACCCAGTATTTCAATAGCATGAAGATTGTTTTCTCATTATTTATGAGAACCCAATTAGATAAACACAAATCTTCATATGTTTTGACAAGCCATCTCTAATCCACTGCCTAACAACTGGAGTGTCTGACAACTGGTGTATGACCTTTTGGAGTAAGGTATTTCTTCAAACAGTTTCCTATTATGGGCATATGTATAATACAGGGTACGTGGACGTGATAAACTCGTGTTTGTGACTGATGTGTTCTCAGGATGAAGGGTCTGTGAGTGTTACAATCAAAAGAAGATGTGCCATGTTTGTAGGATGATAATGTTGCAAGTGTATGTCATGCCATATGTCAATAAACCTTGGAATAGACTCAGATATTTCTGTTTCAATCAGTCAGGACATTCCATGATGTAAACATAGTTGAGTGAACATCGTTTCAGTCACAACGCCTGACCACCAGATCAAGTGAAAGTGCTTCTCATGATAAACAACAGAGTGCTGGGGACCTATTCTAACCCGGGTCTATACAGTGTGACAATGGTGGGGATGGTGGGGACCTATTCCAACCCAGGTCTATACAGAGTGACAATGGTGGGGATGGTGGGGGACCTATTCTAACCCGGGTCTATACAGGGTGACAAGCAGTAGGGTGGTGGGGACCTATTCTAACCCGGGTCTATACAGGAGGACAAGCAGTAAGGTGGTGGGGACCTATTCTAACCCAGGTCTATACAGGGTGACAAGCAGTAGGGTGGTGGGGACCTATTCTAACCAAGGTCTATACAGGGTGACAAGCAGTAGGGTGGTGGGGACCTATTCTAACCCAGGTCTATACAGGAGGACAAGCAGTAAGGTGGTGGGGACCTATTCTAACCCAGGTCTATACAGGGTGACAAGCAGTAGGGTGGTGGGGACCTATTCTAACCAAGGTCTATACAGGGTGACAAGCAGTAGGGTGGTGGGGGACCTATTCTAACCCGGGTCTATACAGGGTGGCAAGCAGTAGGGTGGTGGGGACCTATTCTAACCCGGGTCTATACAGGAGGACAAGCAGTAGGGTGGTGGGGGACCTATTCTAACCCAGGTCTATACAGGGTGACAAGCAGTAGGGTGGTGGGGACCTATTCTAACCCGGGTCTATACAGGAGGACAAGCAGTAGGGTGGTGGGGACCTATTCTAACCCGGGTCTATACAGGAGGACAAGCAGTAGGGTGGTGGGGGACCTATTCTAACCCAGGTCTATACAGGGTGACAAGCAGTAGGGTGGTGGGGACCTATTCTAACCCGGGTCTATACAGGAGGACAAGCAGTAGGGTGGTGGGGACATATTCTAACCCGGGTCTACACAGGGGGACAAGCAGTAGGATGGTGGGGACCTATTCTAACCCAGGTCTATACAGGAGGACAAGCACTAGGATGGTGGGGACCTATTCTAACCCGGGTCTATACAGTGTGACAAGCAATAGGGTGGTGGGGGACCTATTCTAACCCAGGTCTATACAGTGTGACAAGCAGTAGGATGGTGGGGGACCTATTCTAACCCGGGTCTATTCTAACCCAGGTCTACACAGGGTGGCAAGCAGTAGGATGGTGGGGACCTATTCCAACCCAGGTCTATACAGGGTGACAAGCAGTAGGATGGTGGGGACCTATTCTAACCCAGGTCTATACAGGGTGGCAAGCAGTAGGGTGGTCGGGACCTATTCTAACCCGGGTCTATACAGGGTGGCAAGAAGTAGGATGGTGGGGACCTATTCTAACCCAGGTCTATACAGGGTGACAAGCAGTAGGTTGGTGGGGGACCTATTCTAACCCGGGTCTATACAGGGTGGCAAGAAGTAGGATGGTGGGGACCTATTCTAACCCGGGTCTATACAGGGTGACAAGCAGTAGGATGGTGGGGGACCTATTCTAACCCAGGTCTATACAGGGGGACAAGCAGTAGGGTGGTGGGGACCTATTCTTACCCAGGTCTATACAGGGTGACAAGCAGTAGGATGGTGGGGGACCTATTCTAACCCAGGTCTATACAGGGTGACAAGCAGTAGGATGGTGGGGGACCTATTCTAACCCAGGTCTATACAGGGTGACAAGCAGTAGGATGGTGGGGACCTATTCTAACCCGGGTCTATACAGTGTGACAAGCAGTAGGATGGTGGGGGACCTATTCTAACCCGGGTCTATACAGGGGGACAAGCAGTAGGATGGTGGGGACCTATTCTAACCCGGGTCTATACAGTGTGACAAGCAGTAGGATGGTGGGGGACCTATTCTAACCCAGGTCTATACAGGGGGACAAGCAGTAGGGTGGTGGGGACCTATTCTTACCCAGGTCTATACAGGGTGACAAGCAGTAGGGTGGTGGGGACCTATTCTAACCCGGGTCTATACAGGGGGACAAGCAGTAGGATGGTGGGGACCTATTCTAACCCGGGTCTATACAGGGTGACAAGCAGTAGGATGGTGGGGGACCTATTCTAACCCTGGTCTACACAGGGTGACAAGCAGTAGGATGGTGGGGGACCTATTCTAACCCGGGTCTATACAGGGGGACAAGCAGTAGGATGGTGGGGGACCTATTCTAACCCGGGTCTATACAGTGTGACAAGCAGTAGGATGGTGGGGACCTATTCTAACCCGGGTCTATACAGTGTGACAAGCAGTAGGGTGGTGGGGACCTATTCTAACCCAGGTCTACACAGGGGGACAAGCAGTAGGGTGGTGGGGACCTATTCTAACCCGGGTCTACACAGGGGGACAAGCAGTAGGGTGGTGGGGGACCTATTCTAACCCGGGTCTATACAGGGGGACAAGCAGTAGGATGGTGGGGGACCTATTCTAACCCGGGTCTATACAGGGTGGCAAGCAGTAGGATGGTGGGGACCTATTCTAACCCGGGTCTATACAGGGTGGCAAGCAGTAGGATGGTGGGGACCTATTCTAACCCGGGTCTATACAGGGTGACAAGCAGTAGGGTGGTGGGGACCTATTCTAACCCAGGTCTATACAGGGTGGCAAGCAGTAGGATGGTGGGGACCTATTCTAACCCGGGTCTATACAGGGTGGCAAGCAGTAGGATGATGGGGACCTATTCTTACCCAGGTCTATACAGGGTGGCAAGCAGTAGGATGGTGGGGGACCTATTCTAACCCGGGTCTATACAGTGTGACAAGCAGTAGGGTGGTGGGGACCTATTCTAACCCGGGTCTATACAGGGTGGCAAGCAGTAGGATGGTGGGGGACCTATTCTAACCCGGATCTATACAGGGTGGCAAGCAGTAGGGTGGTGGGGACCTATTCTAACCCGGGTCTATACAGGGGGACAAGCAGTAGGGTGGTGGGGACCTATTCTAATGCGGGTCTATACAGGGTGGCAAGCAGTAGGGTGGTGGGGGACCTATTCTAACCCGGATCTATACAGGGTGGCAAGCAGTAGGGTGGTGGGGACCTATTCTAATGCGGGTCTATACAGGAGGACAAGCAGTAGGGTGGTGGGGACCTATTCTAATGCGGGTCTATACAGGGGGACAAGCAGTAGGGTGGTGGGGAACCTATTCTAACCCGGGTCTATACAGGAGTACGAGCAGTAGGGTGGTGGGGACCTATTCTAACCCGGGTCTTTACAGGGTGACAAGCAGTAGGGTGGTGGGGACCTATTCTAATGCAGGTCTATACAGGAGGACAAGCAGTAGGGTGGTGGGGACCTATTCTAATGCGGGTCTATACAGGGGGACAAGCAGTAGGGTGGTGGGGACCTATTCTAATGCGGGTCTATACAGGAGGACAAGCAGTAGGGTGGTGGGGACCTATTCTAATGCGGGTCTATACAGGGGGACAAGCAGTAGGGTGGTGGGGAACCTATTCTAACCCGGGTCTATACAGGAGTACGAGCAGTAGGGTGGTGGGGACCTATTCTAACCTGGGTCTATACAGTGTGACAAGCAGTAGGGTGGTGGGGACCTATTCTAACCCGGGTCTATACAGTAGGACAAGCAGTAGAGTGGTGGGGACCAACAAGGCACATGGTTCAATTTAACATTTTACAGGCAGTAATCCTGTGGAGTGGGAGACTGAGACTTTTGTAACCTAATTTAGACAGTATTTTCTGTTGCTCACAAACCACACATTATAACCCTAATTAGTACGTCAGCGCAGTCATGGGTAAGTATTCCTCAGAGACAGACGTACAGTGAAACCTCCTCAACCTCCACTGCATATTGCTGAACCTCGTCAAGACAAGTAATGTAACATCCCGTGTTTCTAATTATACCTCAGTGGTGAGTGTGTTAACTTTTCAAATATAAGCTTTAATTACCCAGTATTTCAATAGCAAGAACATTTCTTTTTCTCATTGGTCATGGGTACCCAATAACATTAACACATGTCCTGTCTAGTTTCATCCCTCCATCTGCCTCTATGGACACCGTCACATCTTCTGGACGGAAGTGCCTTAAGTTAACAAGGTTTTGCATAACATAAACATCTGAACACCGAACCTCTCGTGTGGCAAGCCGATCACTGAGCTCTTCCGCCTCCTCCAAATCTCCACCAGCAATGGCTGCATCCACATTCTTCTCCAGCTGAGTTTTGGGGGCGTGCTTCCCACGGTCCACGCCCTTCAGATGGTCATTGACGGTCAGCAAGTCTCGCACCTCCAGCCACTCGGCATTGCTGGTCGACGTGGAAGGAGCGTCACTGGAAACAGCAAGGTTTCCATATTAACAGACTTTCCATCACACGACTTGTTCATACTTGAGGGCCAAACTAGTGGTTAATGTCAATAACACAATCTCAGCTCGACCTGTAATCACTATTCCAATCTGTGATAATCACAGGGAGTACTTATATTTAGTATATTAAACTTACCATTACAGATCATCAAGTATGATTAGTTAGTTTGTTATTTAACACCGCACTCAGCTATATTCCAGCTATATGAAATAATAAATAATCAAGTCTGGACCAGACAATCCAGTGATTGACATCATGAGCATCGATCCACGCAATTGGGATACGAAGACATGCATCAACCAAGTCAGCGAGCCTGACCACCCGATCCCATTCGTCGCCTCTTACGACAAGCATAGTTGCCTTTTACGGCAAGCATGGGTTGCTGAAGACCTATTCTACCCTAGATTTTCACGGATACCACCAAGTATGAAATAACGGACATGCATGTGGAGTCCAGGCAACCAGGTGAGGCTGCATAAAAACAAAATATGCCTGAGAATTATTTTTCAGGCGTATTTAAACAAGTGATGAGGAAGGAGGAACACTTTACTTTTTTCCCACCAACAAACAATCCACTGAACACATTTAACACAATGTCAGGTGTTAAGCATGGTGTAACAGACTGCCTCATGTAACAGTACAACTGAGTGAAAATTTCTTGTAAAATACTGTATTCTGTCAGTAGGCATGATGTGTAAGCTCACCTCTACTGAATCTGCTCTGGTTGGATTTCTTTTCATTTTCTAAGATGATGGAATATGTCTCTTTACATATTAAGTGTCAAGTTAACATGTATTGTTTTGTGTGAACTACTATCGAGATATGTATCGTAACATAAATAGAGTGCAAGTGATTCCTAAACAAGCATTTATATTAGCATTTATGTTTCAAAAAAAAATATATGCCACTTCCACAAATGGACTAGTTCCCTGATTGGCTGATAACAGGATGGGCAGGGCTTTTGTGGCCTTATTGCGCAGGGTGCCGTTGTACAAAGCGATCTTAGCGCTGAGGTGATCGTAACTCCCATACCTTAACATTGACTCCCGACAGTCGTAGCACTAAGGTTGTTTTGTACAACGGCACCCTGAACGATATCACTTGCTTTATGTTGTTGTCTACAGTATTTTTGTGTTAAGGATAAACAAAGCACCCTGTCAGGTTATTATTTTAGATGTTAATTTATAAGAATTTACTTCAATGTGTTTTTGCTACGTGGATTTACAGAGTGCACACTGTTTTGTATGTTATACCTCCATAAAAATTAAAAACTATTGAAGACAATTCCTAAATGACAAAGTGTATCATCACAGCCCTCGGAGCGAGTGGGCGTTTATGATGCTTCAACCTATATTCCATCAAAGCTGAAGACATGATAGATGGGGGTTCGACCCTGGCTCCTCGACAGTGTGACCAACCAATGACTGGAGCACTACCCTACCAGCCACCCTGGGTGGGGAACAGACACACCAATCTCCTACAGGACATGTTACCATAGTAACAGACAAATAAATATCTGATACATTAAATTTCTAGATCTTTAGTCTGTGATGAATCCATGGCTACAAAGGTACCTTGGCTTGTCTTCATTTTTCCTCTTTTGGCCTGATGGTGTTTTCTCAGGATTGTTTATAACTGGTGGCCCAAGACGTACATCATGTTCTCGCAAAATGTCAATATCATCAGGATTGGTTATTTCCTCCTGAACTGGGAATGAAACATAAAAATTGATTATATATACATGTTAAATTGATTATATATACATGTATTGAGTTGGTTGAGGTGATGACATCACTTTGAACGGTATTGTATTTTACATAAATTTTATATTTTTATTACTTATCCCATGTCACACTATGTATTTCTTGTTCTTTTTTTGACTCCATGTGGAAATGTACTTGAAAAAAAGTTTCCAGCTTCTAAATGCATGTACAATAGTCGCGTGATCTAGTTGTGTTGGTCGCTATGCACAGGATTACAGTGTGTGACCCATTTGTTTGGGTGGTGACGATGGTGATGCTTGGATGTGTTCGGGTTATTTATTTTTAGAACCTAGAAACTTTTGTTCAAGCATGTTTCCTAAACAAAGGATCAAAAGGAGAAGAAATGCATTGTGTGAGACAGGATAAGTTTAAACATTTACATATTTTCCTTCATTCCAAGTCTATTACGAAACCTGTACAAAGTCCAAATTCTCTATTACCTTTAGCAAGTGTTTCTCTCTGAAGATGTTTGATCCTCTTCTCAGTGGATCGTCTTGTGGCATCATCAGTTCTCTTCTGTAAAACTTTAAACTTCTGTCGAAACAGAAAGAGGACGTTCTTTATAATAAATCTGTAAATAACTATCACACATACTATCATGCAATATCAAATGTGCTAAAACTAAAAAATGATTGATTGCGAGATATTTGACCTTAATTATAACAATGTTGTTATCATGGTTACCTGATTGTTTTACATAATTAATATAAGAGTCGTCAGAACATGACATACTCGTATTTCCTTGTCTGGTGCAATTCGGACATAGAGTTTGGCTACTTATAGTAATACATCATATACCTTCAGTTGAGTGGAGAAAAAAATAATGCTGTTCAGAATCTTTCAATATCTCAAATCATCAAAAGACACAAGTTCACCACTAGACTGATCTGCATAGCAAGTTTCATCAAGACAGATTGAACAGTTTGGGAATTCTGCTCCGGAAATGAGCCCTTGCATCGTTTTCAGTCTACATGGTCTAAGTCCAACTTTTTTTCATGAAGAAAAAAAAAATATATATATATATCCAAATCCTCAAAAAGCACCAGTTAACGACTAGACTCATTTGCACAATTTGAATAGCAAGTTTCAACAAGAAGTATTCAACGGTTTAGGAGTTCTGCTCCGGAAATGGCCGACAGACAGACAGACATGCTGATTGCTATTTCCCCCAATTTTTCAAAGCAACAGGATAATAAAGAATTTCAAAAGGCTTCGGAGTTCATTTTACAGACACATGCTACATGTTGCAGTTGTCTCCCTTGCATCTACCGGAGATCTTTGCTCTCTTGAACCTGTATACGATGTTTGCTACCCTTCATGTCCATGGGATAGTTAAATTTCAAAGGTGCATGCAGTTTCGAAACCAAAGAATAAATGAGCAAAGCTAGTTACACTTTTCAGCAATAGAAACTAAACTGTTTTAGTTCACTAGTCGTTAGATAACATATAGTATAACCCTTAAAAATGGAAAATGTCGACCAGCCCTTATGATACCTTAAACAATTGGGCAACATGACTTATAAGTGCCAATTTCTAATGCTGCTTTTCAGTGTCAAGGTGTCGTCAAACACACACTGAGAGACAGAATTCATGCTAAAGATCTTAAATAAGCTAGTAACTATGAAAACAGGGAGGTATGCTCATCAAATTACTATACCTAAGACTTCTGAAACAAACTGACTGTCACTCATGAAGACAAGCGACATCGCTATGACAACCAGCTGGCCTGAGCCTAGTCTTCATGCTAGAATTGGACAACTAATTCTAAAGCACCTGCATTCATCTTGCTGATAGCTAAACCTCAGAAATATTTTGAAATATCATAAACTGAATGTTTTATACTCCGCCTGGATGTTTGATAATTTGATTGGCATTTCCTACCCCAGTCTGCAGTTGTCACTAATTTGTCTCAAGATCAACACTGTACTGTGACAATCTGCTTACATGAAAACCTCAAAAGACAACCAGCTTTGGGGTCAAGAATACACTGGATACATGGAGTAATATATATCAAGTGAATTCACCCTGCCTCCAATGGCCCTTTTTGACAAAGGGATACGCCCAAACCTGCAACATATTTTCATTAACCCTTATTGTTACCCTAACCTTTCCTGACACGAGATACAAATTCTGCTGCCAGATATACAATGGTGTCAGGGTCTTCCATGTTTACTTTAACAGTTCATGATTCGCGTTTCTTTCCTGTTTTTTTTTGTTGGTAAAAATGAGTCATCTCTTTCAGTGACACCTACCACTCAGCAACATCGGGGAGTACGTTTCACAAATGAGTTCCCACCTAAATCTTGTTTATTCAATGATACTATAAGGATTGAGTTATTTGGCTGACATGTTTTAACTATAAACTGTAAACGCATAATTTAAAAAATGGCATTTGCTATTTCCAAATGTTAACTTATCCACTATCAGTCAAGAAGGATAACCAAGACCCGAGAGCCGCAATATGTGAACTCATCTGAAGTCACAAGTTTGATGACATTCAGCCACCAGAAAGTCACTACAAAAGCTTACATCCTCCCTGGACTTTAAAAACGCCTGAAGTTGACACTGCTTTAACATCACAAGGGACTAAAATGAATACCAAAAATCAGTACGATCAATTACTATCACTAAAATTCAAACTACCTGGGACCGCTGGGCCCATATACACACTGATGGATCCAAGAATCCTATGATCAACACTGCTGGTTCAGGATCCGTGTCCATGGCTCCAAACCCCAAGCACATTCCGTATTCACTGCTGAATTGGAGGCAATTATCATGCACTCAAACTCATACTGGAACTATCGAAAGCAAAGGCAGTAATCATATCAGGGTCACTAAGTGCACTACAAGCAATCAGCGGCAGAAACTCAAACTCAAGACCAAACAGTCAGTATATAAAACTATTGGATGAAGAAAAACAGATGGAGCTGTGTTGGATCCAGTCTCACATGGATATTTATGGGAATGAAAAAGCGGACACTGGCAATGCTGGCTCTAGACAAAGCGGAGATACACCCTATTCCCCACAGTAAACTATAGATATAAAACAAAATCAAAGCCATAGCCAAGCCCAATGGAATGCAAGTAAGATCGGCAGATGGCTATACAAAAGTCAACCCAAACAAAAAAAGCCATCGTCAAACTCAAATAAATGTAGCCCTCTCACGCCTCAGACTTTGTGACAAGAGGGTTATAGCTAAAACGGAACCTTAGCAAAACGTCACTGAGCGAAAATGGCACCGATTGGCGAAAACGGCACCTCGCCTGAAGCGAAAACGGCTACTCTGCCTGACGAAAACGGCACCTTATTATTTTTTTTTACTTTGGTACTGAAATACATGAAATTAAACTCACATGGTCAGTTGCAAACACAAATAATTGTGGAATGTTAAAACAAGTTTACATTAGAAACTAGTGAGAAACCCTGATTGGGAGGTGCAGCATCACATGCTTTGACATTTTAATTACCTGTACTCAAATTAACTTAGTCAAGCTGAAACTGAGTCTGGCGTAAATGTTAAGAAATTGGACTGCAGGTATACTATATATTTGATATCTATCTTAGTAAGTAGGAAACAACTAGTAATTTTATAGATAATTCATATATAAATATATCCCCTTTCTGGCACAGCCGAAATCACAAGAATGTTTCTGCTGATAACAGACTGTGTCCCCGCCCAAGGAAAACATATATACTACAACATAACGAAATAGACCATGTAAATTAAGCATATATACTACTAAATAAATCGCTCTTATTGTTATTAAAGATAGAGGAGCTGTTTTTGCCAAACGAAGTGCCGTTTTCGCCCGAGAAATTGGTGACGTTTTGCTTAGGTGCAGATTATGCCCACCTTGCAATCAACCTGAATCCATTGCTCACTTGTTACTGGAATGTTAAGACCTTGCCCAGCCCGGGCTTGGATAAAACAAGAATTGCAGTTAGATATGCTATCTGTCGTAGATCTCCTAAAGCTTAGAGATGCAATAGCTATCACCAAACTAACTCTTTCTGAGAGATGGCCTGCTACTCGAACGTGTACACGGTACAGAGTGGCCAAAGAAATTCTATCAATTTTTAAAAATCCAAAATGAAATCATATCAATACGAAAAATGAAACCTTATCAATTCAAAAACAGAAATTTATCAACACTAAAACTTCCAATAGACACTTCCCAACAGAGACAGATCTATTATATGGTCTCTGCTTCCCAAGTCACACTCATGAGTCCCAAAGAGGGACAGGTCATCCGAAATTGCTAAGGCGACATATTCGAGCAGCTGATGGGGATGGCAGTCCAGACATCATGGGTTCTTGGCTAAAACACAGACCTCGCGATGAAATAAATCCTTTACCTCCCACAAATGCTGAGAAATGTTCTTTGGTTTGCTTTGGCGATCTTCAATCCTCAAACAAGATTCTGCTGTGGTCCCGGTTTTTTCACTTTTCAGAAAACTGTCACTTTCTTCACATTTCGCTTCAGCACACGTTGTATCTTCGTCTGATTTATTTGATACAGATTCGCCATATAAATCACTAGGGGCAGGTATTCGTGCATACATGGTTGTCTGTCAGGGTTTTCAGAGGAGACACAAGAACATGTAGATTGTTATTGTTTTGAAAACATGTCAAACATGGGCGCCGCCATTTTAACTCCTGTCGCGTCACGTGACAGGTGCATGTAAAATACAAACTATATGATTGGAACGTGTTTCTTAGTTAGCAATTCAGCCACTAATATTAATTCTAAGTACGAAAGATATGATTTAAGTCTTCATTGTGACTTAAAATACAAATCATTACTTTGAAACATTCCTCTTTTATTCTGTCTGCATACCGTAGTTCGTTTTAGAAAACATTATTGACACGTTTTAATCTCAGAATTAATAAAAGCATCTCAGAAGTTAGAGTTTGGGAGGACTGAATTGAACTTCTACGTAGTGAGGTCAGATGATATGAAAGTTCTAGAAATTAACATATATGCATAATTGTTTCCTTTCGGAAGACGGATTACTGATGAAATAGCGGAAGCTATAAGGTGTAGAAGGGAAATAACTCTTGCGGGCCTAGACGACAAAAAGCCCAGATTTAATGAGTTGATGTCATGTTTCTGCTCACCCGCAACCTTACCATGTTGTCAATTATTTTCAAATTTATCTTCTTCACAATGTTCGGCATGTATTGTGATAAATTCCTCGGATTTATCTTGTTATTATTTAAAGGCTTATAGGTAAAAAAAATTTTTTCCAAAATTGGACTTAAAGGGGCACTGATCTAAAGCAATTGCCCGGGACTGGTTGTTGCCTTTGTTATTGTTTTCTCCCCGTGAGTACCCGGATGATAAGCAAAGTAACTGAGCGTGACAAGAGACTGGGCTACTGTCTGCAAGGACAGCTAAATAAACTTGGGACAATATTTGTTTTACCCATTTTTTAACACTGATTGGTTAACCGTGATCAATAAAGATTTCGACATTAATTTCGTTAATTAATTTCTTCAGCCTAATCAAACAGACAAAAAGAATGGCGGAGCTCATCGGTTGTCGTCATTTGGAAATACCCCTGGTTGTTATAGTTTAAAAAAAGTATCCCTGCAGATTCTAGCAACCATTAATTCTCATTACAATAATGTGGCATACCTATAAGTTGAATCCAGTATTTAATTTCTTTCAAATGGGTTTGAATAAATATAGTATAGCAACCAGTCTCCCCATGTATGGCCTAATTAGAAGCAAACATTCCAACAAGAAATCTTTTAAAATATTATGCTTAAACCTTTTCAGTTTCTTCAAATACCTGGTGCCCCTTATCTCTGCTCCATTTCCAAGAATTGGTGATATCTTTTTATCAAAATGAATATTGGCTGTTGAAAATGTAGCATACTCGTTTTCTTTGAATAATTTGTAGATTGGGAGTAGAATATCTGTTACTATGTAAGAAGTTTGGCTTAACGTCGCTTTGAACTGTCTCAGATGTTTACCACTTCAGTGAAACCCACGAGCATGGGTATGGTGCTGACAAACCTAGAAATATAATCGGGTCGAATTGGGATACGGTCCTAGGCCTCTGGTGTGCCTAAGGGATGCAACACTGCACATCAAAATGAGGCACCTTAGATGCCTGGGCCACCCATGCCCCCAATATTGGAAGGAAGGTCTGGACTTGTCGTCGTATGCACCGAGAGATAAAGTAGAGAAACATCAGTCTTGCATTTATGACCGTTTGGTAACCTGCTACCTGTGTAAATGGAAAAGAAATAATTATCACATGCACTGCTTTCAAGTTGATACAGTTCAACATAGAGCCTGTTGTGTGATGGTGCTAGTTTACATAATCCCCCCTACAATAGTTCCCTCTATAAACCTTACAGATGTAAATGTTTACTTTCCGTAGACAAGAGACTCTGTGATTCCATTTGTTGTAATGTTTGGGGTGATTATAGATGTTATCTCCCAGTTATTAACCCCTCAGCACTCCCTCGGTTGTATATATCTACACTCATTGTCCCTCCTGTTCTTTATAGAAAGGCAACTTGTCGGGTATTGTTCTGAGAAACTTTACCCTTTATCCCTTTACAAAATACAATGGAGAGAAAGATTTATTCTAAGTGATGTTTGAAGGTCTGGAGAGTGAGGCGGAAGGGGGATTTAGTTGTTATGGTGATGGGTGATGGTTTTTGGCAATAAAATATTTTTTGCTCTTTAGCTGTAGACTCATCTGAGGTGATGTCATGGTGTGCTGGCTGCCATAAACAGTTCCATCTTTTCAGAAATTGTAAGAAACTCATTTTATGCGCTGTATCCCATAGTGGGTAGGTTTTGAATTTATAGAAATGTCAAAATCTGATATTGCTGCCATTGGGTACAGCGGTACAGTTGAAGGACCAATCAAATCCATTGTGTCCTATCATGGGTGTTTGCGGAGCCTGGTCAAAGTTTGCATAGATCAGTATACACAGCACTCACTCCCCCAATTTGTGATTTTAGCAAACCGTTTTTTATTTTTACAATACTATGTTTAGACTGTATTGACCATTTGATCAGACATGTATCATTAAATAAATTAACAGGTGTTTTTTGTTGTTTTTGGTATTTGCATCTTCTTTTGTTTCTAATTTGTCCAAACTAGAATGGATGGGAAAATGAATGTTCAGCATCTTTAGGCTTAAGTTGATCATTCCAGGTATTGACTTTATAATCATTTCTTTGGTCATAAGTGTTGCCATGGAAACAGGTTAAGTATGTGGACAATGTTAGAAAGGTGTGTGACACAAAGTTGCTACTATAAAGTGGTCTTTTCCACTCACTCTGTTACTTTTTGGATTTTGTATTCAGAAACTGTTTGAATACATGACACTTTGTTATGGACAGCAACTTCTTTTATTCTTTGTGCAGTGTTTCAGCAGCTACGTCTTGCAAAGAATAAACAAAGTTGCTATCCATAAAAAAGCCACCTGATGAAGGATCAAGAAGTAGTCATGTAATCATATTCTTCCAACTTCTGGGGTGGAGGGGTAGCCTAGTGGTTATAGCGCTCGCTCGTCACACCGAAGTCCCGGGTTCGATTCTCCACATTGGTACTATGTAGGCAGCCTGTTCTTGGTGTCTCCTACCTTGGTGAAATTGTTTGCTTGGTGTGCCACAGGTCTGGGTTTGATTCCCTGTTTGGGTAGAATAGGTGTAGCCCATTGTTTGTGTCTCCTAGCTTGGTGAGAGTGTTGCTTGGTAGACCACAGGCCTAGGTTTGATTCCCTGTTTGGATACAATGGCTGCTGCCCATTCTTGGTGTCTCCTAGCTTGGTGAAAGTGTTTGCTTGGTGCGCCACAGGTCTGGGTTTGATTCCCTGTTTGGGTAGAATGTGTGTAGCCTATTGTTTGTGTCTCCTACCTTGATGAGGGTGCTGCTTGGTAGACCTTACACACAGACAAATACACCACACACATAGTAGACACAAACACACCACACTTCACGCAAAGACAAACACCAAATGCTCACACACAGAGAAACACCCGTCCCACCTATCCCGCCACACACACACACACACACACACACACACACACACACACACACACACACACACACACACACACACACACACACACACACACACACACACACGCCAGATGCATGTGCACACACGCACGCACGCATGCACGCATACACTACCATTGTGTGCTATGTTCCAGGAATCGTTCCTGGAGACAATTGCAAAAGTTCAGTATTTTCATATTGCAATGTTTCTGAAAAGCTGTAGCAATAATATTGATTAGCACACAATAATAACAAACATATTCCCATATCTCTTCTCTTTTAATCCTCTTGTTGACAAGACAAAGAGACTGACATTCCCCATTTCATCAAATCCGACCACCTCAAAATGAACAAAGTGTTCTCTGGGTACATTTGTCAACCACTGGAACATCAAAATCTTATATAATCTGAAGTAAATTCTGCCCTGCTTTTACAGCCTGACATGTTAGCAAGTTTGGACAAGATAGTTCTTTTCAGCAAGCCATTTCTATCTCCAAGTCATCCAGAGCCATCATAAACCCCAAAAGACATCTCTTCCTGGGAACATAACGGTGTGAGACAGTGCTATAAGATGATACATCTGCAGGCTTAGACAATATAGTTAGCTGCACTGACCCATGCTGTTCATTCTAAATGTCCTCAGTGACGTGTTATTACGAAGTTGTTATCAACATTCCACAACCTTGTTAGAAGCCTTATATGACCTTCAGTATTAAATGATTTGCTTATATCACCCTGGAGAACAGAAGCAAACAATTGGCAGTTATCAAATGTTCAGAGATATTTGGGGAATAACGGCCGTATCCAACCCCATGGTGATGGCTTATGGGTACACCTTTGTGATGTGTCGCCCGTCTAATCGCGGCTAATATAAGGCTATTTGTGCCACAATCACCACTGTGGATGCCTTTGAAGTGACTTTTCACATGGAGATTCCTCAAGGTGGAGATCGTCAAGAGTTAATTTTGAGGCATTGTCCACGACACGGAACTTGGGATCAGACAGATAATTTAGGGCTTAGTTGGGTTTGTGGTCACATACACAAGTCTCTCATACGTCCTGTGGCTAAATACTTCCTTCAATCTGACAGCTTACAAACACTGATTCCTTAAGTAATTTCATATTTATTGTACTACTTAGGGTAGCAGACACTGTAATCACGACCTGTGTTGCAAGGGTGGGAGAAGGGCTTCATCAGTCCAATCATGAACATTGTTTCAGTGTGAAGATGGGAATGTGTGGGAGTAGCCATCGTCATTATATGATAAATAACAATTAGTTTGTAGAGTCTCTGAGTACTGAAGATGAATTCCATGTGTTATTTGTTTGCGATATTTATATAGAAATCAGAAAAAAATTGTAAGATATATTGGTAAATTTATTCTTTTTCAAATTGAAAACCAGTGAGCCATCTATATCATTGGTTTATTTCTGTATAACGTCTATAAGATTAGAAATTTAAAAAAAGGACAGAAAAAATAAAAAATCTGAAAATAGGATATATTTGGTAAATGTGTAAACATAAATATTAAATCTGTCTATTTTGGGCCAAAGGCCTTATACCAAATAAATCTGTCTGTCTAGGTTTTTCCTAGAAACTTGATTACTGCATGAAATAAAGCTACAACTTTTGTCAAACATTGAAATAGTTTAAGACTATTTATGTTCACAACATTTTATATGAAGTTTTTGTTTATTTGTTGTTCAACGCTCATGCAATATTCCCGCTCTTTGACAGTGGCCCTTAAATAATCAAATCCGGACCAGGTGCTGATAGCATGCTTTTTTTATATTTTGACCACATTGCATCTTTAAAACCACGACAACTTTTACCTAACATTAAGTGAAGTGTAATAATATTGTCTGTCTGGAACCTGGAAGAACTGAAGCCAGCCAGAATCAAGCCTGTGACTATCACCTCATAAAAGAGGGTTTATCAGAATGTCTGTAGCGTGTCAATATTTGCTGGGTGAGCTCCATCCAGAAACAGTAGCTCGGAAACTTTAGATTCCAGGGATCATCTTACCCTTGATTGCACTGAGTATAATAAATTGATTATCTAAACGAATTGTTTTTATCACAGGATGTGCGGTGATGGTCTCACACAGCTATTTGAGTGGACAAGGGTGATAATGGCGGCTGATTTAACAGGATCAAACATGGCCGCCAACCTACAGGGTAAGTGGTCTTCTATGTTTCTACACTAATTGAAAATTTTTAACTCGGTTAATGGAAAATGACTTGTTGGCTTTACTCCGAAGCTGCCAAGATTCGTTGCTCATTGCTGTTGATATTTAGACTATATATGAGGACAGTTTGGATATATATAGTCATGATGTGACTCATGTCAAAAGTTCAAAGACAAAACACAATTTGTGAAGAAAAGCAAACATTTTTACGAGGGAATGACAAGAGATCGATATTCAAGCTTCCAGATTAGAGCTGAAATTTCTTTTCTGTCTTTGTTGTACAGTAAACTACATTTATAACGAATACGCTTATAACGAACTGACTGATATAATGTACTTATATTTTAATCCTGGCTATTTGTAGTATATATATGCTGTATATATGCTCACATAGAACTACGTTATTACAAACTAAAATTAGTTCTCCCTTTGTGTTCGTTATAACCGTAGGATACTGTATTTTCTAATAAGGGTATATTCTGTCCTCAACGTCCTGTTGGGTCAATATCCGTGTGACGTTGCAGTTTCCATTGTTGGGTGGCCCAGTCATACAAGATGGAGTAATTTGCTATGCACAGTTCTGTCCCTTGGGCATGCCAGAAACCTAGGACCAAAAGGGGTAAATATCTGAGATCTGCATAATTTCAGGCTTTCCTCCCACATTAAGCTGACACGCCATGATATAACTGGAATACTGTTTAAAATTTAAAGCAACATTAAACCAAACTCACTCACGCACTGTTATCCCTGAAACCAATTACCAACATCTCTGCCATGACATTTGTGTTCAACCGTCCTGGGGACCTATTCTAACCTGGGTCTATACAGGGGGTCTAGCAACAGTCCTGGGAACCTATTCTAACCTGGGCCATCAAAGGGGGTCAAGCAATAGAGTGCTGGGGACCTATTCTAACCTGGGCCATCACAGGGGGTCAAGCAACAGTCCCAGGGACCTATTCTAACCTTGGTCATCACAGGGGGTCAAGCAATAGAGTGCTGGGGACCTATTCTAACCTTGGCCATCACAGGGTGTCAAGCAATAGAGTGCTGGGGACCTATTCTAACCTGGGCCATCACAGGGGGTCAAGCAATAGAATGCTGGGGACCTATTCTAACCTGGGCCATCACAGGGGTCAGGCAAAAGGGTGCTGGGGACGTATTCTAACCTGGGCCATCACAGGGGGTCAAGCAATAGAATTCTGGGGACCTATTCTAACCTGGGCCATCACAGGGATCAAGCAATAGAGTCCTGGGGACCTATTCTAACCTGGGTCATCACAGGGGGTCAGACAATAGAATGCTGGGGACATATTCTAACCGGGGCCATCACATGGGGTCAAGCAATAGAGTCCTGGGGACCTATTCTAACCAGGTTGCCTACAGTGTGACAAGCTGGATCCTATTCTGATCCAGATTGTCTTGTTTGGCACTTGGCTCTGATGACCTCTGTTCTTAATATCATGGGGACTAGTCACTTATGGAGGCTTCACGTGCACTCTTTGACCACAAACAGTGCACCAGTTTTGGACATGATGCCTCAATATTTAGCACAATTTAAATGTTTTGGTCTTTGGTCTTTGGTCATGTGGACAAGGTGTCCAGCCTTGGATTCAGGTCTGTGGTTCAGATCCAAGCACAGGACTTTGATTCTATTTGGCTGTGTGACAACGTACAGACCACCAGCCCATGATCACCCAAGCTTGCGTCCCGAGTGCGACCCCTGAAGTAAGCCTGTTGCCCTTTCACACTGCTCAAAACGTCATAGCCTGCGGCTAATTGCAAGGTCAGAAAAAACACATTGAAATCTATTATCCTGAACCTTCTCGGCTTGTGTTGTCTGCTATCTTGAAATAAAAACATACCACGTCGACAGATACAAGTCATTAAGACCTGCCGGACAAATCTCCTTGCTAAATATTTGTTGTAAGACTAAGCTCAGTCATTGTAAACACGACCAGTATACACAATTACATGCCCTGAGGAGGTTTACAGTGTCTTTTGTCTGTAAGTGGTTCATTTAGGCAAATATGCCAGGAAATCCACGTCCAATCAAAGACCAATCGAAGGAATCATTTACAGCTACCAGAAAACGAGGCTCATTGTTTGTTGAAGGCTTTGTTAGGGGAGAGACATTGTATGATTAGATTTATAAGGGAGGTATTGCAGTTGATTAATTGTCAGATAATTTGATTAATTATTTTGTGAGGGAAACATAAGATTGTTAAGATTTTAAAGATAAACAGTGTTTTGTGTTTCAAAGTTATTGTCATATTTGTGTAAAGAAATAATTACAATTCACATGCTTGAAATTCTTTGGAAACAGCTAGTGTTTTGTGTTTCATACTTTAGGTCATGTTTGTTGGAAGAAATGACTGCAATTTGACATGCTTGAAATGCTTGAAATGCTTTTGGAAACAATGCATTTGTGCAACCATCAGGCTGTGCTCTTGCTTCTGTTTTGCATTGCCTAGACCAGTTTGTCAGGCAGACTCAAGGCTAGAGAACAGGCTGGAACATTGCCTGATTGGCAGTGAAAAATTGCATTCCCAATGTTGGTGAAAAGTCAGGGTTTTTTAGAATTTGTTCTATTATTCTCTAAATATTTTAATAATTCTACCAGTATTCACTATAATATGCAAAAAAATTATCAGTGCATTGCAGTTTACCATTGACCAAGGGCAATGTTCTGATGACGTCCGCCGGGAGAGTGGGGGTCGATCCCTGAACGTGACATACCAAAAGACATTGAAAGTTGGTACTTGTTGTTACCCTGTCTGGCACTCAGCAGTAAGGGGCTAAAACAAGGACTGGTCAGCTCAGAGTCAGTACACTGTGTCTAAGTGGGCCGGGGTGTTCATGTTAAACTGAGGCATGGTATCTCAGTGGGCTATCTCTATAGTCAGCTTTAGTCCAGACTTGTACACGCAGCCACACACGGGCATGCATGTCGCTACATAAGTGAATAATCTTGGACACAGCGTTAAAGCCCATTTCACCACCTCACCTCCGTAGTTGACGTGGAAACTAGGCTGTTGAGAGTGTTCATTATAGTCACATCTCCAGGTAATAAAGAACATTTGTGTTTATCCAGTTTAAACTTGTTTTAATGTACGTGTGGGTTTATAGTTGATAGTGTACATTTATTTGAATTGTAATTATAGTTCTAACATATCTCCATGCAATGTACCGATCCCAGCAACGGCTTTGTAGGCCTTGAAGTCAGATGAAGCAAGGAATGTTGCATTGTGGTAAAAAGGTATTTTCCTTGTATCCCAAAACCATTCCGTACATGCCAAAAAAGTCACAACTAATTTGCAATACTGTTTTAAAGTATTGACATCTGTTGATACAATTATCATTGTCTGTAATATTTACTGAGTAGTTATTAAGTTTATAAATTTTTATACAGATGTCTGAAATACGTGCTTCTGATGGTGAAAGTAGTAGTTTCGGAAGTAGTCTGTGAACCATGGAAAACAGAGATACTAGTATATGAGTGCCGACAATTATATTACTGATTTAAGTATTGTTTCATACCTGGAGCACGCTGGGGTAGCCTAGTGGTTAAAGCGTTCGCTTGTCATGGGTACAATGTGTGAAGCACATCTCCAGTGTCCCTCACTGCAATATTGCTGGAAAATTGCTAAAAGCAGCGTAAAACCATATTCACTCACTCACTCACTTATATTTTACTTGTGGCAAGTTCGGAGAGTGTACTTGAGTCAGTCGTGAATGTTGGAGATGGGGAAGATAAGTTTAATGGTTACGGATATCATTTCAAAACGCAACAAGCTGCCAAACAATGGCATTAAAACTGAACAGGTAATTACAATAATGCTTGCTGATGTTACGGACTTGGACCATCCAGGTTAATTTCGTTGGTTTGGTGTCTGCTTTGTTCTCTGAGAATTCCTGGCACGATAACAGATAATAAACCAGGAGGTGTATATTGTGTCTTAAGTCGTTCTCCCATCCCTGCCGCCACCACCCACTCAAGTACAGGAGTTTCTCCGGGTCTAAACGACCCATCATTTCACCTTGCCCTGACATTTTTATCACACGACTAAAGTTGTTGTGGAAAACTCATCAAAACTTGTATTTCTTACACAATATATCTATTTTGTTACCTTTCTACCTGTATGATTACTTGTTGTAGATTTGTAATTATTTTCTTGCCTATAACGCACTCACCTCTGTAAACGACACCAGGGTTTTACACGATACACAAATGTAGCGAATGGACACAGAAAAAAAATACACTGCGTCTTTCGAGATGCACAATTCTATTCATTGTATCTACAGTGCATCAAGAGCAGTTATGGGTGTCCATCAGTCATAACCACTGTCCACATTATCATTGATTCATTCCAGACTCTAAAGTAATTATCAGAACATACAGTACATAACACTGTTTCACTACTTCACAGGACTCTCATACTGCCTGCAAGGACCCTTAACATTAATTATTGGTCCCCACTTTTGTAAAACAGAGAAAACCTTTCGACATGTATATTATCTTTGTCTAAACTCATCACAGGCCTTGCTAAGACAATGTTGCATTGTTTTGATTGTAATGTCAGCCATACAAGATGATACACCTGAACTAGGCAGGAACAAAGTCTAACGAACCGCATTCCAAAATATGATTTTGACAGGAAAATCCAGTCGTCATAATCACCATATCACAAGCGGTTGTTGCCCGTTTCAGGGAATGCTGTCAAAGTTACTACTTGTTAAGGACCATTAGTAAGCCCATTTCTTTTCTTTGTGAGCGTGTAGGCGCTAATCACATAGGTACTTAACACTAAACATGGTCTACACCTGACGCTCGTCAAGGATTACCTGTGCAGGTGAGTTCTAGGTTAACAGGTAGACACATGGACATTTGTATACATTTGTGTTTCAGTTCAATATGTTTATGTCAGTTTCAAATATCGGTGGATATTCCTGGTGACAGTGATATGTGGTCATTCTTGACATTCTGAGATGGTTGCAAGAGTTTGTGGAGTTTATGTGTTTGTTTCTTGGGATTCTCTGTGGACTGATGACTGGCAGTCTTAGTCTGATACCACAGCACAGTTTGAAGTAACTCCAATATGCCTCAGGGCAGAGGGACCATCAACTCAGTGTGAGTACAAACCCACAGTGCATAAGTCAGAAATGTGTGTATGGAAATAGGGCTGAATATGTTACAAATGTCAGTTATGCTAACACCATCCAATCCAGCCTATTGGACCTGAAATCCAGGCTGGGATTGCATAAGCTGTCACTTACTCACTCACTCACTCACTCACTCACTCACTCAGACATCCTGATGGCACATGTTACACATTGTTACTTCTGTTAAGGATTGTTAAAAAGTTACAAATTGATAGAGCATGTAACACATTGTTACTTCTGTTAAGGATTGTTAAACAGTTACAAATTGATAAAGCATGCAACACATTGTTACTTCTTTTAAGGATTGTTAAACAGTTACAAATTGATAGAGCATGTAACACATTGTTACTTCTGTTAAGGATTGTTAATCAGTTACAAATTGATAGAGCATGCAACACATTGTTACTTGTGTTAAGGATTGTTAAACAGTTACAAATTGATAGAGCATGTAACACATTGTTACTTCTGTTAAGGATTGTTAAACAGTTACCAATTGATGGAACATGTTACACATTGTTACTTCATGTTACACTTTGTTACAATAACTCTTTGGTACAAAGAGGGATAGGTGAAACAACTGGATTGTCTTTTCATATCTTAGAGTTGGTATCTGGTGTGTTCTCAAAATTAATTTGTAGTATTTAATTGCATCTTTTAATGTCTTTTGGTACGATGCGCCCATGGATTGACCCACCCACCTTACTTCAGAAAGCGGTACTGGTGTCTGCATCTGCATCTGAAACTTTCTCCATATCATGGAGACAAGGAATATTCCAATCAATGTTTAATACATTATACAGTCTGTGATTATTTGGATGTACCGCATCATGGTATATTAGAGCATAATTGTATTATTGATATGAATTATATTACATAACAATATACTTTATGATTGTGAATGCTTCATTGTAGAGTTGTAACTCAGGTCGGTAGTGTTTCTCAGTGTTAGATCCGGCTTTATTCAATCATTTGTTTTGAAATCATATGGCATGGGAAGATATTCAGGAAATATTGACTACAGTCGGATATGAATGAAAATTCATTGATTCTTAATCACAATTAAATTCCTCGTCAGAGAAAGGATAGAGCTTTTAGTGAGAACTCTCTTTCTTAAATGAAATTCTTTGGAGAAAATCAAGCGTGAATCTTTTCCCAGCACTGCGTGTTGAAGTTGATCCTAGTCCAATACACCACTCCACCTACACCTTGCTTACAATCACTGAGACAATAATAGTGAATAGTTGAGTATATTGAACGTCCCTCTGAGACTGCCCAAATGGTGCCGCTTGACTCCCATCTCTTGGAACATTGATCCTGAGAAATGTTTCCCTTTCATGGAGGGGAGCAGGACATCTAAGCATGTTTTGTACACGTCCTGAAAGGTAAGCTGGTTATGATAGTGTCAAAGCTGGGATTTATGTCGTGAACACTCCTCCAGTTGCAGACAGACATTGATTCACAGGCGATGGCAGTGCCAGTCCGTTCATGGACAATATTTCATGGATCAATGACTTTCTTCCAAAGGCCATCTTCATGCTTTTGAAGTTGGTCAGAGGTCGTATTTATATTTGCAGGGTTTGATCAGATATGTAATTGAGAGGAAGATGGGCCTTTATTGTCATAATGCTTGAGAAGGTGGATATCGTTCGTAATGTCCCCGTCGATACTTTATAGCTACGTTTATAATGTTGGTGATATTTCTGTGTAGTTTCCTTTAATATGTTCTTTAGAGTTTCCGCTATTTTTCGACAGAAGGCCCTCGAGGGAGTTTGTAGTAATTGTTGTCGAGCATTTTGATGAATGTACCTAAATGGCTTTCACAGTGTACCCTATCAGCGATAAGTGCTTTGCTATTTATCTCCAATATTGAGTTATCTTGTTTATCACACCTATCCCATATTTTGTGAGAAAGCAACATTTTTCAGCCTGTGCAAATACTTTATTTTTACGGACATACAGTTTGATGTTCCCATGTTTTAAGTATTCGATGATCCAAAGTAACTGAAATCATATATTGACTGTTTCTATTTAAAGGAAATTTCAGAAGCCCTACCACTACTACCCCCACCCTCCCCCTCCCCAACCACCACCACCACCACCACCCATACCTCCTCTGATCTTTGCCCTAAGATTCCCATTCTAAACAAACACGCACCCCTCCCCCCACCCCAAGGAATGTTTTTAATATCATAATATCTTTCTTGAAAACAGAGCATTTGAAGTGTAATTCTTAAGAAAAAACAGAAACTATTATAACCTTCATAGATATATTTATAGTTTTGCTATTGTCACTATGCAGCTGGTAAATGGCTTTGAATCCGGAACTATATTTATAACCCTCAAGCATTAAGAAGTCATCAAAGTGTATCAAGCGATAAGGAGATGAAAGGTCTCGCTGACCCACTCCTCTGTTACGCCACTTTCACCAGGGTGCTGATAATAAATGCTCATGGTCTGGATACACCCATGTTTGTCAGCCATTTTGAAAAAGGTCATTTGGGTACATAATTAACCCCACATTTCCAGATTTGCCTCCATCTACAATTTTTGCATTATTTGGTTGCTAAAACTATTGATAACATCTATGGAAAATTTGGGGGTAAGACATTTGGGGAAGAAGCAGGCACTCCATGGGCACCAATTGGTCTTCAGTGACACATGTTTGTCATAAGAGGAACTAACAGGATTGGGTGGTCATGCAGTCTCGCTGACGTGGTTGATGTCATGTCATCGTATCCCAATTGTGTAGATCGATGCTTATGATGTCAGTCACTGAATTGTCTGGTCCAGACTCAATTATTTACAGACTCCTATCATATAGCTGGAATATTGCTGGATGCAGCATTAAACAACAAACAAACAAAACAAAACAAAACATCCTGGAACATGTTATCATCCAATGGTTCTGCTTGGATTGGCAAATTTGACCAAGAAGTTTAACTTAAAGTGCAATCATACATACATTATGTAGCCAGTTTGATGTACAATTTGATGGCCGAGAAAAAAGTGTAAAAACGTAAGGTAAGTGCTGTAACTCCTAATTAATAGTATTATGCTTTTATTCATCTGATATCATTTAATAACTATGAAATAGCCAATTCCCTTCCACTGATTTACCCACCTGAACTAGAAATAATGGTACCAATAGTACCTACCCATCTGTTTTATCTTCAGATCTATGCATAAAGATTCAGAGTGGCAAACAACTCTGTATGACAAGAGGGATGACTTCAACTTTCCAATTCTCAACTTTCTTGCTCAGAAGTTGTTTGATCAAGGTTACAATGTTCAAGGCTTCAGTAACGCTTTCAAAAAGTATTATGGTAGACATGTGGAGGACATTTCCAAATTTGATGCATCAGTGACAATAATTATGGCTGATGCAATTCCCTATTTTTACTTGTATCAAATGTTCCTGTGGGTTTTTTTCAGGTAAATAATTGACTTGCCTTTGCATGTGTTTATGAGGGGTGCCACCGGTGCAGCTGAAAAAGCTCACCTTTTATCAAACACCTGGTTTCATCACTATTTGACCGTTATTCATAAAAACATGCTCATGATATAGTCGGAATTGTACAGTCAATTCGGCCTTTTGCAGAGTTTTCTTATAAATATGGAAAAGGTTTTGTCACTTTTATTAAAAGAATATTTTCCTCTGAACTACCTTGCCGTGTGTAAGTTTATTTGGGGTGACTTTAAGGATCTATCTAGCCCTGCCCATTGGCTGATATTTGGCTCGAAGTCTGCAGCAAAACTCAGTACAATTCCCAAATTGCAGTTAACATACACCCATTTCATGTAGATATAGTTATGACTAATGTATTGCAGTCGGGTAGCCTGGTGATTAAAGTGTTCACTCGTCACGCCTATGATCCGGGTTCAATTCCTGACATGGGTACAATGTATGAAGCCCATTTCTGGTGTTCCCTGCCGTGATATTGCTGGAATATTGCTAACTAGTTACACAATACAAGAGGCCTACGCATCCACTGAGCACTGTTAACGGGTAGTGGGGTAGCCTAGTGTTAAATGTGTTTGCTCGTCATGACAAAGGGCAAGTCCACACATTGATAGAATGTATGAAGCCCATATCTGGTGCCCCCCTCTGTAATATTGCAGAGATTTTGCTAAAAGCAATGTAAATGCATATCCCCTCACTCACTTTATCACAAACATATATAGTCATATTCCTATACCATGCCTAGCCTCACTGATGTGTACAGCAATATATACCACAGCAGAGACATTAGATTTTGACCCATATCAACATAAGTAAAGTATCGGTCTTGTAGATCCCTAGTGGTTAAAGCGTTCGCTCTTCACGCCAAAGACCCAGGTTCTATTCCCAACATGGGTACAATGGTTGAAGCCCATTTTAGGTGTCCCCGCTGTGATATTGCTGGAATATTGCTAAAAGTGGTGTAAAACCATACTCACTCACTCAATCCCAGTAGAGTCATTGAATATAGACCCATATCGACATAAGTAAAGTACTGGTCTTGTAGATCCCTTCAATCACAGTAGAGACATTAAATATAGACCCATATCAACATAAGTAAAGTACTGGTCATGTAGATCCCTTCAATCACAGTAGATACATTGATATAGACCCATATCGACATAAGTAAAGTACTGGTCTTGTAGATCCCTTCAATCACAGTAGAGACATTAAATATAGACCCATATCGACATAAGTAAAGTACTGGTCATGTAGATCCCTTCAATCACAGTAGAGACATTAAATATAGACCCGTATCGACATAAGTAAAGTACTGGTCATGTAAATCCCTTCAATCACAGTAGAGACATTAGATAAAGACCCATATCGACATAAGTAAAGTACTGGTCATGTAAATCCCTTCAATCACAGTAGAGACATTAGATAAAGACCCATATCGACATAAGTAAAGTACTGGTCATGTAGATCCCTTCAATCACAGTAGAGACATTAGATATAGACCCATATGGAAATAAGTAAAGTACTGGTCATGTAGATCCCTTCAATCATAGTAGAGACATTAGATATAGACCCGTATCGACATAAGTAAAGTACTGGTCATGTAGATCCCTTCAATCACAGTAGAGACATTAGATATAGACCCTTATCGACATAAGTAAAATACTGGTCTTGTAGATCCCTTCAATCACATTATTTCACATGGTGTCACCCTGGGTCGGACTGGACAGTCATTGAGTGGATCTTTGAAGGTTTCCAAAGCTTCATTAATCTTGATACTGCAAACTTAAGCACACGCCAATGCTTCCAAATTTAATATTTGGGGCTTGTTTAATGAAGCAGGGTTAAGTGTGTTAGTCTAATGAGCTTATTGTCTGGTGCGACCGGAGGCTGTCAGCTGATACCGGGTACGTATTAAGCATGTTCCTGCTACCATAAAATTAAATCTCGCATACTTCCTCCTCAATTATGGTTCTGTAATTACACTGTATTAAGAAGGGTGAGGCGGACTGTGTTGTGGGAGGAGGGACAGTAGAGTTTGGACAATGGAATTACATCACTGGGATGGGGGATGGTGTTGAAGTAGGTGGGCCGGGGTCTGGGGTGGTCTAGTTTGAGTGAGGGTTGGATAATGGTGTCAGGGTGTGTGGGTGGTTGTTTGGGGTGGTAGCTTGAGTGAAGGTTGGATAATGGAATTACGTCATTGGGACGACAAGGGATGACATATCAGGTGGATCAGCAGGGTGTTGGGGGTAGGGTGGAAAAGGGGTGTGTGTGTTGGGGGGTAATAAGTAGTTTGTCAAATATCGTTATTGTATTATGTGTTCGCCTGCTTGCCATCCCTTTTACATATCCTCATGCAAGTAGGATTTCACAAGAAGCTTGGAGCAGCTTCATTTAAATGAAGATCGGGTGAACCTAATTTGAGTGGGGTGATTGTGCACCTATTTGCTGGAACAGCTGACATAAATGAACACTGTGTGGATCATTACTGTCAACTTGAGTGGCAGCCACCTTGATACTGACTAACTCAGTCACTCAGCTCCAAGTCACTCACTCACTCACTCAGCTCCAAGTCACTCACTCACTCAGCTCCAAGTCACTCACTCAGCTCTAAGTCACTCACTCACTCAGCTCCAAGTCACTCACTCACTCAGCTTCAAGTCACTCACTCAGCTCTAAGTCACTCACTCAGCTCTAAGTCACTCACTCACTCAGCTCTAAGTCACTCACTCACTCAGCTCCAAGTCACTCACTCACTCAGCTCCAAGTAACTCACTCACTCAGCTCCAAGTCACTCACTCACTTACTCAGCTCCAAGTCACTCACTCCGCTCCAAGTCACTCACTCAGCTCCATGTCACTCACTCAGCTCCATGTCACTCACTCAGCTCCAAGTCACTCACTCAGCTCCAAGTCACTCACTCACTCACTCAGCTCTAAGTCACTCACTCACTCAGCTCTAAGTCACTCACTCACTCAGCTCCAAGTCACTCACTCACTCAGCTCCAAGTCACTCACTCAGCTCTAAGTCACTCACTCACTCAGCTCTAAGTCACTCACTCAGCTCCAAGTCACTCACTCAGCTCTAAGTCACTCACTCACTCAGCTCTAAGTCACTCACTCACTCAGCTCCAAGTCACTCACTCACTCAGCTCTAAGTCACTCACTCACTCAGCTCCAAGTCACTCACTCACTCAGCTCCAAGTCACTCACTCAGCTCTAAGTCACTCACTCACTCAGCTCTAAGTCACTCACTCACTCAGCTCCAAGTCACTCACTCAGCTCTAAGTCACTCACTCACTCAGCTCCAAGTCACTCACTCACTCAGCTCCAAGTCACTCACTCACTCAGCTCCAAGTCACTCACTTACTCAGCTCCAAGTCACTCACTCAGCTCCATGTCACTCACTCCGCTCCATGTCACTCACTCAGCTCCAAGTCACTCACTCACTCCGCTCCAAGTCACTCACTCAGCTCCATGTCACTCACTCAGCTCCAAATCACTCACTTACTCAGCTCCATGTCACTCACTCAGCTCCAAGTCACTCACTCACTCAGCTCCAAGTCACTCACTTACTCAGCTCCAAGTCACTCACTCAGCTCCATGTCACTCACTCAGCTCCAAGTCACTCACTCAGCTCCATGTCACTCACTCAGCTCCAAGTCACTCACTCACTCAGCTCCAAGTCACTCACTCAGTTCTAAGTCACTCACTCACTCAGCTCCATGTCACTCACTTACTCAGCTCCAAGTCACTCACTCCGCTCCAAGTCACTCACTCAGCTCCAAGTCACTCACTCAGCTCCATGTCACTCACTCAGCTCCATGTCACTCACTCAGTCAGCTCCAAGTCACTCACTCACTCAGCTCCAAGTCACTCACTTACTCAGCTCCAAGTCACTCACTCCGCTCCAAGTCACTCACTCCGCTCCAAGTCACTCACTCAGCTCTAAGTCACTCACTCAGCTCCATGTCACTCACTCAGCTCCAAGTCACTCACTCACTCAGCTCCAAGTCACTCACTTACTCAGCTCCAAGTCACTCACTCAGCTCCAAGTCACTCACTCAGCTCCATGTCACTCACTCAGCTCCATGTCACTCACTCACTCAGCTCCAAGTCACTCACTTACTCAGCTCCATGTCACTCACTCAGTTCCAAGTCACTCACTCACTCAGCTCCAAGTCACTCACTTACTCAGCTCCAAGTCACTCACTCCGCTCCAAGTCACTCACTCCGCTCCAAGTCACTCACTCAGCTCTAAGTCACTCTCTCAGCTCCATGTCACTCACTCAGCTCCATGTCACTCACTCACTCAGCTCCAAGTCACTCACTCACTCAGCTCTAAGTCACTCACTCAGCTCCAAGTAACTCACTCAGCTCCATGTCACTCACTCAGCTCCAAGTCACTCACTCACTCAGTTCCAAGTCACTCACTCTCTCAGCTCCATGTCACTCACTCAGCTCCATGTCACTCACTCAGTCAGCTCCAAGTCACTCACTTACTCAGCTCCATGTCACTCACTCAGTTCCAAGTCACTCACTCTCTCAGCTCCATGTCACTCACTCAGCTCCATGTCACTCACTCAGCTCCAAGTCACTCACTTACTCAGCTCCATGTCACTCACTCAGCTCCAAGTCACTCACTCACTCAGCTCCAAGTCACTCACTTACTCAGCTCCAAGTCACTCACTCAGCTCCATGTCACTCACTCAGCTCCAAGTCACTCACTCAGCTCCATGTCACTCACTCAGCTCCAAGTCACTCACTCACTCAGCTCCAAGTCACTCACTCAGTTCTAAGTCACTCACTCACTCAGCTCCATGTCACTCACTTACTCAGCTCCATGTCACTCACTCCGCTCCAAGTCACTCACTCAGCTCCAAGTCACTCACTCAGCTCCAAGTCACTCACTCACTCAGCTCCAAGTCACTCACTTACTCAGCTCCAAGTCACTCACTCCGCTCCAAGTCACTCACTCAGCTCCATGTCACTCACTCACTCAGCTCCATGTCACTCACTCAGCTCCAAGTCACTCACTCACTCAGCTCCAAGTCACTCACTTACTCAGCTCCAAGTCACTCACTCCGCTCCAAGTCACTCACTCCGCTCCAAGTCACTCACTCAGCTCCATGTCACTCACTCAGCTCCATGTCACTCACTCAGCTCCAAGTCACTCACTCACTCAGCTCCAAGTCACTCACTTCCTCAGCTCCAAGTCACTCACTTACTCAGCTCCAAGTCACTCACTCCGCTCCAAGTCACTCACTCAGCTCCAAGTCACTCACTCACTCAGCTCCAAGTCACTCACTCACTCAGCTCCAAGTCACTCACTTACTCAGCTCCAAGTCACTCACTCCGCTCCATGTCACTCACTCTGCTCCAAGTCACTCACTCATTTAGCTCCAAGTCACTCACTTACTCAGCTCCAAGTCACTCACTCCGCTCCAAGTCACTCACTCCGCTCCAAGTCACTCACTCCGCTCCAAGTCACTCACTCAGCTCCATGTCACTCACTCAGCTCCATGTCACTCACTCAGCTCCAAGTCACTCACTCACTCACTCACTCAGCTCCAAGTCACTCACTCACTCACTCACTCAGCTCCAAGTCACTCACTCACTCAGCTCCAAGTCACTCACTCACTCAGCTCCAAGTCACTCACTCAGCTCCAAGTCACTCACTCAGCTCCAAGTCACTCACTCACTCAGCTCCAAGTCACTTAACACCAATCTGCAACATACTTCCCTTCAAATCTTTCAAATTATCTCATCCAGAAGATTGTTCAACTCCGTAACTTGAGCTTGTGGATTATAGGTCATGTTGGACAAAAAGCCATCCTTAGATTGAAATCATACATCACCTGGATTCCAGCTTAATGAGTTGTGAACATTGGCCGTGGTAATTCATCACTACTATCATATTCTGTCACTTAAATTCTATTCCTTTTGTCCGTGGAAGTGTTCCGTACTAATTTGTGTGTGTCTCTGTGTGTGTGTGTGTGTCTGTGTGTGTGTGTGTGTCTGTGTGTGTGTATGTGTCTGTGTCTGTGTGTGTGTGTCTGTGTGTGTGTGTCTGTGTGTGTGTGTGTGTGTGTGTGTGTGTGTGTGTGTGTGTGTGTGTTTTTGGTGTGTGTATGTGTGCATGTGTGTGTGTGTTTTTGGTGTGTGTGTGTGTGTGTGTGTGTGTGTGTGTGTGTGTGTGTGTGTGTGTGTGTGTGTGTTACCTTGTTCTTTTTATTAGCGATTTTATGATGACAGACTCCTTACAGTATCAGTATTGAAAAAAGAAATGTTTGGAGCACAATGGGTGACAATTCCCGCCGCTATACACAAACCAGCTCCTCGATCTCACAGGTGAATCATTTACCCATTAAACGTCATCCAAGCAAAATCACCAACAAGCTTCAATCCAATACAACATTTCCTCTAAGCGTTTTATTGTTTTCACAGAAAACTATCAAGGTGTAAAAGAGTTCTTGGAGAGAATGTTGATATACCCAACTAACTCCGAAGCACGGCAAGTCAGGTGGAAAAATGTGAGTTTGGAAAAGCCTGTAAGTGTAGTGGTGTGAAAGCCTGGTCTGTCCATAGTCGACTGCCCGGAAAAACATCCATACAATAGGCTGGAGTGAAAAGGGGCCATTATCACAACGCTGCATTTAAACTCACAATTGGCTTTTGGTAAGTGGAACCCTGTAGAGAGTTTAATCTATGTCTGGAGGGTACCTCAGCAGGATTCACACTGTGGTGGAGCTGTCGACCCAGCCTGGGACCCAACACGGGTTTCGGGGTGACAACATTGCACAAATATCATGGATTGTTTTTCTCCCTGGCTGCGGAGGATGTAACTGTAGTTATTTCCACTAGATTAAAGTCTTCTGTGAGGTGTGGAGGTGCTGCTTGATTGGGAGTGGGATTTCTGTGGTTGGTGTTAGGGAGCTGAGAACCACAATGAGTAGGATTGCAGGGGGTTTCTTTACCGACAGTTTTCTCAACAGCGAGGAAATTTGGGTAATTGTCAAGTTTTGACTTTGTAAAGAGAGTTGATCTCATCTCGCAAGGGTGTTTGTTGATGTCAGACTATTGAAGTGGTATTGTGGTTTGATAAGAATGATGATTAGACATGTTTTGTTGTTATTAGCTCACCTGGTGTATTATGTAACCTGATGTATTAGTTCACGGATGTACTAGTTCACGGATGTGTTAGTTCAACTTGTGTATTAGTTCACCTGGTGTATTAGCTCACAAGGTTAAGTAGCTCACCTGTTCTATTAGTCCATGGATGTATTAGTTCACCTGGTGTATTAGCTCACCTGGTGTAATAGCTCACCTGGTGGAATAAGCTCACAGATGTATTAGCTCACCTGGTGTATTAGCTCACCTGGTGTATTAGCTCACCTGGTATATTAGCTCATGGATGTATTACCATATTTTCTTGAGTATAGTGCGCACATAATGACAATATGTTGTATATGGAATGACATACTTGACACTTGCAGGTACAGATTTTCATCCCCCTTGAGTAATGCTAGTAATCCCTTCTCAAGGCTCCGAGTTTACACCATTCAGTCTCTCAGGACAGATAATCCGTCTTTCCTTGTACATGTAGCTTGATGGATATATGTACATATGTAGATATATATGTGAAGATCCAGGTAGAATAGGTCTTCAGCAACCCATGTTTGCCTTATATGGCGACTATGCTTGTCGTAAGAGGCGACTAACGGGATCGGGTGGTCAGACTTGCTGACTTGGTTGATGCATGTCATCGCATTCCAATTGTGTGGATCGATGCTCATGAAATCAATCACTGGATTATCTGGTCCAGATTCAATTATTTACAGACCGTTGTCATATAGCTGGTAAACTGCCGAGTGCGGCATTAAACAACAAACAAACAAACAAACAAACAAACAAACAAAAAACAAAGCTCCATGTCATGGAGAGTAACTGACGCTATCAACCACTGTTTTCTCTGTTCAGGCTTCTTGGCTATCTAAGACCCCTTGCTGACTATGAGTTGAAGACACCATTCTCCCACTATGTCATGCTGAGAGACACTGTGTCTTGTAATCATAGTTCAAGTCAGCTTTCTCAACTTATGGGAAAAGACGAGCATTGACCCTGTGAAAATAGAAACAGTGTCTTCCAAACTTCAAGTCTGGAATTGAAATGTACTCATGTTGGACAGCCTGTAGGTAATTACATCGTTATCTATAATCTGAAGTAATAATTCATGAAATTAGAAAAACAAACTTTAGATAATTCATGCATAACAACCCCCCAGAAGTAATAATGGTAATTCTGTCTTAACACGAAGACATTGTAACCTCAGCCATGGAAATGTGACATGCAAAATAACATGACTATCGATTTCCTCCAATAACACATATTAATCATACATAGGAAACCTCCAAATCGAACCAAAATCCAAGTTTTTTTCTGCTGGACATGCACGCAGGAGTACGATGTATTTGGCCTATCACTTACTATCAGACTATCACTTCTGTCCCAGCCACCGCTCCCAGCAAAGCGTAATAGATTTAGACAAATTCGGACAAAAGGAAAACGTGAGCAGACGTTTGCAGGAAATCAATGGTAATAACGTTTGATTGATCGGAAAGTTTGTCTAAGTAACTAAATTGCTTTCTGATGGCCGAAGTAGCTTGATTGAGGCCTGTCGAAGACTCCGCCGAGGCTGAGGCCATTTGGAGGCCCTGATATTTACGGACCCATGTTTGAGAATGTTTACGTACGAGGTGTTTGTGTAATGATGGCACATTGATTTTGTGATGAGCATAAAGGGGACTTTGTGGATGTTTAATTAAAAAAGGAATTTTAGTGTTATTAGTGAATATAAAATATACATGTAAATCAAATTTTGTGGAAAGTGTTTGTTTGTTTAGAAAGAGTAAATGGTTGATGATTGATTTTGGGAAGTTAGCTGTTGGTTTTTCTTGTAATTTTTCAAAACGATATTATTTTAACAAATTCTTCCACAGAGAAGGGAGAATGTTCTGCTTTCAACAATTATTCAGATTTCTTTATTGTACATTAAGTGCTATCATCCTGAGTTAGAGTTGAATTTGGCACTTAATTTAAAAGGCTTTAGACATCTATATAATTTAGCATTTCAGAAATAAATCCTGTAAATGTAGAAGTGTGTTTTAAAATGTAGTTAACACAAATGTGACATTTTTACACATTCTGATTGGTTGAAAAATATTGTTAAGGCCAGACTCAAATTATTACTTGTTTTCCGAAATTGTTTTGAATTTGTCTTGTTCAAGTGCTAAATGGAAACATGTAATTATGCACTGGATTGAAGTCGATCACATGTATAGTTTTGTAGTTCAGAAGTTTTCCATCATTGTCACTGGAAGTATGTTGAAAGTTTATATTTCTGTTTGAAAGTTCACGAGCTTATCAAATGCAGACACTTCACAAACAATCTCATTTTCAACTTCAAATTCCATATTTGCAGATTTCAAATTTAAAGTTACCACTATGTACAAAGGGGTTAAAATATCCACATTATTTCCGGGATTGCGTTTTTCTTCAGGCGGATGAACTGTTTCCATCCAAACATTCTCAATGTTCGCTTTGTTTAGAGTACAGTGCGACAGATCGCCTAAAGAGTTATCCTCAGTCGTGACATTTATACTCCTTGACAAACACGTTTAGAGTAGCCTCCCTTAGTTGAAATACAAATACATAAGGGCAAGTTGTATTTTTCATATTTCAAGTCATGCAAGGTGTGTGGTTTTTTGTGTGTTTTTCTTGTCTTTTTGGAAAATAATTGATTTTAGTTTCATGAGTCTATAAGCATGATAAGTGATTTGAAACTCCGAAAATATTTCAACTGTCTCTGTTTATGAATATTATTTTCACAGGTTTTTTTTTGCCGTTTGCATGACAGGTCAGTTGTCTGGAAAACATCATCCTTGATCACGACATCATATCTGTCTCACAATTGTTTATGAACACATAGAAATTGATATTCAGTGTGAAGATTGCTGTCATATTTTAAAGTCTTTTAGAAAAACAGGAATCTCAATCCTGTTTGTCCATGAAGGAATACTTTTTACTTACTTAAATTGGGAATTTAACGTGTACTTTCTGACATATGCATATTTCACGCACAATACTTTTTGACTGATTAGAATAAAATATAATGTACATGTATAATATTGCCCGATGTTTGGTACTTTCATTACATACATCTGTCTGTATAATTACTGTGTTTGAGTATTTTGCAGATTTTCTAATTTGTGGGAGGCTGGGTCCAATAATAAATATGACATCCTGAAATGTAATCTTGGAATAACGGTAGCATACCACAACATATATTTTCATATGTTTATTAGACTTACTCTTTATTTTATTTTTTTGTAAACATTCAGTGTAGGTTTGTCCATTGAACAATATAGTAAAGTAAATGATTTAATAGTATTTAATCCTACATCCGATGTTTGAGTGTGTGCTAAATGTTTTATAGCAAATGCTGTACTAAGGCTTCAGAAGCTGGTGACTAAGACTAATTCTAGGGTAGGAACTTGAAATTGTAGGGTTGGCTTGTGTTTGTGCTTCGAGTCCAAGGTCTGAACGCCACGGAGGACTTAGTGTTTGTTGCGTCTGCTCATTCAATTCACGTTTCTTGCTCCCCGTATTGTAGCTGTAATGAAAACAGGTGTGCGACATAAAAAGGTTGATAAATATCGAGTAACTACTGTCATAAACCTCCGACATTGTAACTTCTAATAGATTTTATTTGATATATCATTGGGAGCCACACACGGTAGATAAAATAAGCCAGCGTATTGATTCAATTTGGTGGAGCTCTGCTTGATGCTCCTCCGTGCAGACCACCCGCGAGAACTCTGTGATTAGTGAACTCTCCTATCAAGGAGGAGGCTTCTTCAGTTCTCCTGCGATGCAGTGACAGTTGTCCCATACTTCTTGAATAGTTTCTTTTGTTTTATCAGAAGGAGAAATGCTTTTTATGGCTATAATTAACTCCTTTCAATAAGATTTGTCACTAATTATCAGTGAGAGATTTTAGAAGGTTTGTTTTGAAATCTATATCCACATTGAAAGATTGGGCTGTTGGTGGATCATGTCACAGGTATCTATCTCCACCTCTAAGTGGGATGAAATATCTTATCTTCATCTTTTTTAGAAATGTTGATTTATTGTTTTTCACTTTCACACCTATAGATAACTGGTGTAATACATTGTTGTTTCTTCTAGAATGTCACTTATTCATTCAGCCCCTCATGTTGTGCAACATTTCTTCAAAGGTTTTTCTTTCTGTATTGATTTTTAAAAATAAAAAAAGGTGTTGTATTTATTTACCTTCACTTTGAGCAAGACTCTATTTTACCATCACATTTTTTCTGGGTGGCCATTGTCAATAAAGGCACTTCAATTATCCCTACAGAGTTGTATCCCTTAGCTGCTGCAGGATCTGCAGGTTTGATCCAAAAAAATGTGTGCCACTTTATTGTTTGTCAGCACCATTTACTCTTTTGGGCTTGATGTCAAGTGGTTTGACACACCACAAATATCAGTGCAGAGTTGAGTACCTTACTTGTGCTGGATCTGCTGACCATAGTTCAATTTGAATCCTTTGTCATTACTATACCCATTCTCCCAGAGTGAGCTAAAACTGATGTTAAACTAAAAGGGTGTTTAAAACAATGCTGAACTCACTCATTCAACTCTTTTTTTCTCTCGTTTTCATCAGTATGTCTAAAAAAATAATTTTTTAATTTGTTTCGAAAGTGTAAGACACAATTATTTATGTCAAGATTTGATCAGATGTCCATGTTTTGCACACAAAAAAACGTTCTTATAATCATGCATGAAGTTTATTACTGAAATCTTGTTCAGTATTGTACACCTCTTATCTTGTGTTGATGTCTGAGGTGGGTGTTTCTTTACTGATGATTGTTGACATAGAGGCAGAAGTTGAAACTCCCACTTCCCCTGCATAAACTTTAACACACAAACTCTCAGCTGCAAGTTTATCAACACTTGAAAAGTATGAATGTCTCGTTTGTGTAGCATCGACACCCTGATAGCACTACAACAGGACATTATCTCTCAAACAAACTCATACGGCCACACACATATTTCTAAAGACATTTTTCATGAATCACGGTCCAAATGTTTCCATTGAAATCCTGTGCAAGTACTTCAGGACAAACCTTCTTTTTGAAGATCATACTTATCTCAGATATGATTTATCTTCTACATGAAATTGAAATGCATTACCATAATGCTGAAGCTATAATCAGGTCCGCCCCTAAACATTGACTTTCTTGCAACAAAGGACACTAGAAATAAGCTTGAAAGGAGTGAGACCCTATAAACAGCCAATGTCAACCCGACAAGTGATTTCCTTCAAGGTCAACCATACCCTAATCTGAAGCGTAAAGGACATTTTCACAGTCACTGATGCATGCTGGGACACAGTGATGGCGCTCATGGCGAGGAGGTTCACCTATCGAAACAGTCATCATCCCCTTTGACTGTTATTGGTCATTTTTAGCAAATGGCATCCCTCCTGTTGATCAAGCAGTGCACAGACAGAGGTGATATTGAGCCACGTTATTTCTGCACCAGCGCATCACAAAGCATACATTTAACAATCAGACCATACATCATTCACCATGCAGTATTCCCGCTAACCTTTCACGGATGGGCGATTCCGTCTCCTGTCTCGGTCGACGTTATTAGCGGAGGTGACGTGAAGGGAGTGAAAGTTGCCTCGCGATGGGATTAATATTGTTCTCACTCATCACTGAGATCCTCATAAACAGAACGCCAGGATCCATTCATCTTGCGACATGTGACGAGAATTTTGACAAGCATTTTGATCAGGAAGATTTTGTAAGATTTCATCTGATTCTTGGTGATGCTTGGTCAGTTTTGCTTCAGTAAATTGTCTAAGTTTCAATAAATTGTTGCGCTCTTTAATGAATTTCATGGTGTTGTTGACGATTTTACAATTCAAATGTATTTTGTGGCATTTTGATGTTTATCAAAGAAAGTTGTATGCTTAGAAATATGAGTTATTACTGGAAATGTCTGAGAAATTGTGGATATTTTCGTTTGATGTCAAAGAATACAATCAATATTGGTGCATGTAAATAGTAGCAGGATGGAGCATATTTATCCTTTTTTCCCTTTGATGAACAAATTGAACAGTCATCCCCTTAATCATTTTCATCCATGAAAATGAAATAAAAAGATTGAGATGATGTTGTCATTTAGTTTGGTTTGGGGTTAAAATATATCTCCGGACTAAAATCTCTCTAATGTAGTAATAAATGAGGACAGAATGTTGCAGATTCTGAGAAGATAACCTCATGTCTGCCCGCAATCTCTTCCATCTGTAGATATTTTTGACAAGTTGAAGTGTAACTAACAAAACATAAAAAGAATAATTTATTCTCTTGATCATTTTTCTTATCTGTCATAAAGGAAGAGTGTTGTCATTTTATTTTCAAATTCATTGTTGCAATTTGGGTCCTAACGGAGTTGTTATCTTCGCCAAATAAACTACCCTGCGATCGTCAAGTGATAAATTTGCCAGGGATGTATAGAAAGTCAACATAACATCAACTCACGGTGACAAAGTTTACGTCCTTAATCTCAGCTAATCCTCAAAGGTCCTGCGTGTAAGCTCTAAATGTGTGTATCTGTTGCGGACTCTAGCGAGAATGTTATGTTTTAGTGGTTGTAATCCTGTTAGGGCACAAACATTGAACCTTTGGAGGCAGACACGTAGTACCATAAAGCCATTAATTTGGATAACATGCTTGTTTGGGGAGAGATTGGACCTTGCTGATCTACTTGTCTTCAGGGTACAAAGGAAGAAATGGCCGTCCCACTGTGACCATCACAACATGGGCAGTGGGGGCAGAACAACAGTGTCCAACAGTGTCCAGTCTGGGTGGTACGGTCAGTGCATTCCAGCCAATCAGCTCCAGTGTCCAGGAAGAGGAGATTAAGTCCGGTATTGCCCCTTTATGTTAGGTGTGGATTATTAACCCCTCTAAACAGTCAATTGTTGGTCGTATTCACAGCTTGTATGACAAAGCAGTCCTGGGGAATTAATTGAGATTAAAGGTGCTTGGTGCTGGATGGAGGGTATGGGGTTGGGTTATTGCTGTTTAGATGAAGAATTAAACCTCCATAAGACACAGATGCCCATGAAACCGGCCCACACAAAGCTGTTGGCGGGTTCCAGATCAGCTGACAAGGGCCCCTCATTGAGACGAGAGGACGGCAATGTTTCAGACAGCTGGTGTTTTGCACTTTACCTTTTCAGTTAGGATTCACCTTTGACCTGGAGAAAATTGAAATTCTACCCCAACAGTGTTAACTGAATTCCCTGTGATCTTCTCTGCAGTCTCTGTCGTTGTTTATCATAGAGTCCCACTGCTGCTGGGAGGGGGTTGGATGCCACGTGGATTGGTGATGAAATAATTCCACAGGGGTTGGAAGCTCCCGTCATTGACCACTGGGTATTGTTATAATATATCCCCACTCACCCACCCACTCACTCACTCTCACTCACTCACTCACTCACTCACTCACTCACTCTCCCACTCACTCTCCCACTCACTCTCCCACTCACTCACTCACTCACTCACTCTCCCACTCACTCACCCACTCTCCCACTCACTCACTCACACACTCACTCACTCTCCCACTCACTCACCCACTCTCCCACTCACTCACTCACTCACACACTCACTCACTCTCCCACTCACTCACTCACTCTCCTACTCACTCACTCAGCGACATAAACCTGAAATCACTTATTTAACACATTTAATCAATGCCCTGCCAAGGTCCAAGCTTGTGAAATGAATAGAGAGGGCATCCACATACAGTCTAATGTAGGCCCCCTGCATGACATCCTAGGTCCAGATGACCATGGACAGATGAGATATCTGCTGTGCAAGAAGGGGAAACAATCGTAAGCCTTCTAATGATGATGTCCACACCAACTGCCTGGTACCAACTGTTGCAGAAGGAGCTGAGGGGCCATTACAGAGAAATATTACCATTTTACCCAAGACACTGGTCTCCCATCCTAATGTCCTTGCGACTATTGGGTTGTCTATCATTATTTTCTTGCAAGTATCCTTTGTATTCTGAGGGTGTCTGTCATTGGTGTCTTGCAAGTGTCCTTTGTATTTTGAAGGTGTCTGTCATTGGTGTCTTGCAAGTGTCCTTTGTATTTTGAAGGTGTCTGTCATTGGTGTCTTGCAAGTGTTCTTTGTATTTTGAAGGTGTCTGTCATTGGTGTCTTGCATGTGTCCTTTGTATTTTGAAGGTGTCTGTCATTGGTGTCTTGCATGTGTCCTTTGTATTTTGAAGGTGTCTGTCATTGAAGTCTTGCAAGTGTCCTTTGTATTTTGAAGGTGTCTGTCATTGGTGTCTTGCAAGTGTCCTTTGTATTTTGAAGGTGTCTGTCATTGGTGTCTTGCAAGTGTCCTTTGTATTTTGAAGGTGTCTGTCATTGGTGTCTTGCAAGTGTCCTTTGTATTTTGAAGGTGTCTGTCATTGAAGTCTTGCAAGTGTCCTTTGTATTTTGAAGGTGTCTGTCATTGGTGTCTTCCAAGTGTCCTTTGTATTTTGAAGGTGTCTGTCATTGGTGTCTTCCAAGTGTCCTTTGTATTTTGAGGGTGTCTGTCATTGAAGTCTTGCAAGTGTCCTTTGTATTCTGAGGATGTCTGTCATTGGTGTCTTGCAAGTGTCCTTTGTATTCTAAAGGTGTCTGTCATTGGTGTCTTGCAAGTGTTCTTTGTATTCTTAGGATGCCTGTCATTGGTGTCTTGCATGTGTCCTTTGTATTCTGAGGATGCCTGTCATTGGTGTCTTGCAAGTGTCCTTTGTATTCTAAAGGTGTCTGTCATTGGTGTCTTGCACGTGTCCTTTGTATTCTGAGGATGCCTGTCATTGGTGTCTTGCAAGTGTCCTTTGTATTCTGAGGTCAATTGGTGTCTTGCAAGTGTCCTTTGTATTCTGAGGGTGTCTGTCATTGGTGTCTTGCAAGTGTCCTTTGTATTCTGAGGGTGTCTGTCATTGGTGACTTGCAAGTGTCCTTTGTATTTTGAAGGTGTCTGTCATTGGTGTCTTGCAAGTGTCCTTTGTATTTTGAAGGTGTCTGTCATTGGTGTCTTGCAAGTGTCCTTTGTATTCTGAGGTGTCTGTCATTGGTGTCTTGCAAGTGTCCTTTGTATTCTGAGGTGTCTGTCATTGGTGTCTTACATGTGTCCTTTGTATTCTGAGGTGTCTGTCATTGGTGACTTGCAAGTGTCCTTTGTATTTTGAAGGTGTCTGTCATTGGTGTCTTGCAAGTGTCCTTTGTATTTTGAAGGTGTCTGTCATTGGTGTCTTGCAAGTGTCCTTTGTATTTTGAAGGTGTCTGTCATTGGTGTCTTGCAAGTGTCCTTTGTATTCTGAGGTGTCTGTCATTGGTGTCTTGCATGTGTCCTTTATATTCTGAGGTGTCTGTCATTGGTGTCTTACATGTGTCCTTTGTATTCTGAGGTGTCTGTCATTGGTGACTTGCAAGTGTCCTTTGTAATGTTAGTGTTTTTATTTTTTGTCAGTTGATTATCATCATCATCATTTTGAAATATGCCGCTGGTGGTGTCTGCTGGTGTCATTAATGTAGATTTCTTCCTACTACAGCCACAAGTCTGACAAAAGCAAACCAAATGATGGCAGTTGAGTGTAATTGAAAATACGGGGGTCAAGTATTTGTAATATATCGGTGTTCAAATATACATATGATATACAGATTGCTGCATACACACAACCATTGTCAAATTCAAAAGATGTTTGAAGTTTTTGTCCTTTTAGCCATGGCCCATTCTGAAACGTTCCAAAATATTTTAACAAAAAATGTCTTGTTGATATGGACCATTAACAATGAAGATGTCAATCTGCCTTGAATGGCCGCTGCCCAGCTTCCCTCTCTGGTTGTTAGTATAGCACAGGGGAGCAAAGATACACTGGGACTTGTAATAAATCATTTTCTAACACCTCATGAATAAAGTCATCCAAAAGAAAAAAATTCACAGGTCTCAAATTTGAAGCTCAGTGGATCCTTTGTCCCGAAAATGTTTGATAAACAAAATCGGTATGCAAATTGAAACCCAGTCCTAGAGAGGCTCTTGTGTCTCTGTCTGTGAGACAGGTGAAGCGTTGAATGCCGTCAGGTGGAAAAACGATGACATATTGGCTGAATGGCCAGGAAACCTAATATCTGATTCACTTCAGTGTGGGGAGACACTACTAAAAATAATGTCAGACATCAAAGATGAGATCTGGTACTTCACCATGACTTTGATCATGCGACGGTGGATGTTTTTACCTGTTATGCGTTCAGGTCATCACCAGATAATCATAGTGCAATCCTCAGTCAACCTGTTCTTGAGGACATTGAGCAGTGGCAGACGAGGGGGGACAATCCTGTCTAAGTGCTCCCATCTTGCTGTGGTTTAGCTTGGCCATCAGTTGGCTAATCGGCCCATAACATGCTGCTTGTTTGATGACCAACTATTTGTCAGTCATGATTTTCTATTTTGTTTGTAAGGATCTTGGTTGTTTAAATGGGGACGTTAGTGTGTCTCAGCGAAAAGCCGATTCCTTGGGGTATTTGTTCATTTACAGAGAGAGACAGTGGAAATGAGCGGTAGTTGATGCTGAGGTATGGACAAGAGAAGCATCTGTATAGGTTGGGTCCAGAATAGAACTCAGGCCATCTACTAGTGACTGGGCACAGTAACTACTGGGCTACGTCACATACTCATAATTCACATGTGCAGCGTTATTTCCCCAAGTCAATACAGGACCCTGTTGTCAAATTGGTCTTTCATCACAACAGGTCATGGGTGTCTACAGAGTGGCAATGGTCCTCAGCCTGTATCTCCTCCTGCACGATACTGATGTCCCCACAACTGATTTAATGTTCAATCTGATGTTAACCCAGCCTGCCCCTGTATCATCAGGTTTAATGGGGTTTAATGTGTTTCACTTCCAAAGTAAAAAATATAAGAAATGGCAACCCCCAAAACCAGACCTTGTTCTGTTATGAGAACCAACGCAGATGTTAACTGTAGAAATAACAATTGGGCACAGTTTTGTATGGAGTTATAAAATTCTGTGGAAAATATCACCACAGGAACTTTAATGTGAAATACTCTGTTGAAATTTTCATGGAGGTAAAGAGGGCTATTGAAGTAAGGGCAAACTTGAAGCTGCCTCTATCACAGTGTGAAGACTGCCAGATTCACTGTCAGGGTGTGCCCTGTGTTTGTTCGCCAGGTATTGGTTAGCTGTTCCTGCTTCCTAGGCTTCTCCCTTTCAGTGGCACCAGAATCTCTTGTGTTGCCATTAGCAACAGGTGATTGTGATGAGAAGGAGCTGGCACACATTAAAACAAACTTGGAAAGAAGTGGGTGGGCGATGATGGAAATTTATAAAAAGATGTTTTTTTAAGAACTAGTTTTAGAAATTTTGTTAAATATAAATCTGATGAGCGGATGTCCATATTCGAGTTGTTGGCTGAAAGGTGAATTTCTTAGAGGAGCACCCTGTATTTTTCATATGCCTGAATTGCCTCCCTTTGATTTGCCAGGATCTGTTAGAAACTGAGATTTTGCCCCGTTGATAGTCCTTAGTCTGTCACCTCCATCGCCTTGCCATTAGGTCTTGTGAACATGTAGGACCTGTGGCATGTCATGAGTCAAGATACGACTGACATTCTCCTCAAAGTCGTGTTAAAACCCATTTCTTGATATGTCACGATACGACTGACATTCTCCTCAAAGTCGTGTTAAAACCCATTTCTTGATATGTCATGATACGACTGACATTCTCCTCAAAGTCGTGTTAAAACCCATTTCTTGATATGTCATGATATGACTGACATTCTCCTCAAAGTCGTGTTAAAATCCATTTCTTGATATGTCTGATACGACTGACATTCTCCTCAAAGCCGTGTTTAAACCCATCTCTTAATATGCCAGGATACGACTGACATTCTCCTCAAAGTCGTGTTAAAACCCATTTCTTGATATGCCATGATATGACTGACATTCTCCTCAAAGCCGTGTTTAAACCCATTTCCTGATATGTCATGATACGACTGACATCTTCCTCAAAGTCATGTTTAAACCCATTTCTTGATATGCCAGGATACGACTGACATTCTCCTCAAAGCCATGACTCACGTTTCCTTCAAACCCTGACTGGCATTTTCTTCAAAGCCATGACTGACATTCTCCTTGAAGCCATGACTGACATTCTCTTCAAAGCCATGACTGACGTTCTCCTCAAAGCCATGACTGACGTTCTCCTCACAGCCATGACTGATGTTCACTTAAAAGATGCATCTCTCACTGCATCTTTCATTTAACTTTGATGCTTTATGGTCAAGGTAGAACATTCTTTCATAGTTTCTTTTGCAAATAGCTACATTTTACATTTAATAATCTTTGATTAATGTGTGTTTTCTTAAAGATAAAATAAAATAATATCAAAATGGGCAAATTCCTTGTCATCAGTTTATTCTCTGATATACAAAGGTATTCTAAAGACGTTAAACATCCTGTCCATCATCGATTGTGATTGGCTGGTGGTTTGTTTGCAAGATGTCTTGATGGTGGAACCAGTTCTCTCATGCTGTCAGCCATGTTGTCATGACAACAAGTTTCTGAATCACCTAGATTAGAGGCTGGTCATTGATGCAAGTGTTTGGCCCAACAGGATGTTGGTGAAAAGTGTCTAATAACAAGTTATTCCCTGCTTGGAATACATCTGTTCATCCATTCACGACTGTGTAAATATAACTCTCAGGACATTAATTAGGGGTCTATTATCAGTTTATTTCATCCCAGAAATATTATATACCACAATACCAAGTAAACAAATCATTCATATTCCTCAGCTCCACTGCATGGGTGACAACAATGTTGAACAGAACCTGTTCCAGTTGTACGATATTGTCGTATTTCTATAGACGCAAGTTGGGATGTTTTCATTGAAAATACGTCTGTATGAAGGGGAGCGTTCCTGATTGGCTCTCTGTCAACATGGGCAGTTTGTAATCACCCACTCTCACACCTTGAGGTGGCCGGACTTGTTTGTACATTTTTGTTGTCAATTGTTCAATAACAAAATGGACGTTGAATAATATTATTTTTGTCAAGTCTGTATAAAAGATCCAAATCTAGGGCACAGAGGCTAGGGGTTTTACAGATTTGGACTTGTAGTTTAATTGTTATTACCATGGAGCTTTTGACCCCTTTTATCCCAAGTGGTTAGTATGACTTGTCCAGATGTTTGTGAATGAAGTTGAGCGGAACCTAACAGTTTGGTTTACAGAAAAGGAAGTTGTTTCCTTTAGGGACTGAAAGCTGGCTGCAGCGTTTGTGTGTTTTAGATATGAATACAAAAGAAATATCGCAAGGCTAAATAAAAAAGCTGTTTTGCAGATTCACATGGCCACTCTGCTATGATCCGGTTAACATAGGAGGGTTGATTTTAGCCTAATGTTCTAAAAAATGCTTCTGAAATGGGACAAATAAGCATATTTTTTACATATTTTAATTCTGTGTTCATACTTACCAAACTTCAAGGCAAGCTCATCATTATATTGCAGTAATTTTCATATCAGACGATCCAAATAAATAGTATTTAACAGTTTTAAACATGGGACACCTTGAGTTTGTCCTTTGACACAGGATATATCTGTAGACTTGCTACGGAGTAGCAATGCCCTTTACATAGAGTCCCAATAACTGGCACTACCTGCTTCATCTAAAGGCTAATGTGTTTTAAGGTGAGTGATATGTGCAACATAAAAGTAACATTCCGCCCATGACTTCTTGTGATATCATTTCATGACATCTGTATGGAAAGGCGAGAGGATGACGACTGACAATGACGATGCATGTGCTTACACCGACAATGCATGTGCATGCATGAACAGGTGCCAACAATCAGCCGTTAGGGAAAACACGTGAGAGGTCGTAGGTGGCGCTGGTGGAGAGGGAAGCGAGGATGATGACTCCCACGTGTCAGATCACACCGAGAGGAAGACAGAGTTAGTTCCCTGGCTGTAGGTTAATGCAAGAGATCCAGTCAAGTTTGTTGGGAATTACAGGTTTTTGCTTGGAAAATAATAATAATAATAATAATAATGATGATGACGACGATTATGATGATGAAGCTTATGATGATGATGATGATGATGATGATGATGATGATGATAATGCGAGTAGTTGAGAAAATGTTGTCAATAATGTATCTAAAAAATCACAGTTGGAACACATGGTTTGGGTCTCTTATAAATAACACCAAAGCCCTTATCGAGGATAACCTCTGGTAACTTCAAATCATGTTTGGTCTCAATTGTGGATGGATAATCTCTGATTGATGTCATTGGAAGCAGCTGAGTTGTGGCAGGTGTCTTGCTTTCAACTTTATTTTGAAGGGCTTTAAGATTTGATTGGGTCTATTTTCATTAGAAAAAAAATTCACAAAATGATATTGAGAGTTGGAGGCATAACTCTCACTCAAGCACCATAAAGCAATCAGCAGTGTCCCACCATGATAGGGGTTAAAATATTGCTGGAAGCATCATTAAGCAATCAGCCGTGTCCCACCATGATAGGGGTTAAAATATTGCTGGAAGCATCATGAAGCAATCAGCTCTGTCCCACCATGATAGGGGTTAAAATATTGCTGGAAGCACCATAAAGCAATCAGCTGTATCCCACCATGATAGGGGTTAAAATATTGCTGGAAGCACCATAAAGCAATCAGCTGTGTCCCACCATGATAGGGGTTAAAATATTGCTGGAAGCATCATGAAGCAATCAGCTGTGTCCCACCATGATAGGGGTTAAAATATTGCTGGAAGCACCATAAAGCAATCAGCTGTATCCCACCATGATAGGGGTTAAAATATTGCTGGAAGCACCATGAAGCAATCAGCTGTGTCCCACCATGATAGGGGTTAAAATATTGCTGGAAGCATCATGAAGCAATCAGCTCTATCCCACCATGATAGGGGTTAAATATTGCTGGAAGCATCATGAAACAACGTGAAGCAACCAGCTCTGTGCCACCATGATAGGGTGAAATATTGCTGGAAGCACCATGAAGCAATCAGCTGTGTCCCAATAAGATAGGGGTTAAATATTGCTGGAAGCATCATGAAGCAATCAGCTGTATCCCACCATGATAGGGTGAAATATTGCTGGAAGCATCATGAAGCAACTTGAATCAATCAGCTGTGTGCCACCATGATAGGGTGAAATATTGCTGGAAGCACTGTGAAGCAATCAGCTGTGTGCCACCATGATAGGGTGAAATATGGCTGGAAGCATCATGAAGCAATCAGCTGTGTCCCACCATGATAGGGTGAAATATTGCTGGAAGCATCATGAAGCAACATGAAGCAAACAGCTGTGTGCCACCATGATAGGGTGAAATATTGCTGGAAGCACCATGAAGCAATCAGCTGTGTGCCACCATGATATGGTGAAATATTGCTGGAAGCAACATGAAGCAATCAGCTGTGTGCCACCATGATAGGGTTAAATTATTTCTGGAAGCATCATGAAACAATGTGAAGCAATCAGCTGTGTGCCACCATGATAGGGTGAAATATTGCTGGAAGCATTGTGAAGCAATCAGCTGTGTGCCACCATGATAGGGTGAAATAATGCTGGAAGCATCATGAAGCAACATGAAGCAATCAGCTGTGTGCCACCATGATAGGGTGAAATATTGCTGGAAGCATCATGAAGCAACATGAAGCAATCAGCTGTGTCGCACCATGATAGGGTGAAATATTTCTGGAAGCATTGTGAAACAATCAGCCATTGATATGATAGCAGCATAAAATGTATGATAAATATATATTTGCTTTCTTTGCACTCTCTGACATAATTCAGCAGTATACATACCTACAAATTTAATTAAGTTTCAACAAGGGCTCTTCATACATAGTGTACATTCATATTCATCGTTTTGTAAACTCTGTATTAAAATTACTTCTGAAAAAAGGCAGTGAGACTCATCCTGTTGAACATGTACTGTGTAGGGTCTCTGTGCAGACTGTAATCACATCCTGTCTGTAGAACTGCCCTTGCCCATTTACAAACTGTTTGTCAGGGCAGAATAATATTTTGAAATTTCTCAAGCATGCAAAAAGGATTCCATTAAATGAGGAGTTCTTTTCTTTGTTATAATGACAATCTGTGTACATTGTACCAACTGAGGCACGGGTCACACACCTACCCTCATATCTTTAACTTATGAATTATTCATTTTTAACATAATTGATAGGTTTAAATTTTAAATTGCATATTGTGGACAAATTCTTAACTGTACAAGTCCATACTCGGCCTTCTCGGAACAAGGTGAAGTGAGAGTATTGTGGTGTATTGTGTTTAACAGCCGAGCCATTGACTGGTGTAAAATGGCCATCTTGAGATTTAATGTAAAGGAAATCATTGCTGAATTGTGAAAAATCTACACTACTGAAATCATAGTGTTGTACATTAATCTGGGGCTGATGTGTGAGTCCTGGGAGAGTTATCTTGATCTAGCTGGTTTGGTTTGTTTGTCGTTTACAACATACTCCACAAATAGTGAGTGAGCTTTTTCTCCGCAGTCAGCTTGTAATTACTACTGGATTAGTGTTGGATGTGAACAACCCTGGACCAGACAAACCAGAGGCTGATAGTGTGAGCACTGAACCATACCCTCAGAGTCAGTGGCACACTACATTAGCCATGCAACAGCTCAAGGTTGATCTAGCTCTATCTCACTCACTCACTCACTCACTCACTCACTCACCAACCACTTCACTACATGTCCCAGTCACTCACTCACTCACCCACCCACCCACCCAACCACTCACCCACCCACTCACTCACCCACTCACTCACTCACTCACTCACTCACTCACTCACCGACCACTTCACTACATGTCCCAGTCACTCACTCACTCAACCACCCATCCACCTAACCAACCACTCACTCACTCATTTGCTCATTCACTCCAATCTATCTCGCTCACTCACTCTCACTCACTCACTCACTCACTCTTCCACTCACTCTCCCACTCTCCCACTCACTCTCCCACTCACTCACAACACCATCTTTCACTCACTCACTCACTCATTTGCTCATTCACTCCAATCTATCTTGCTCACTCACTCACTCACTCATTCACTCACTCACTCTCCCACTCACTCACAACACCATCTTTCACCCACTCACTCACTCTATGTAAGCTTGCAAATGTATATCCCCACTCACACAGATCTTGCACTGTTTCACTCCTTCATGAGCAATCAGTTCAGTCAGTCACCAATTGTCTCCCCTGTTTTCTCAGTGCCTCCCGCTGCTAGTTGTTTGTATTTCTGTTAATTGCTCCAAGGCAAACTTGTTCATCTCACCCAAGGTGTAATTAATTGACTGTGGCCTCAAGTCTTGCCTGTGCATTAACCACATGATCAATATCAATGTTGTACAGCAAATAAGTTAATCTTGTAACTCACGGCATTTTAGATGTTTGTTTGCTCCAAGATGAAGATAAACAGAATTTATTCTGTTGAAGCGTTTGTGCATTTCTTGTACAAATAAATCAAATGTGAGCCAATACTGGCACCGGCATTGATTTGTCTGGTTGTGTTTGGTGTTTAGTTGTGTTGTTGTCATGTCGGGGTTTGAGCTTCAGTATGGCAGTATTGATCCTGCTTCTAGTCTTTAAGGGGGCATGGGTGGTCCAGTGGTCTAAGGCACCACACCCCTCTCTGGTTTGAATCCCATATACCCTGATGCTTGGTTTGTATGCTCCATGCCCACACTTACGTGGTGATTCTTGGTTATATCAGCCAGTGCCTGGCATTAGAGCCTTAAAACAATATCACTCACTCACCGTGCTCAATGTCACTGGACTTTCCTACCATATCAGTGAGTGAGTGTATATGGTTTTACACCGCTTTTAGCAATATTCTAGCAATATCACGGCGGGGGAACCAGATATGGGCTTCACACATTGTACCCATGTCGGGAATTGAACCCGGGTCTTCGTCATGACGAGCCAACGCTTTAACCACTAGGCTACACGACCGCCCCACTACCATATCAGGCCTGCATGTAGTCATCTGACTCTGAAGTGACGTAAATCACTCAGCCGCCCGTCAGCACATACCAGTCTTGTGGTTGCACAAAGCATCTGCTTGGGCACTCCCTCACTCACTCACTCACTGTAAGCAGTGGTATCCTACTGTTCTGAGCCCTGTTGCAAAAAGCTATCTTAGCTATGACACTCACTCACTCACTCACTCACTCTGGGAACCGGTATTGACCATGTGAGAATTACAGAGAATATCACAGATTTATCTAAATCTCCTCACTGGTTGACTTTCGTGCAGAAAATTTCAATGTGTGAATGAGTATGTTTTTACGCCGCTTTTATCAGTGTCCCAGGGACACCAGAAATGCACTTTTAACATGGGACCCATTTGGGGAATCGAACCTGAATTTTCAGCAGACTTTTTCGTGAACACCTTGTATCATCACTATTTGATAGTGATTCATAAACACATGCTCATGATATATAGTCAGAATCCTTAATTGACTCTGCTTTTAGCAAAGATTTCTTGTGGCTATGGAAGAGGTTTTGCTGCTTAATCAACAATGAGGCTACCCACAGCCCCAGCAAATGTCAGTAATAGTTCCAAGTTGATGTGAATTTAGTTATACCTAATGTCATGGCTTTGTAGATGTGACTAGTAATTCACTTATAACAGGACCAATAAGGTGGAATAGTGTGTGTGTGTGTGTGTGTGTGTGTGTGTGTGTGTGTGTGTGTGTGTGTGTGTGTGTGTGTGTGTGTGTCTGCTCGTATTAGTCAGGATTAATGCCGATTTTATAGTGCTAGCTCACTGAGATACCATGCCGCAGTTTAACATGAATACCCCAGTATACTGACTCCGAGCCACCCAGTCCTTGTTTTAGCCCCTTAATGCCGAGTGCCAGACAGGGTTACAACAAGTAGCATCTTTTATTGTCTTTTGGTATGACGTGGCCGGAGATCAAACCTCGGACCTTCCGCTCTCTGGGCGAAAGCTCTACCTCTAGACCACGGAGGCAGTCACTCAAGAAACTAGAAATTGCTACAATTCTCTCCGAGAAAGGCTATGGAAGTGGAGTCTTTACTTCTTGTGATCTTGTTTCAGATGTGTTAATGAAGTTGGTGCATGAAATATGTCATCACTGTTTCAGTTTTGTGATGGCAACCTTCATTTGGAAACTATGTGTCTGAGCATCCTCCTTATGACCGCCTCCGTGGTGTGGTGGTCCAGTGTTTGCCCAGAGAGTTGAAGGTCAGGGGTTCGATCCATGGCCGCCTCATACTGAAAGACGTTTTACAATTATACTTGTTGTTTCCCTGTCTGGTGTTCAGCATTAAGGGGCTAAAAAACGGACTGGTCGGCTCTGAGTCAGTATACTGTGTCTGAGTGGGGTATTCATGTTAAACTCCAGCATGGTATCCAGTGGGCTAGCACTATAAAATCGGCATTAGTCCGGCACGAGCAGCCACACACACAGAGATCCATGCATGCACGCACACACACATGCATGAAACACACCTTGTGAAATCTATATTGTTTTGAAACTTGTGGCTATTTCATTTAATTAAAAAAAAATTATCACCTCTTAGTACATATCAAAATGGATATTAAACCAAATTAAATCTGGAAAGCCCAAATTGAAAAAAACATGTGAGCTGTAATGTAAACACACTTGTGTGTGGATTTGAATCCCTCAACGCCCATGTTCTATGTGTAGTTGCAACAATTACTGCAACACTGCATCAAGTTATTCATTGTTCTATTATCGAAATGACCATATATATTTTTCACAATTTTTTTAAACAAACACATATTGCCATAATTGATTTAAATACTCAGGATAACTTCAGTCAAAGTAATCCTTAGCCACTTTTGTCTTTCCTGATTAACTCGCGATCATCAAATCCTGATATGGCAAAGGCAAGCAACTCCAGGTAGTCGGGATACAATGGCACCAATCATCAATTGATGCCCCGGACCGTTGCCGGTGTCGACGAGCAGAGGTTGTTGGGGACCAATTCTATCTGGGAATCACCCCTGCATGGGGTGGCTGCTCAATATGTCAAGCACATGTTTGTCTGGCCCAGACTCAAGCACCTGTTGTGATATAACTGGAGTATTGCTAGCAGCACTTCCATAAAGTTGACACACAATACAAACTGTTGGCGTTATACCCCAACTGACTCACTAACCATATAACCAACTGCTTGTCAAACACAGCAGGTGAAAATAGCATTTGAAGAATATTGGTAATGTATGCTTTTGGAGACTTAATCAGTTCAACACGATTCTTCTGGAGTAATTAAAATGCACCGGACATACTTTGATCTAATTAGCCTGAAACAACACAGACTTCGCTGTTGTCAGTGATGGTTGTAAAATGTCAGATTTTATACTCCCTGCCTCTTTAATTCAGCTGTTCTGTGTGTCTTCATGGACCGCCATGGTGCCATGTTGTCTAATATGGAAACACACAACCTGTTTTTTATCCTTTGTTGCGAAATGTACCCAAATTATATCTTCGTCCCACAAGCAGTTAAAATGTGTCGACACATGGTGTAAGAAACATGATATTGAAGTAAGATTTTGAAAGGGGCAGAGTAGAAAATAACATTTTGGAGGCGACCATCAAGCCCAAGCTATAGATTTCCAGATCTCAAGTGTCAGGTGACATGGATACATCATAATTAAACTCCCTTGTTGTAAAGCATTTAGTGCAGTAAGTTCTTCTGTGTCATGGCCAGCACTACTACACTTATAAATGAATATTATTACAAATCTTATAACAAGAGTTGACACAATTGCTGGACATGATGGCAGTGATATTTGTATTCCACCCTGGAAATGGAGTGTTCTGTTCCTGAACAGTGATTTACAATAAGTAACAGGTATTCGTAATTAGGGGTGAAACGATACATCAGTGCACCAGCACTGTGCACTGTAAGTTTTCATGCAACGAAGCGATACACGATACGTTTTCTTCTGTATCGATACAAGACGATACACTTGCTCAAGTACATCCCTTCCTACTTGTCTAATGACCCCTGGCTTTTTTCTCAGTCAAATATCGCAAAATGTGTTTCCATTCCAAGTTCACAACTATAAATACCAGCTACAAACATGTGTCTACAGCTAGCTTTTCCAGTAGAACATGCTCCGAAATATTTTTAGTCAAGATATGTATCGCTATATGTATCACATTGTTACCTATGTATCATGATACGTATCATATCGTGACCTTGCTGTATCGTTCCACCCTTATTCATGTGTAAAGTTGAGTATGGAAGCTGAATTACTTTGTTGTTTAACGCCAAGTCAGCATGGTATCTGTAAATAATGGGGGCCAGACAATCTAGTGATTGACAGCATGAGCACCGACCTACTCAGTTGGGATACAATGACATGCATCAACTCCACCTCTTACAACAAGCATGGACTGCTGAAGACCGATTCTAACCCGGATATTCATGGGGAGATCACCTTTATACAAGGATAAAAAAATATGAATTGTGTTAAAAATGTCATATTTAATGGGTTAATTCAAAATCACCTGTGTAATATTTATACCTATTTGATATTAAATTTATCATTTAACCTGGAATTACACGCAGGGTTACACATCTCTGATGTGGGTCACTTTTAGTTTTCTTCCCGCATTAACCTGACATATTGTTGCATGTGGTGATTATTTTATTCAAGTAATATTTAAGCCACTGAGCCAATCAATGGCCACCTTCTTAAGTAATGTTTTCCCAAAGTCTTCATATTCATTAGTAGCTGTCTCATTAGAAGAAGCTGTTTAGGTTATAAATAGTAATTTGTTTTCCCAGCAATAAATGTGAGTAAAGTTCAAATAATTAATGATAATCAATTATGTAGTGTTTCTTCGACACACCTAGATATAATTGAAAAACCAAAAAAAATCATTTTCACAAATAGACAAATGACTTTGAGAAGAAAACAAGGAAGATGTTAAACAAAAATCAGTCTTTTGACTAGAACGGTAAAAACGTCTCTAAGTACGATTTTAAAGGATTATTGAGGTGCTTCTTCCAGCGCTGATGTCTATTTGCAGCCAATAAACTTGTTTGTGTCGCTGAGGAACATTGCTGGCTGGATTTTAATTGCAACAAATGGCGTGTTGGTAAACATGATCTAGATAATCAATTTACAGCAGATAAAAACCTCTTGGCAGACATTTAATGTGTACGAGGTTTCACTCTTCCTCTTGTTCTTGTTCTTGTTCTTGTCGTGTCCTGTTCTCTTCCACCGACATTCCCTGGCACAGGAGAATACACGACTCGGGGAACATTCTAACACCAGGCTGGCAGATGGACATCCTCCGCTGAGCTCAGCTGGGTTCGGCAGGGAAGCAAAAACAACCACTACATTATATAGTCTAATGTCTCATGTGTGGAGCGTAGACTTCACCGAATCCCCATCCCGCAGATTAAGGAAAAGGATGCCCTCTTATTGTTGAGACAACTGCCAAATATTATCCGCCAGGTTACTTGATAGAAGTGCGATCCACGGGTTCACTTTCGACTGCGAGGTGTAGACCTGCCCCTGCTGGGACTATGCATGTAATGTACACACATGCATTCTGGCCTCGTCCCCTCCCCTCATCTCACGTGGCCATTAGACATTCCTTTCAAAACCAACATATGTTTGTGTTTGATTTCCATATCAAAATTGTTAATAATTGTTTAGATACTGACATGTATCGCCGTTGATTTTCCACAATGATGACCACCTAGGGTCTGATGGTGGAGGGAGTATTTCCTCAGCTCTGTTAATGGCTTAAGGCTTTGAGTTCCTCAGCTTTCAAAATGTGTGAGATATACACGAGGGAAGCTGAGCTCAAGACAAGAATAACCATCAGTCGGATCTGTACCATGAAGATATCATTTTGAATGATGACATAAAGGTGTATATTTGTGTTGTATATTTGAAGCATCTTCTGTGATATTTTTGTGTGATTCACAAGTTGAGATTTTTTTAAACCACCCATCCCAGCTGGGAGTTTAGACAGTTGTGAAATATTCAGGTCTTGGAATATGCAGCTGTGCTTCAGTGTGGGTGTACGTTTGTGTGCACATCTGTGTTACTTCTGTGTTACATCTGTGTTACATCTGTGTTACTTCTGTGTTACTTCTGTGTGCATGTGTGTTATGTGTGTACATCTGTGTTACTTCTGTGTGTGTGTGTTATGTGTGTACATCTGTGTTACTTCTGTGTTACTTCTGTGTGCATGTGTGTTATGTGTGTACATCTGTGTTACTTCTGTATGTGTGTGTGTTATGTGTGTACATCTGTGTTACTTCTGTGTTACTTCTGTGTTATGTGTGTACATCTGTGTTACTTCTGTGTGCATGTGTGTTATGTGTGTACATCTGTCTTACTTCTGTGTTACTTCTGTGTTACTTCTGTGTGCATGTGTGTACTTCTGTGTTACTTCTGTGTTACTTCTGTGTGCATGTGTGTTATGTGTGTACATCTGTGTTACTTCTGTGTGTGTGTTATGTGTGTACATCTGTCTTACTTCTGTGTTACTTCTGTGTTACTTCTGTATGCATGTGTGTTATGTATGTACATCTGTGTTACTTCTGTGTGTGTGTTATGTGTGTACATCTGTGTTACTTCTGTGTTACTTCTGTGTTACTTCTGTGTGCATGTGTGTTATGTGTGTACATCTGTGTTACTTCTGTGTGTGTGTTATGTGTGTACATCTGTCTTATTTCTGTGTTACTTCTGTGTTACTTCTGTGTGCATGTGTGTTATGTGTGTACATCTATGTTACTTCTGTGTGTGTGTTATGTGTGTACATCTGTGTTACTTCTGTGTGCATGTGTGTTATGTGTGTACATCTGTGTTACTTCTGTGTGTGTGTTATGTGTGTACATCTGTGTTACTTCTGTGTTACTTCTGTGTGCATGTGTGTTATGTGTGTACATCTGTGTTACTTCTGTGTGTGTGTTATGTGTGTACATCTGTCTTTCTTCTGTGTTACTTCTGTGTTACTTCTGTGTGCATGTGTGTTATGTGTGTACATCTGTGTTACTTCTGTGTGTGTGTTATGTGTGTACATCTGTCTTACTTCTGTGTTACTTCTGTGTTACTTCTGTGTGCATGTGTGTTATGTGTGTACATCTGTGTTACTTCTGTGTTACTTCTGTGTGCATGTGTGTTATGTGTGTACATCTGTGTTACTTCTGTGTTACTTCTGTGTGCATGTGTGTTATGTGTGTACATCTGTGTTACTTCTGTGTGTGTGTTATGTGTGTACATCTGTCTTACTTCTGTGTTACTTCTGTGTTACTTCTGTGTGCATGTGTGTTATGTGTGTACATCTGTGTTACTTCTGTGTGTGTGTTATGTGTGTACATCTGTGTTACTTCTGTGTTACTTCTGTGTTACTTCTGTGTGCATGTGTGTTATGTGTGTACATCTGTCTTACTTCTGTGTGTGTGTTATGTGTGTACATCTGTCTTACTTCTGTGTTACTTCTGTGTTACTTCTGTGTGCATGTGTGTTATGTATGTACATCTGTCTTACTTCTGTGTGTGTGTTATGTGTGTACATCTGTGTTACTTCTGTGTTACTTCTGTGTTACTTCTGTGTGCATGTGTGTTATGTGTGTACATCTGTGTTACTTCTGTGTGTGTGTTATGTGTGTACATCTATCTTACTTCTGTGTTACTTCTGTGTGCATGTGTGTTATGTGTGTACATCTGTGTTACTTCTGTGTGTGTGTTATGTGTTTACATCTGTGTTACTTCTGTGTTACTTCTGTGTGCATGTGTGTTATGTGTGTACATCTGTGTTACTTCTGTGTTACTTCTGTGTTATGTGTGTACATCTGTGTTACTTCTGTGTTACTTCTGTGTGCATGTGTGTTATGTGTGTACATCTGTGTTACTTCTGTGTGTGTGTTATGTGTGTACATCTGTCTTACTTCTGTGTTACTTCTGTGTAACTTCTGTGTGCATGTGTGTTATGTGTGTACATCTGTGTTACTTCTGTGTGTGTGTTATGTGTGTACATCTGTGTTACTTCTGTGTTACTTCTGTGTGCATGTGTGTACATCTGTGTTACTTCTGTGTGTGTGTTATGTGTGTACATCTGTCTTACTTCTGTGTTACTTCTGTGTGTGTGTTATGTGTGTGTGTTATGTGTGTGTGTTATGTGTGTACATCTGTCTTACTTCTGTGTTACTTCTGTGTGCATGTGTGTTATGTGTGTACATCTGTGTTACTTCTGTGTGTGTGTTATGTGTGTACATCTGTCTTACTTCTGTGTTACTTCTGTGTGCATGTGTGTTATGTGTGTACATCTGTGTTACTTCTGTGTGCATGTGTGTTATGTGTGTACATCTGTGTTACTTCTGTGTTACTTCTGTGTTACTTCTGTGTTACTTCTGTGTGCATGTGTGTTATGTATGTACATCTGTGTTACTTCTGTGTGTGTGTTATGTGTGTACATCTGTCTTACTTCTGTGTTACTTCTGTGTGCATGTGTGTTATGTGTGTACATCTGTGTTACTTCTGTGTGTGTGTTATGTGTGTACATCTGTGTTACTTCTGTGTTACTTCTGTGTGCATGTGTGTTATGTGTGTACATCTGTGTTACTTCTGTGTTACTTCTGTGTGCATGTGTGTTATGTGTGTACATCTGTGTTACTTCTGTGTTACTTCTGTGTGCATGTGTGTTATGTGTGTACATCTGTGTTACTTCTGTGTGTGTGTTATGTGTGTACATCTGTCTTACTTCTGTGTTACTTCTGTGTTACTTCTGTGTGCATGTGTGTTATGTGTGTACATCTGTGTTACTTCTGTGTGTGTGTTATGTGTGTACATCTGTGTTACTTCTGTGTTACTTCTGTGTTACTTCTGTGTGTGTGTTATGTGTGTACATCTGTGTTACTTCTGTGTGTGTGTTATGTGTGTACATCTGTCTTACATCTGTGTTACTTCTGTGTTACTTCTGTGTTACTTCTGTGTGTGTGTTATGTGTGTACATCTGTGTTACTTCTGTGTGCATGTGTGTTATGTGTGTACATCTGTGTTACTTCTGTGTGTGTGTTATGTGTGTACATCTGTCTTACATCTGTGTTACTTCTGTGTTACTTCTGTGTTACTTCTGTGTGTGTGTTATGTGTGTACATCTGTGTTACTTCTGTGTTACTTCTGTGTGTGTGTTATGTGTGTACATCTGTGTTACTTCTGTGTTACTTCTGTGTGTGTGTTATGTGTGTGTGTTATGTGTGTACATCTGTGTTACTTCTGTGTTACTTCTGTGTTACTTCTGTGTTATGTGTTTACATCTGTGTTACTTCTGTGTTACTTCTGTGTGCATGTGTGTTATGTGTATACATCTGTCTTACTTATGTTTGTTATGTGTGTACATCTGTGTTACTTATGTGTGTTATGTGTGTACATCTGTGTTACTTCTGTGTGTGTGTTATGTGTGTACATCTGTCTTACATCTGTGTTACTTCTGTGTTACTTCTGTGTGTGTGTTATGTGTGTACATCTGTGTTACTTCTGTATTACTTCTGTGTTACTTCTGTGTGTGTGTTATGTGTGTACATCTGTGTTACTTCTGTGTTACTTCTGTGTTACTTCTGTGTGTGTGTTATGTGTGTACATCTGTGTTACATCTGTGTTACTTCTGTGTTACTTCTGTGTTATGTGTGTACATCTGTCTTACTTCTGTTTTACTTCTGTGTGCATGTGTGTTATGTGTGTACTTCTGTGTACATCTGTGTTACTTCTGTGTGCGTGTGTGTACACAGTTGTATATCTACAACGACATTCAGTCAAAATGTTTAACAAACTGGTTGGGAACAGAGACAATGAACACTAGTTCCCCTACCTGCTTTACAAGTAACAGTCTTTACTTTGTTGTGTACCAGCTCACTGGGATTACGGACCATTCAGGAAGACTCCTGCAAGTGGAGGACATTTTAGTTTAATACACCGGCACAAAGTAGCATAACAAAGGAAGTTGTTTTGTGACTTGACAGAATGCATATAAACAGACTGCATACACCTGTAACTCCTTACCAGGAGCTGACATCCTTCTTTTAAGTACAACTGTAACTCCTTACCAAGAGCTGACATCCTTCTTATAAGTACAACTGTAACTCCTTACCAGGAGCTGACATCCTTCTTTTAAGTACAACTGTAACTCCTTACCAGGAGCTGACATCCTTCTTTTAAGTACAACTGTAACTCCTTACCAGGAGCTGACACCCTTCTTTTAAGTACAACTGTAACTCCTTACCAGGAACTGACACCCTTCTTTTAAGTACAACTGTAACTCCTTACCAGGAGCTGACACCCTTCTTTTAAGTACAACTGTAACTCCTTACCAAGAGCTGACATCCTTCTTTTAAGTACAACTGTAACTCCTTACCAGGAGCTGACATCCTTCTTTTAAGTACAACTGTAACTCCTTACCAGGAGCTGACATCCTTCTTTTGAGTACAACTGCAACTCCTTACCTGGAGCTGACATCCTTCTTTTAAGTACAACTGTAACTCCTTACCTGGAGCTGACATCCTTCTTTTAAGTACAACTGTAACTCCTTACCTGGAGCTGACACCCTTCTTTCAAATACAACTATAACTCCTTACCTGGAGCTGACATCCTTCTTTTAAGTACAACTGTAACTCCTTACCTGGAGCTGACATCCTTCTTTTAAGTACAACTGTAACTCCTTACCTGGAGCTGACATCCTTCTTTTAAGTACAACTGCAACTCCTTACCTGGAGCTGACATCCTTCTTTTAAGTACAACTGTTACTCCTTACCTGGATCTGACACCCTTCTTTTAAGTACAACTGTAACTCCTTACCAGGAGCTGACATCCTTCTTTTAAGTACAACTGTAACTCCTTACCAGGAGCTGACACCCTTCTTTTAAGTACAACTATAACTCCTTACCTGGAGCTGACATCCTTCTTTTAAGTACAACTGTAACTCCTTACCAGGAGCTGACACCCTTCTTTTAAGTACAACTGTAACTCCTTACCTGGAGCTGACATCCTTCTTATAAGTACAACTGTAACTCCTTACCTGGAGCTGACATCCTTCTTTCAAATACAACTATAACTCCTTACCTGGAGCTGACACCCTTCTTTCAAATACAACTATAACTCCTTACCTGGAGCTGACATCCTTCTTTTAAGTACAACTGTAACTCCTTACCTGGAGCTGACATCCTTCTTTCAAATACAACTATAACTCCTTACCTGGAGCTGACACCCTTCTTTCAAATACAACTATAACTCCTTACCTGGAGCTGACATCCTTCTTTTAAGTACAACTGTAACTCCTTACCTGGAGCTGACACCCTTCTTTCAAATACAACTATAACTCCTTACCTGGAGCTGACATCCTTCTTTTAAGTACAACTGTAACTCCTTACCTGGAGCTGACATCCTTCTTTTAAGTACAACTGTAACTCCTTACCTGGAGCTGACATTCTTCTTTTAAGTACAACTGTAACTCCTTACCTGGAGCTGACACCCTTCTTTCAAATACAACTATAACTCCTTACCTGGAGCTGACATCCTCTTTTAAGTACAACTGTAACTCCTTACCTGGAGCTGACATCCTTCTTTTAAGAACAACTGTAACTCCTTACCAGGCTGCTGGGGACCTATTCTAACCTGGAATCACCACAGGAAGACAAGCATAGCTTGCTGGGGACCTATTCTAACCCCGGAATCACCACAGAGAGACCAGCATAGGTTGCTGAGGACCTATTCTAACCCGGAATCACCACAGGGAGACAAGCATAGGTTGCTGAGGACCTATTCTAATCCGGAATCACCACAGACAGATAATACAAAGCATCAGGAACTTAAAAAAATTACTTGCAGTCTGGTCTAGAAGTTGATTAGGAGTGCTTTTTAGAGCGCAGTGGTTATTGGACCATGTCATTTAATACAGCGAATACTGATAGAGAATTTATTGAACGTTTTGCTAAAGTATCAATAATTCAGAAATATGCACGTTAAAAGATGTTTGAGTCAAATAAACTAATATCTCAAAAACAAACTCATTCCTGACAGTTTTTCCGGTTGCAGAATATCTCCCAATAGAAAACATGAATTGAGTTAAATGTATGTGCATTAAGTCAGAGAGATGAAACAGTTGCTATTGTCGACCACTAATGAAATATACGACTGTACAAGCAGTGTCAATTTCGACACCATGACAGCTCGCTGTTGCCCAATCAAATAGACAAACAACTAGTGCCATCCAGCCTGGGAAACAAAAGGATTCTTGATGGTATTTTCAAACACTTGACGGAAATGTTGGGTAACAGGTATTGGTCTCAGCCACAATGTTATTGTGCTTGGAATGGAAATCATGCTCAACTTGAGTTCTACAATAGACTCCAGAATTGAAATAAATTTGCCTGTTAGTAGCCTGCTGTTGTGAACAGTTTCTACCTGATGAACTGGTTCGGGTAAATACATTACCCTTGTGTTCTGATAGGTTTACTTGGCTGTCTTTCATACTATCTACTTCACAACTAATGTTATATGGAACGGTTCTGTTTTTGTTGTTGGCAATTATATGGCGAACCTTTTTAATGTGATTCTCAGAGGAGCGTGTTTTATTCAATATCAATGTTTAAATTATTCTTGGATAAGGATATTTATATGATTCTAAATTATTTCGATCAAAATGTTTGCTAATTGTTTAATTTTGGAGGGTAATAGGATTTGTATGAATTACAGTTTAACAATTACAGATACAGATTCATGTATTCATATTTTAAGAAAGATTAGTTTTTGGCAAATGGTATTTATGTTTCTCCCCCGTACTGGTCAGTTAGTTTCGTCTCCACTACTCCATATTTGATGTGTGACGAGAATTAAACTTTTCCCTACCTGAAATAAAATGTGCTTACAGAAATCGCTATATTAAAGTCCCCTGTTTCAATAAGCGACACCTTACGAACTTCTACACCAATCTTTAAGTAATGCTTATAAGCGCCCCCTACAAAGCTTCAGAAGTTACATGACAGTCTGTAAAGACTTGTGTTGTTTACAGATTTCTGTACAGGAAGCACAGATGTGTGGGAGGGTCATGTTGGTAGTTGCCTGGTAACTATTACCAACAGTTTAAGTTTTATTGATGTTTAGACCAAGTTTGTTCTTGAACTCCGTCAATATATTTAACTTGTTGTAAGCACGTACCTGGGTGCTTATTGTGACGACTATGGTACATATCAGGCGTCATGATTCCTCTATGAATAGTTGTCTGTCCGGCAGGATACAAATTCAATATCATGTCGTTATCATTACTAAATGCCTATTGACTATACTGATTGTATAATAATGTGGAAAACTTTTAGTAAATTATGTTGGACCAAACCAATTATATTTGTCTTGAAATATTTGGCTGCATTTGCTTTTGTTATAACTATTATTTCAATTTTTAAATTAGAAATTCGGTTCAATATTACATTTATTCATTATTACAGATTAAGAAACCTTTTGTTCTGTCTTTTGTGATAACTTTTATGACAATTTTTAAATTAGAAATTCAATTCAATATTACATACCGGTATATTTATTATTGCATATTAAAAAACATAGTATGAATTTAGTCACTTGTTCATAATTGTCAATCTGTCCTCATGTTGGTGCAGAAAGTAGTTGAATTTCAAAGCTGAGAGCAATATGACTGTTGACACTATCTACCATTGGCTACATAAATATATTGTAATTTTATATATATGACTCATTTTCTAATATTGATGGAGCAGATGGAACAATGACTTAAATATTTCCCACTTTATTATCTCACAATCCAACATTACCCAAGAATGCGTAAGATCAAAGCGTGACAAATTGCGTAGAAAGGTGAGATACGCTAATGCAGGTGAGATAATTGGCCCATTACCATCGTCTCCCACACCCAAGGTGTCCGGATGTCCTGTCCTCCCCCGGGCAATCAGGTGGACCATGCAGGTTACTCACTCCACCCCGGGGACGCCTGGAGGTAGGGGTGGGGAAATTGTTGGTCTTATAGTGAAGCAGGGCTTCTGTTTCTGGATCAGATGTACAGAGTTTGTGTTGTCTCCAGACACACTTGGCCAGTGACATGCTTAAAGATAAATCAAATTGTTACCATGAAGTAATCGATTATCACAAATTACTTCTAATTCTGGAGTATGTGTGCGTTTTGTAAGCAAAGCATTATTTTTTCTTGACACTTATTGGTGGATATGTACAAGTATTTGGGAAATAAAAAATGTAAAAATAAAATTAAAAAAAGGTTGTTTTACATATAGACTAAATTTAATCTAAAAAAAAAAGTAAAAGTATTATAAACATGTTTTAGTAAGAAGTTTCAATATGTTATTCTGTGAAATTTTGTCAAAATGTTGTTTTTCAAAGTCAGATTTTTATTTAAATGTGGAATTTTACAATTGATTGTCGTATTTTATTGTATGTTGATATTATTGAGGAAATATCCATGAGTAATTAGCAGCAGACACTGATTTTACCTGGTCTAATCCAACCACCTCAAAACACCACACAGTACTAAGTGACATTCAAGAGATTGAAAAGAACAATTATTTTTCACTGAGAAATCTCTGCCAGAAGATGCTTTAGTATTTTGACAAACAGCAGGAGACAACTGAATTCAGCCAACATGTCTTGTCATTCCAAGTTGCCGTCTGCTGAGACAGTGGCCGTGGTCTCCAATAATTATCAGTGACTTTCATCATGTTGTTATGTCGGTACAGACAATAGTGGAGTGGAGTGGCGAGGATGGTATCATAAGTGCTTCATCAACTAATTACCACGGTGACGGCTAAACCTGCCATTGCTTCAGGGAACAGTGGAGAACAGTGTGTGATTCAGTGTTATATTGGGCAGAGCTGGGGGGTGTCTTGAATCATCGTCTGTGGGTTTTACTTACAGATGTGTCTAATGGGGACTGTGTAGTAAATGATTCCTGAATCAGAGTTAATTGCTGAATCAGAGTTAATTGATGTTTGTGAATCAGAAACCTGCCACAGTGTTAGTCATGTGATTTGGTCTGTCAAAGGTGTTGCAATATTCTACCAAGTTTTGTCCACTGGAATTGTTCAACCGGGCAAGTTTTCAAATCTTTTAATTTGTTTTGTTGGAATGTCCCAAAAAACATCAAAGACTTAAAAAAAAGTTAATGTTTTGAAGAAAAAAAATAGTGAGAATTTTTTTTTTTTTTAAACTGTACGGATATTGCCTTTGCTATATCAAACACCATTATTGAAATGTCTTCTGTATGTCGTTCATGTCTCTTGGCATTAGCCGGTGCTACCAAATTGTTTCTACTGTTCTACAAGACACTGTTCTTGAATGATTTAAGGGGCAGTAAGATAAGTCTAGTAGTTACATCGTTCACTAGTCACGCCGAAAGCTCGGGTTCGATTCCCCAAATGTGTAAGGCCTATTTATGGTGTCCCTCATGTCATCTTGCTGGAATATTGTTAAAGATGGCATAAAACAACCCACCCACCCACTCGCTCGCTCACTCACTCACTCGCTCGCTCGCTCGCTCGCTCGCCCGCTCACCCACCCACCCACTCACTCACCCACCCACCCACTCACTCACTCATTCACTCACTCACTCACTCACTCACCCACCCACCCACTCGCTCGCTCGCTCACTCACCCACCCACCCACCCACCCACCCACTCGCTCGCTCGCTCGCCCCGCCCGCCCGCCCGCCCGCCCGCTCACCCACCCACCCACCCACCCACTCACTCACTCACTCACTCACCCACTCACTCACTCACCCACCCACCCACCCACCCACTCACTCACTCACCCACCCACCCACTCACTCACCCACCCACCCACCCACTCACTCACTCACTCACTCACCCACCCACCCACCCACCCACTCACTCACTCACTCACTCACTCACTCACTCACTCACTGTGCAAGAACCTGCCAGGTTTCATAATGATAACATGGTGAACCATGCAAGACTCAATCAATCTTTTTTGACACCTTTCAAGTGTATATCATGATTACCTGGCAACATCTTGCTTCATGAAGATGAATAGTTGACGTGTATAAAAAAATGTGATTCTCAAATATGTTTCTATATTGAATAAGGGTTGGACAGTTTTATCTGGTTGAATATAGGTGTAATTTTCTGGAGTTGTTTTTTTCATTCTGGTTGTACATTATTCTGACAGGATCAGTTTTGTCTTCCACATGTATCTACACAGGCCAGGGTTGGCCGATAGCCCAGTCACTTCCACATGGTGTTACAGTATATGTAGTTAACTTCAAGTGTGTGTTATTGTGGAAATCATCATCATCATCATCAACACCATCGCCATCATCGTCATCATTTATCATCATATTTGTCATCATCATTGTCAACATCATCGTTGTCGCCTTCATCATTGTCATTGCCATCATCATTATCATCATCGTCATCAGCAGCATCAGCATCATCATCGTTGTCATCTTCATCATCGTCATTGACATCATTATCATTATTGTCATCGTCATCATGATCATCATCATCATCATCATCATTGTCATCATCATCATCATCATCATTGTCATCATCATTATCATTGTCGTCGTCATCATCATCATCATCATCGACACATGGATAAGTGTCGTGGACATTGACCGGCTGTAACACAGAGACATGGCTTACTGTTTGTATAACACAATGTGAACTCATCACATTGATGGGCTTTTTGAAAACATCATGGGCAGTTACCAGAATCTGATGGGACACACTTTCCCTTGAAATAAACTAAAGCCATTTTTGAATTGATCCTACTGAGGGCCACCCATCATAAACCCCATTGTGTCTACCTGTGCAGTGAGTCCACATTGACCCTGATCTGTCCCGGTAATGGTCTGGGCGTCCAACTTGATGCAAGCTTTGCCACTTCTCACATACAGCAAGGCTAGAACACCTGTCCTCCGCCATCTCCCGCATTGGACTCACTATCTAGTGAGTGAGTGAGTGAGTTAGGTTTAACACCACTTTGAACTGTATTCCAGTTATATCACAGTGTGTCACCAGGGTGTGGGAGGAAAACCAGAAGGGCAGGAGTTTACCACTTTGGTGAAACCCATGATACTTTAACTGTTGGCCGTGCATTTAACTGTTGGACGTGCAAGCCATGATGGTCTTCTTTGAACTAACGTACTGTGGTAATTACTATATATCCATGTGAGATGTGGACAGCTCATTGATGGCAGTGGTACATCTGATCTGATGGTGATACATTATTGTCACACAGGATGATGACGATTATTATGTTAGGGATGATGATGATGATGATGATCATGACAATGATGATGACAACGATGTGACGATGTCGACAATTATGATGATAATGACGACGATGCTGATGGTAAAGTGGTGATAATGATGATGCGATGATGATGATGACGATGATGACAATGGTGATTATGATGATTATTACAATCATGATGTTTCTACTTTATACATCATACAATTGCATTTCTTTTTCATATTCTGGTTGTATTTTAATTACACAGAAGTACTTGGAACAGCTTTTTGTTACTGTCCCTTCTGTACTGAAAGCAAAGAAAAAAACCAGATGTTTGAAAACAACTTCACTACATATAGAGATTATACAAGCATGTGATGTGTGTCATACTGATTTTACGAAACAAGTGCCAGAATTCTTGTATTTCCCGATTTCCCGAGTCTTATACTTAAAATTCTTACACAAGTTTACTCTCACTCACTTACTCACTCACGCACGCACGCACGCACGCACGCACACACTCACCCACCCACCCACCCACCCACTCGCTCGTACAGGCACTTCACAGTATTGTGCCAACCAGTGATGTGCATCAGTGAATGAGAGTGGGTATGTTTTAACAGACCTGGTAGTTTTATAAGGAAATCGAGAAACTGCTTAGTTTGTGGATGGACTGTTTAGAGTAAATAGCATATATACTTATACCTATATTCTACAGGGAACAACTGCAAGTCTAACTTGCATCATTAAAGGTTCAAGCATTCGCCCATCCAAACTGTTTAGAGTTTGTTGGATCTGAAATTTACATTTCCAAGACGGTAGCAAGATAATTTGCTTTTTTTTATAGCCAGAGATAACATACATCTGTTCACTAAAAAACAAAATGTATCACTTCATAAAAACATGCTTGAAAATATCACCTTATCTGTTGTGTGGAAAACATCACCTATGGCTGGTTTTGGAACGAAACCAGGGGGTGTGATACAACTACATAGCAACCAGCGTAACGTTCGGAAATCAATGTAGTTGTAATTGTTAGTTGATAGATGATATAAGACACAGCCTTATAATGAGGGAGGTAGGCAGAGGGAGACAGGCATTCTACTCTCAACAGTGCCCGCTACTCCCGACTCCTGTAGGGAGCTGGGACTTTTCTCAATGAATTTATCAGCGGTAGCCTGTTCCACTCTATCCACAGAGCGTGAGTAGCTCCGCCAGCATTAAAGGTACCCTGAGGAAGAGAGTGAGAGGTGCTGCTATATATGTCCCTCTGTTTGCTTGGATTACGATCGGACGAGATTGATCAGGAATATTAGCATTAGCACCGATTGTGTTTAAGGACGGAGTTATACCTTCACTCATCTCAGGTAGGAAGGTAACACTTGATTGTGACTTTTCTTTTTCTGTTTTCTTGAACAGGTGCGATTTGCTTCAAGGTTTTTCTCATCGTTTGTTTGTTGTGAACTTGTTTAGGTGATGGAGCTGTGAGCTAGACGAGGATGGGTTTTGTTTGTTGTCTAGATTTGGTTTAAATAATGTGTTTTTGTGTTGTAAGCAGGTAGGTAATTGTTAAACACATACAGGTTGCGGCAGATCCTGGTACATGGTGACAAACGACTGTACACTGTCAGATCGCTTTATTTCTCTGAGATGACAATTTTCATAAAAAGAAGATAGATATTTAGGTTTCCCTTTTTAGAAAGGCTACCTGGTATACCTTAATGTGACGGAATCTAATCAGGACACAGTGGATACCTTTAGGGATAGCATGATTATGTGATCAAGTCTTGAAACCTCGGCATAGGACTGAGGCATGGAGTCAAATATTTCACACAATTGTTGATACAGTTAATGACAAATAACCATGAAAATAAAAAATATATTCAAGAAACATTAAACTGCTTGAGATACAGGCAGGGAGTGAACATAATGGTCATGTATTTGAAAAGGATCATGGAAAAAGTGTGTTTAAAAATTACATCTCACATCTAATTACATTTCATACAACAAACCCTTTTATTCAAGATATCTATCTGAAAGCTAAATTTGGTCATAAAAATGCAATGCCTGTTAATAATATAGAAAACACAACTTCATGGATAACACCTTCTGGCTTATTGCAGTTATATTTACCCAATATAGATTCTGACACCGTCGTCAAGCTGGAGCGTCTTCAGCCTTCTAATGAGAGGCTCTTCTCCAAAACACTGCCACTGCTAAAATTTTCATGGGCGGAGACACCTTTTTTTAAAAGGGAGGGTGCACAATTAAGATCTATTTATTGTCTTTGGTGGTAATTTATACAGAAATAAAGATTTTTTTTGAAATAAGGGGGGGTGCCTCTGTATCCGCCCATGTGTTTTATCAAATACTGACTGACCTGTGTATCTTTATCAAGCTTTTTTTCATCATGATCCACCCTTAATGCTGTTGATAATACATTATGGTATTAATCTTTTAATTTACTGAAAATGTAATTCAGTGAAATTTATCACACTAAACCCTACAGAATTCTGATACTAAAACCAGCGTTAGAAATTGGCTAAAGCCCTGTAGTCCTTCCCAATAGTTAAGGTATCGTAAGGACTAGCAGAAATTTGCCATTTGTAAGAGTTTTGATAAATGTTATCATTATAAGGACTAGTGGACTAAAAGATGTTAGATTCTATGGCTGTAAAAGCCCATAATTCATGAAGGAGTAAAGGTAAAAACATTAAAATTCTTTAAATAGACGTACAACCATTTAGAGATGAATGAAGCCCTGGGTATGTTAATAATATTTGACTTTTATCATTGATATTGTGTCTAATTCCAACTGTGGGTGATAGAGTAGGAATGCTGCTCACTTCAAACCAATTCCTCCACTGAAGTCGTGATAAGCCTGTTGTTAATCATCAGCTCCAGCTAAATACACCTACTGTGTATACGGGGAAATAATTTGTTGTCTCTTTTGCTATTATTGATGGCTCCTTATCACAAGGGAGCGATATGGAAGGTAGTTGTCTGAGAACAGAAAGATCCACAATCCTGACTTCATATTGGGGACATTCGGGTTCTCTGCTTCACGATTTGGTCATGGCCTTCAGTGCCTCTCTCGATGTCTTCCGGTAACAAGCTGCCTTTGTTACTCCTTTATCTTTTATCTCCTGAAGAAGAGAACTTAGTTTTCTCCCGATATCTTCTCAATAAGAAAGCAGTGTCTTTCTGAAGAAGATACTAATTGACTGATTCTCACCTTGTATATGGATAATGAAAGGATTCTCAGTTGGGTTCAGTGATTCTTGTTTAATCCTTCATGAGAATAGCATGAGAGTCTTTAATTTACAGTAAACTACGGTTATAACGAACTCAAAATGACCACTAATTTTAGTTCGTAATAAACGGTTGTTACAAGCATACATACAGCATTTTACAACAGGGGTGTTCTCACTGAGCCGGCAGCTATTGTTTATGGTAATTTAGCTAATCTACCCTTTAATAACAGAAGGATTAAAATGGGGATTATCGTGGGGGCAAGTTCTAGTCCAATAGAAAAGGAGCACTGAACACAATTTATGAATTTCTTAAATTTATTGATTTAAGACATACAATAATGTACAACCCAACAAGATGGGAAAAGCATATGTCTATTACGGATTGTGTCCCAGAAACCAGGCCCATTTTTAGACGATCAAGTTCATGTTGCAGTTGGCAGTACTGTTTCTTTTTGGGTCGTTTTCTACCACCCGATTCCAATTGGCTTATCGTAACTTCCGTCATCGTTTCTTCAGATTGAAACAAACTGATAAATCGGTAAATGTTGGGATTGTTGGTTGTCATTTTGTTGATTCTGAAGTGCTACCCCTCTACATGGTTAGTGGTTCTGGGGCCGGCAGTGCAGCAAGGCATGACGGCTAACCCCAATTAACTTGATTAATCTTAATTAATCCGAATTATCTGCCAGCACAGTGGGAACAAACCATACAACAAATGGTCGGGAATAAAAAAATAAGTTTGTTTTATCGGTCAGTTTGTTATAAGCGCGTTCGTTATAAACCTAGTTTACTGTACTTCAGAAGAAAGTGGTGTAGCCTCATGGTTAAAGTGTCACTTGTCATGACGAAGACCCGGGTTTGATTCCCCACATGTGTGAAGGCAGTTTCTGGTGTCCCTGCCATAATATTGCTTCAATATTGATACAAGCGGCGTAAAACCAAACTCACTCACTTAGAAGAAAGACTCTGACTTGAATACTTGAGGTTGAGAATTCCTTTGAAGCAGAGAGAAACACCTAACATATTTCAAGGAGGAGATCTTCTCAATTCCTCTCACAGGGAGATTCATGTATTACCTCCTTTATAGAGATTCAGCTCAGCTTTAAGAGGAGATAATCTTGCCTTCTCTCTTATTTGCAGACTCGTGAAGATCTGGGTTAGAATTAATCTTCAGCAACCCATGTTTGCCGTTAAAGGTGACTATGCCTGTCGTAAGAGGTGACTAACAGGATCAGGTGGTCAGGTTTGCTGACTTGGTTGATGCATGTCATTGTACCCAAATTGCGTTGATCAATGCTCATGATGTCAGTCACTGGATTGTCTGGTCCATATTCAATTTACAATATTTACAGACCGCCGTCATATAGCTGGATCATAGCTGAGTGTGTCGTTAAACAACAAACTAACACAGTTCATGTTTAGGAGGCGATACATCTTGTCTCCTCTCACAGAGGAGATTGATTCAGTTCTTCTTTAGGAGGCGATACATCTTGTCTCCCTTCACAGAGGAGATAGATTCAGTTCATCTTTAGGAGATACATTCTTGTCTTCCCTCAAAGACGAGAGATATACTCATGTAATATCTCCTTTCCATCAGTGAGATTATAAAAGGATCTCCATTATTGAAGAGATTTTCATTTTACCTCCAGGAGGAAGAAATTTGTCATACAAATGTGAGATGGATACGATTTTATTTTATATTCTTGAGAGGCAGTATCAAATCAGAAAAGAAACATCCTCACTTCATTTCTTTGAGGAAATTCACCAAATTAGCATGAATTTGAATAAATGCACAGATTAGATATGATGGGATTGATGTTGGCAGGATACAGAGTGTGACAAGAGCACCCTAATAACCATCCTCTACCATCAAGGGTGTTATATTTCCACTAACAACCCTAGCCTGCTCCTGTCTCTAACCTAGCACAGAATGTGTCTTGCGCGTGAGAGTGACATGATTGGATAGCTGTTCATGTCAAGCTCAAAACAAAGCTGTGACTGAATGGGTCCAGGCTATTTATTATTATACAATGGAGAGAGAATACCCTGGATAAGAGAAGATGCCCAAAGACATGCTGTTAACCACTGGTTTCCTGATGATAACACTCACTCACTCACTCACTCACTCACTCACTCACTCACTCAAATATTTGATGTTTTAATAAGTGAGGATATTTTCTGATATATACTGAGAAACAGTACAGATATTGCCTTGGCTATATCAAACACCATTATTGAAATGTCTCTCTTGACATTAGCAAGTACAACCCAAACAGTTTCTACAAGACGCTGTTCTTGAATGATGAAAGGGGCAGTAAGACTGCCTAGTAGTTACAGCGTTCGCTTTTCACACGGAATTCTCACTCACTCACTCACAAAGAAACCAGAATATCTCATGAACAGAAAGGTTATGTTGCTCATTCTTCTCATTTTTCCAAGTTTTTAATGTCAACCTTTCAATATGTCAAATTACGATACGTTTTAGTTTTCTTTACCCAACAGAATGCCACAAACAATTGTTACAGTTTCGGCACAAACTCCTAACTTGATGCAGTTTTCCTTGTCCATTTGTAACAAACAATTGTTTTATGAGTGCAATTTGTTAAAATTCCCTTTCTTTACAGATCACAAACATTTAAGTCTTTTCTTTTCTGTTAAAACTGCAAGTTTTCTTACATTTACCATTTCAGCTAAGAAATTGAAAATCATTGATTTCATTGTGTGTGTCTCAAATTGATTCAAATTGAATCATTGAATTGTACCACTGAAAGGTTAAGTTTGATGTTTTTATCACTGGCGTTTGTGTCGGTAGTTTTTGTTGATTTGAGTGACACTTTGGTAACAACAAGGAGGAAAGTGGAGAACATTACAAAGCTTCCCCAAGTCAAAAGTCTTTTACAGCTTTTAAGAACAAACATCTCGGAACTATCATCAAACAGGGACTCAAACAGAATTAAACCCTAACCCCAAACAACAAACACTGCCGTTACGTTCAAATGAAAATGTAATGTAATAATAAAGGATGAAATAGACGAAGCTAATGGGGGCCATGTGTAAGGAGCAGCCATTGACAAAGCAGAGTTGTATCCCTTCAGCATGCCAGGATCCAGGTAAATGAAATTAATGAGTAACTGTCCGTCCTGTGGCTATTGCGGGTTATGTCCCTTCTGTGTCCCACAGACCAATCAGATTGCACCTGTCATATCACTTGCATTTGCTTCAAACAAAATGGTGGCACACAGTGAAGACAATCTGATCTATAATCAAGATCTATATTGTAATAAAACAGGTCTTACTTAGCAAATTTGCATGATCAGCACTTTACGAACCAGATGTCTATTTCATAACACGTCAGTCTACGAACCAGATATCGATTTCATTACGCAATTTTGATTGTCCAGCCAAAATATAACTCTATAATTCCTGTGTAGTTCAGCAAGGGTGGAAACTGGACTTTTTTAGTCTGTTAACTCCCTTGCCACGGGAAGATGGTTACAGGTCAATATTTTGCCTTATAGCACATGGGTGGTGGGTATAACTGACATGTAGCTCACCTATTTTTCTGTTTTCTGGTTGATGTCTAATGGATGGAGGTGTCAAGCTTGGTACACAAGAATCCTAATCATGTTTCATAGTCCTGGCCATGATAACCACTATTGACCAACTCATGTTGATTCACTGCTGCAGCATGGAGGACTTGATGTATGAGGACTGGGCTGCTTCAGGCTGTCCCAGGCAGGTGCTGGTAGTCCTGCACCATGACTGGAATATATTTATTTTATGCAGAAAAAAATAATCTAGAAATGCATACAAAAGCAAGTCTAGCCAGCTCAAGCTAGCAATCAGCATCGGGAATTTTTTTAATTTTTAGAGTCAAGAAGGATATTGTGTAATATAAGATTTCAGAGACTAAATGTTAGTCTAAGGTGCTGGGGGTGGACAGAGATCTCAGGGTGGGATACCGTGTCAGGGTTTCTGAATTATACTCATCTGACAAGAGAGGAAGATTTTTGCACTGATTTTGATTTTGAATGCAGGAAAGTGTTTTGAATGAATGATACACTTTCTGCAACATACATTTTCAGAAACAAACTAACTATTGTTTATGAAAATAAAATACAGTAAACTATATTTATAACAAATACGTTTATAATGAACTGACCGATATCTCAATTTTATTTTCTAGTCGCAGCCATTTGTTGTATATATATATATGCTATAGGTACTGGGGGTGGAGGGGGATGTTTGGGGAGGGGGAGGGGGATATGGGGGAGGTGGGTTAGAGGGGATACTGGGGGTGGACAGTGATCTCAGGGTGTGATACCCGTGCCATGGTTTCTGCTTAATGCTCATCCGACAAGAGTGGAAGATATTGGCAATAATTGAAGACAGTCATTTCATTGAAGTATCCATGTCTCTGTGTTTTGATGGGCAAGCTGTCCAGTATTTCTCATGGCTCAGCATCCTTAGGTGGATGATGACCTGATTGTCAGTATCGTATACTTGTGTAGTTTTATTATGAGATTATGAATGCAGCAAAGTGTTTTGAATGAATGATACACTTTCTGGAACATACATTTTCAGAAACAAACTAACTATTGTTTATGAAAATTAAATACAGTAAACTACATTAAACTACACTAAACGAACACACTTATAACGAACTGACCGATATAACAAACTTATCTTTTAGTCCCAGCCATTTGTTGTATATATATGCTGAATATATGGTTATAATGAACTAAGGTTATTACGAACTAAAATTAGTGGTCGCTTTGAGTTCGTTATAACCATAGTTAACTGTACAATTTGAAAATAATAGTTATAGAAAGCTGTCAACCTGTTCTGCACTAGACTGTCAGTGTGTGCTAATCAGTAATATGACATCACCCTCAGTGTGTCTGTTACATAATGTCACAAAATATTTATGTTGGTGGTTTTCAATTCTCCTAAGAAACATTCTATCTCTATTACTTTTCAATAGGCCCCAGATCTAAACATTACTTGTAATCAAAAGCTTAGCCTACAGTAGATATAAAGCTGTCGTCAAAGAAGAATGCGGAGCAAGTCATTGGTTCCTACATCTCAGCCATGTGATAACAGCCAATAATGCCCAGCTATTCAAGGGGAGACAACTGTGACCCAACTGACGCCTACTGAAACACTCAGTCTGACTTATTGGTGAACAGCACATACCTGGCATTTCGTTCAAATCCACCCAGAGCCCAATGAACTTATATTGATACATGGCTTGTTTACAGGCCATCATCGTATGGCAGGAATATTTCTGGGTGCGGCGTTAGGCAACAAACAAATACTCTTTTTATGAAAATGATGGCGGGTGGTACAAGTGGAACAGGCCAGGCTTACCCTTTTCGCGAACACCTGGTGTCATCACAGATTTTCAGTGATCCATTCATATTATTTTCATCACTAGTTTGCCTTCACGCCCGATGGATTCAGTTTCGGCAGATAACAGACGTTTATTGTTCTCTGGCAGTGACGTGTTGAATTTGGTTTACTGGATTCAAAATGTCATCTCAGGTATTTGTTGTGACTTAGGTTCTGTTGGAATCAGATTTTAGTGCCATCCTATAGTTTTGTGATTGTAATATTTTCGAAAAAATTTTTTTTTTGCCTAAGCTTTAAAAACAGTTTGATTACTGCTTGATTTATTTTCTTTGTTTTTGTCGAAACAAATAATGTGTGTTATGGTGAAGGCATGAAGGAGCACGAACACAATCTCCCGCCATGCCAGGGAAGGAGTCCTTCAAGGCCAATAGGTATTCTAGTGGGTTCATTTGGTGCTTATGCCACCTTTTGCCATATTCCAAACTAACATGAGATAATAGGCTTTGACCTGTGAAGATCCAGGATAGAAAAGGCCTTCAGCAACCCATTCTTGCCGTAAAAGGCAACTATGCTTGTCATAAGAGGCGACTAATGAGATCAGGTGGTCATGCTATCAACCACTGGTTTGTGTGGTCCAGACTTGATGATGGCATCTAAAACATTTTTTTTTAAAATAGGCTCACATGTAAAGGAATCTGTGAAAAGGGTGAGCACTTCCTTGTAAACACCCCTCCCCAGGACTTAACAGTACTCGGCAGTATGACAGTATGAGGTGAGGTGAAATGGGGTTTAACGTCACGTCCAACATCATTGCTCTTATATAGCAACAGGCATGCACTAGTATGGACTGATGCGATGTTTTAGTGCCCACTGAGATACCATGCCACAGTTTAACATCAATACCCCAATCAGACACAGAATACTGACTCCAAGCCGACCTGTCCTTGTTTTAGCCCCTTAATGCCGAGCGCCAGGCAGGGTAACGAGTAGTAGAATCTTTTAACATATTTTGGTATGACATGGCCGGGGATCGCTCCCCCGCTCCGATCTTCTGCTCTCAGGATAGAGACCACAGAGGCAGTCTATGACAGTGTGCTAGGCAGGGTAACAAGTACCATCTTGAAACGTCTTTTGGTATGACGCATCCGGGGTTCAAACTCCGGACCTTCCGCTCTCTCCCGGTGGACGCTCTACCACTAGACCACAGAGGCGGTCTATAACAGTATGATAAGTACATTATGACCTTGTTCCCAGTCCTAGGATTACTAAGTGGGGATGGAACTGTTATAGATATGGAAGAGTTCCAGGGGGTGCATTTTATGAGCAGGATGCTTAACATGTTTAAATGGCACTAATGTAGACTGAGCATGTTTTACAAGTTGTGACAGGCTCTTTTTTAGAAGATATTTGAAAGTGATGTTCATGGTTACGTCTGCCCCTGCCTTGATTTAATTTAATTGTGTTGTCAAAATATAATCGGCATTTGCCGCATCCCCCCAACCCTCTCCTCCAATGACTTGGTGTGTTGCGGTACAGCCTCTCTGCTGCCTCGTGCTGACAAGCCAATTGAACTCTGTCAGTAAAAAATGCAAAAAATGACATAACCATTGAAAAAAATATGTTACAAATGCTTTGCAAATTTTTTTGTTTGATGGCAAGCTGTGGCCCATGTCTGAGTGCGCCCCACATGGGACACAAGTAACATTTGTCATATATATCACTGTAAACTCTCCAACAGCACCCAGGCAAGTAACAAGCAAACAGAAACAAGAAATTGAAATGTTTTACCCGAATCTGAGAAATAACACAGCACATTTTAGACAGCCAATCAGCTAATGCTTCCCACACGCAAGTTTCTGAGACTGAATACCATTTGGCGTGAAACACAAACCCAGGTGTAAATAATGCAGTAAGTTTGGTCATGGTGCGAGCATTGTTACCACTCGCGACATGTTCAAACAATTATCTCGTAATGTTTGGTACACGGGGCGAGTCGTTCTCGCCAGATTCTGGTGACCGGGAGACATGGTATATCTCACACAGCTGGCTGATATTCAAATTATGCAAACAGCAAGAATTCTGGTCATTCCTTATGACAGGTTGTTTTCGTATTTCTGGTGCAGTTCTTTTTCTTGGAATCTTAACTAGGGTTTTCATTTGAATTCTGTAGTGTGGATTGTGTAAATTCAAAGGGGTGCACATTCCTAACAATATGGTGTGGAGGTCTGTATTACAGTTAAAAAAACACAAATTAAGAATTGGCATTTCTGTGAGTGGGTTTCACTTAGTGTTGTATTTTAACCAGACATTTGCTCTTGAAATACCGTAATCTTTGTAACGTGTGCCCAGTGATTGACTGTGGCGTAAAACAACAACTAAAATTCTTCCTGGACAAGAACTCCACTGATATCCTCCACAAGTGGTTTACTTTGGACTTATCATCTTATCCAGCTAAATGCGACTGTAGAATAAACACATTATCTATGTGGTCTTCTATGTTGCAGGAGGGTTGCGTATTCTATGAATTATGGTATTTACATAAACAGGACTCTCAGTGAGGTGATATATGAGTTATTATGTCTTAAGATCACGACAGCAATAACATGCTTGTTGAAAATGGTTTGTGTTTGATTTTAGATCAGGGTGCCGTTGTACAAAGCAATCTTAGTGTTAAGGCGATTGTAACTCGACAGAAATCAAGCTAAGGTTGATTTGTACACTGGCACCAAGGTCCACTCACTCACTCACTCACTCACTCACTCACTGTAAGCAGTGGTATCCTACTGTTCTGAGCCCTGTTGCACAAAGCTATCTTAGCACTATGACAATCACTCACTCACTCACTCACTCACTCATTCACTGTAGGCAGTGGTATCCTACTGTTCTGAGCCCTGTTGCACAAAGCTATCTTAGCACTATGACAATCACTCACTCACTCATTCACTCACTCACTCACTCACTGTAAGCAGTGGTATCCTACTGTTCTGGGCCCTGTTGCACAAAGTTATCTTAGCGCTATGACAATCATAACTCCCATAGTTCAACATCGGCTTACAATAGTCGTAGCTAAGATCGCTTTGTGCACCAGGGCCCTGGTTTAGTGAGCTCTTGCGACGTTCACACGCTGGGTACCAGAGCTGTCTGTGTTCAGTCGGACTCACTCATCTGCCCATGTGATCATCTCTGTCACTGACACATCTCATTTCAAGCCTTCTACCACCAAATGATCAGCATAGCGAGATTCCTGCCTTCCCTGTGCTATTGCCAGTGAGCACATTCATTGTGTCTCCCTGCAAACCTATTGCTTAAACTCCTGGCACTGACACTAACCTGCGGTAATGTTGAGAGTATTAATACCATCAGGCCTGTCTACCTATGTGCATGCAATACCAACAAAGTCATGGTATAGTAACAGGTTCATTATGGTGTGCAGGTATTTGCAGTGGAAAGAGACTGTGATGGATGAGATAATGATTTCTTAAAACATCATCTAGTTGTTCTTTGTAGCTTTTTTTAAGCTGATAAGTTAGTGAGTGAGTGAGTATGGTTTTGAAGTCTTAGCAATATTCCAGCAATATCATGGCAGGGACAACAGAAATGGGCTTCACACATTGTACCCATGTAAGGAATAAAACCCTGGTCTTCAGATGTAAGGAATAAAACCCAGGTCTTCGGTGTGACGAGCAAACTCTTTAACCACTAGTATAGGGGACAGCCCCAGTTGATAAATTAAGTATAATGATATAAAATGTACAGCATTATCGAAATAAAAGAAAAATGAATGTTTCTATGATTGATTGTAAACAATGGTGAAGAGTTACCCTATACTTTTGCAACGATAAATTAAAACTTTAAATATATATTGAATTAGATGTCAAATGTTAATATTAGATGACTGACTATTCATTAAATCTATACATTATAACACAAATGTTCATGTTTAATATGCCCAATACCACCTTTTCTATTGAATGAGTAAGATTTTAAGAAATTAAAAAAACATGATATAAGTAGAGAAACCCAACAGGAGCAATGATCGACCCTAAATTCCCAAATGTTTGCAGCATTAGAAATTTGGATGTACTTAAATGTTTTTCCCGACCAGTTACACTAATGGGAAGGAGTACATAATGCAATAGGAATGTCCCAACTACCTCCCACCTACACCACTGTCACGGGATCAAGCCCATTAGCACTGGTGACAACTGAACGCCAACATATGATCAGCTTCTTAATCCTCCACAATAACACAGTTGCCACAATTTACAAATCAAGTCATGAACTGTTCTGACTTTTGTATTGTGCTTCTTCTTCGACTAAACAGCATCCTCGTCACTGTCAGAGAACAGGGGAACCTGCGAGAGGGGTCCCACACAACCACATCATTGTGCAAGATCCCCCCTCCCCCCTCCTGTGTGGGTCAGACACAGCCTATACTCATGTCTGTCCCTCATCCTTATCGCCCATCTCCCCCGAGACCCTAATGACTACCTACACCCTGCCACTCAAGGTAATCCCCCAGGTAATGATCACTTTAACACTGAAGTCAGGGCAATTTCTACAGTGGCTGTGTCCGTGGTTCCCCTGTGTGGGGGGCCTGGGGAGGGGGTGCTTCAGCAGGTGCTCTGGCAGGTGCTTGGTCTTGGCACCAGAATCTGCTTGCCATGGAAAGATAGGAAGATACCTGCTGTAGTCAGGTAGTTAAGCCTGACGTTACTGTTAATACATGTTTCAGTCTTTTTTTAACTTCAACATTTATGCGACCTATAACTTGAGAACTGCAACATGGATTCTTTTCAAATTTGAGGAACACCTTCTGTACCAATAGGAGAGGTACAGTGCAAAGTGTGATTTTGATACATGAATTTTCTGAGAAAATATTGCCTTTTCCACATGTTTTGAACTTAGAAAAATGTTGGATAAGTCGGGGGTGTTAGTTAGCCTGTTCACTTTTTGCTTTGTTCCTGTAGGTTAAGTCAAGTTGACAGTCATAGTAATGTTATAAAGTAGTCTCTATATCTAGCAAATTGTAATTAAACTTCATTAACAACTTATAGTTTAATTAGAGCAGTAAGTGATTTACAACTTGTCTGAAAAAAATTCAATCATCAGATGAACTTTTACAAGTTTGTAGGGTCAGACAAATTTAATTCCTTGGTTTTGTTTGTGTACCTACACTGAATTTTCCAAACATAAAGAAATTGTTTAATGGGAGGTATGTTTATTCCAAACCAAAGTATGAGAAGGTATAGGTATGTAGTTTGTGTAGCTCATCCCTGACTGGAGGATGTTTACTAGAGGGTCCCAGAAATAGTCATCTTCGTATCCCATGCCAAAGTTTCTTTTTAGAAAAATGAATATTAAACACTGGTCATCATCTCAAATGAGTTTGTAAATTGATGTCGTAAATTCATTTTTTACCAAGTTATGGCCCCTGCTCTGTGCTATTGATCTTAGTGCATACTGTGCGAAACGGGGACAAGTTTTCTCAGAAGCTGATGGAGTTACATGAATAAAAGTTTGCATGCTTGTCTTAGACATAATTGTCAAGAATGAGTTCAAAAACTGGTCCCGTCAATTATTGTTTTACAGAGTTACGACCCTTGATCCATGTTATTTTACTTGATGCATCGTGTCTGCAAAAGGGACAGGTTTTCTCAGAAACTACTGAAGTTAGATTATCTAAGAGATACTTATCAAGCCCGAGTTATTTTTTCCAGAGAAGGAGGACTTTTGTGTGTATTTATTTTATATTTAACTATTTTTTCAATGACATTAAGCGACCCAAGTGCCTGTCTCTTCTTAAGGCTTTATAGGAAGCATTTTTATCGTTTATATTCAGAGCTTATACTATATGAACAAACAGAATTCTAATGTGCCCCATGGCGGTGAGATAGTGATAATGCTGTTTTCATGTTTAAACAGAAAATACGAATGGAGCCCAGAACAATGCTTAATTTCAGGCAATATAGACTTGCCAGATCATGCTAAACTTGAGTTGGATTCCATTTTTAAGTTATTCTCTAGGGTCTGGAAGACAGACTATGGAAAATCCAATAAGGAGACCTATAATACAAATGGATCCCAGAACAATGAAATAAAGGTATCTTTTTGCCCCCAAAAATATGCTGCATAATTTCAAGTCTCAATTTTCCTAGGCGCCATAATTTGCTATGCAGAGTTGGCTCCCTTAGATGTCAGGATCTGCTGGTCCTGGGTTCAAATCCCAAATTTGCCTCAGCTATGATTCTTGGTTCATCGCACCATATTCATCTTAATTTCAGACAATCGTGACTTGCCCAATCATGCTAGACGAGTTGGATTCCAATTTTTATGTATTCTCCAGGGTCTCGGAGCCAGACTATGAAAAATGCAACAAGAAGACCTGTATCTCCAAAGTTGTAGAGTAAAGATTTACCTATTAGTAATAACCAGTGTTCTATAGTCTTTATCTTGAACCTTGTTTGTTTGTTTGTTTGTTGTTGACCTGACCTCCTGTGTTTATTGGTGTAGACAATGCCAGTGGGGGCAGTGGTGACGAGCAGAACAACACACAACCGTCAGTCAGCACAGTTTGCAGGCTTCATCATTCCGTTGTGGCTGCTCCTGGTCGGGTGTGATGTTAAACATGGCCCATGGTGCTATATTCATACACTAATTTACTGCTTGATAGATCCTGCATGATAACATCTCTGAAAAGCCACAACACTATTAGATGTGTTTACAGTAATATGGGGAACTAGGGCATTTTTTCCCCGAATAGTTAATGATTTCTGACGCTAATAATGCTGATAGTATGGGAATGAGGAATATTTTGTCAGTTTCTTATGTAATGATCTATTTTTGAAGCTTCTGAATTCTTGATGTCTATGTTGTGAGAAATGTGTATTTTTTTGGCCCCCCAAAATATGTTGCATAATTTCAAGTCTTAAGTTTTCCTAGGCGCCATAATTTGCTATGCAGAGTTGTCTCCCTTAAATGTCAGGATCTGCTCGTCCTGAGTTTAAACCCAGATTTACATCAGCTATGATTCTTGGTTCATCGCACTATATTCATTTTGTCTGTGAAGATGTAAATGGCTAAGATCTGCTTCACTTATTTTTTTCCCTCATGAAATAGACGGTTCTGCTGCACAATGTGACACTGAACCTGTCTCACAAGTCCCGATGTTTCTGAATGAATAATCAGATCCTCATCCGAAGGACCCAAAGAAAATTTAGGATTACAATACCTATGTCCTGCTCAAAAGATTAGAAATGTCCTTGTATGTGTCTCGACACCCAGTCGTGGCAACATCCACCGTCTTTGTAGTGACGGACAGATGAACGGCTACATGTTTGTCTGGACTTGAACTCACTGGACTGATCAGTCATCGTGTTTAGACTTTATGATGATGTTAAGAGCTTGTAGAGTGGAGACGCGGTTGGCGAGTCAGGAAACTTGACTCCTTGTAGTAATGCATGGGACCAGTTTGAAGAAACATGGCAGTCTTTTATGCTTGTGTTTGGGTTTCCATAAAAAAAACATGTCTTTTTTTTGTGCAAGTCTATCAAGAACTTTCGCTTATATTCTGGTAAGGAATTTTGAAAGGTTTTAAATCGTGCACTTGATGAGAGAATGATATCGGATCAAGTTGAGGGTTATTTTGATAAGAACGATCAAATATTGCTGTTGCCGGATGTCAAAACATTTCTACTTCATTCAATGAGTAATGTCGGTGATACCATCTTAAGCTATTGAAAATCACCCCTGCACTGTGTTCCGTGTAGAAATATGCTATTTATCTTGACTTGGACATATGTAGAATTTAGTCAACATAAATCACTGAAGGTGGAAGAATTCTCGAAATTCTTGTATTGTCATCTGATAATTTGAAAGTTTATGTTTTAATAGAATAACTCCGCATAATGTCTTCTGTCAATCGCTGGCTCACTGGCCAACATGTTTATTCACTCACTCATTCCCTCTTTCACTCATCATTTAACTCATTCACGCTTTAACTCAACAATTAACTCATTCATTCACTCTTTCACTCAATTAACTCATTCCCTCTTTAACTCACCAATTAATGCATTCCTTCTTTAACTCAACAATTAACTCATTCCCTCTTTAACTCAACAATTAACTCATTCATTCACTCTTTCACTCAATTAACTCATTCCCTCTTTCACTCACCTATTAACTCATTCGCTCATTCATTCTTTCACCCAGCAATTAACTCACTCACTCACTCACTCACTCACTCACTCACTCACTCAGATTGGCAGCTTCTCCTTGTAAGCTACAAGTCAGTGCGAGGATGATGATGATAAAACTGTCTCATGTGAATGAGAAAATGCCAGGTAAAATCCTCCTGCCAGTGATTGGAATAGTTTCCTTGATAAGATAAAGTTTATTTTACAATGCCGAGTAAGTGTCATCAATTGTTGGTCAACCTGAGGGAAATTTACTTTGAGGTATGTAAGGAGATCGCAAACAGCTTGATTTCTCAAGAGACAGATTGTAAACGTCTGATTGGCCGACAGTGTGAGATCAGAATGAGGTTACAGAGATGACATCGTCAAGACGGACTATACAACCGATATTGACGAGGTATTGGTGATCGTAAAGAGATTAATATTGTCACAAGTACCTGATAAATTAAGGCGAGACCGTGAACCACGAACCCATTTTACACAATCTCGTTTGTTCGGCTGGTCTGGTAGCGCCCCTTTAAGAGCAGTACTGCACTTGTGTCGATAAGGGGATTAGTGTAATCTGCTTCTATGCCCATCTAGATAGATGGATAATTAAATTTGGTCAGATATTGGCTCGCTACTGTCTGTGCCCTGGTGTAAAGTAGCTCCATAGATTCTTGCAAAGTTTGGAAACAGCTTCCAAATTCACAAATCTTTCATATTCTCCAGGGGATGTAATCAGGGCGCTCCATTGGGTCGGTTAGCAAAACAACATCTAAATCAGCTTTTGCAAATAAACATTGTCACTTACACAAATGAAAAAATATGGTTATCGGTTGACCTTGTTGACCTCTGTGTAGCAACTTTGACCTTGGTGTGATGTTCAGTAATATGTTTTCTTTAAATGAGGGAACTTGTTGAGGAGACTAATCTGTAATTTTGTTATCAAAAAGGAATTGCTTTGTAGACGCAGAAACCTCTTGTGTGTGTGTGGATTATAAGATCAAATTGTGTTTTCATATCCGCAGGTGTTGTTGATCATGTGATACTCTTGTTATGCCATTGGCTTCATGTGTCAAAAGTTAATATTCTTCAAATACTCCCTAAAACCCACAAATATGAAATTAAAAATAGTATTAATACAGTGGTTGTCTGTTATTTGGCAGCACATACTCTGAATAGGAGGGCGGTCAGGTAGCCTAGTGGTTAAAGTGTTTCCTTGTCATGCCGAAAACCCGAGTTCATTTCCCGACATGGGTACATTGTGCGAAGCCCATTTCTTGTGTCCCCCGCCATGATATTGCCATTATTAGTTGTAATACTGTCCTTCAACGACAGGATTTTTGTATAGTATAAATGCATAATTTGTTCGTCACAATTTAGCAGAGATATTTGCAGACATGACCTTAAATTTTCACTCACTCACTCACTCACTCACTTACTCACTTATACTCACACACTGAATATAAATTAGTGCAGCAATCAGACAGAATGATTTTACCCCAGAGATCTACTGATAACTTTTTGTATGTTTTTGTAAAAGACAAATCATAGCTTCATAATAATGAGGTAGCAAGAGACGTATTGAGTGTTTGTAGGCTAATAACAGACAAATGTGTTGTGCCAAGAGGTCGGTGGAGGCCTGACTATCACAGTTGTTGTGTCTAACCCTGTGAAAGACAATAGGTGCAACGCAGCCAAGATTGTGTCAGTGTCATAACTGATTTACTCTCATCCAACGCCAATCACAACTAGCGCCGGAAACCAACGTGTGAAAGTTCAACCGGGGAGAGCTTGTGTTGCAACTTTTGGATCAGATGAACGTGATGATGTAGCAACAAATGTTAACATGATTGTGCTTTGTGCTACGGAGGCAAGGGAGGTTTATGTGTCCATGTTTGATAGGCGATGGGTTGAAGGGCTTCTTTATCATGCTGAAGACCTGGGGCCACGTGGACACAAAATTATCTTAGCATTAAGACAATTGCAATTCACATTCTTTTACGTTGACTTACGATAGTCAAGCTATCTTGGAACAAATATGGTCGTAAGTTTATGTTAGAATTTTGGACTTATGATATTCGAAGTGCTAAGATGATTGTAAGTCTGTGGTAGAATATAGGACTTTTGACAGTTGTAGTGCTAAGATGATCATGAGTCTGTGGTAGACTATGGGACTTACAATGGTCGTAGTGCTAAGATGATCATGAGTCTGTGGTAGAATATGGGACTTATGACAGTTGTAGTGCTAAGATGATCGCAAGTCTATGTTAGACTATGGGACTTACAGTGGTCGGAGTGCTAAGATGATCGTAAGTCTGTGGTAGATTATGGGACTTATGATTGTCATAGTGCTAAGATGATTGTAAGTCTGTGGTAGAATATGGGACTTACGACAGTTGTAGTGCTAAGATGATTGTAAGTCTGTGGTAGAATATGGGACTTACGACAGTTGTAGTGCTAAGATGATCTCAAGTCTGTGTTAGACTATGGGACTTACAATGGTCGTAGTGCTAAGATGATCGCAAGTCTATGTTAGACTATGGATGACTAAGATGACAGTGAGTCTGTGGTAGAATATGGGACTTACGACTGAGATTGTTAGAAATTGTTGGATGTTGTTTGATATTGTTGGAGATTGTTGGAAATTGTTGGATGTTGTTGGTGATTGTTGGCGATTGTTGGAAAGGGCTAGAGATTGTTGGATGTTGTTGGATATTGTTGGAGGTTGTCAGGATGGTGTGGATGTTGAGGGATGGAAACCTGAAGTAAAATCAAATAGGGAACCAATAACCATAAAATAGAATGTTGATTCGTTTATGTAAGCCCTTTTATCAACCAACTCTCCAGTCAGGTGCTTGCTGGGTGGCTATAGAGATCCCCTGATGTAGTACTACCAACAACACTGTCAGACAACACTTTTCTCTTCATAAATTTCTAGACTATATCATTTGCCACCTTATTTCCCAAAGTGAAAATACCGTGTTTCCACTACGCCAGTAGCAGCTGTGTGAGAAAAGTTTGCAATTCACGACTTTCCGTAATGTTTTTGTTTGTTGTTTAATGCCGCACTCAGCAATATTCCAGCTATGTAACAACAGTCTGTAAATAATCAAATCTGGACCAGACAATCCAGTGATTGACATTATGAGCATCTATCCACGCAATTGGGATCGATGATATGCATCAACCAAATCAGCGAGCCTGATCACCCGATTCCATTAGACGTCTCATAGGACAAGCATAGTCCCCTGTTACGGCAAGTATGGGTTGCTGAAGACCTATTGTAACCCGGAACTTCACGGGTATAAAACCATAAAGCTTCATGATGAATCTAGAGAAGAACTGATGGCATTGTGTTGCGTCCAAACAGGAACACAAATATGACCTGAAATACCCATCCTATCTCTTCCTTCGATGTCAAGCAACCTGGACATATACTAGCCGTGGGAACAGTGTCAGGCACTGGTAGATAATGTCGAGGTATTTTATATGGAATGGGTGGTATTTTGCTGGACGTCATTGCCCCGGATACTTCATGTGCCAGAAGATGGCCTACACAAACTGTTTGGATTTTCCCTGCACCAGCAAAATATCTGCATGATTGTTGTCCAACTACAGAAAGAAATCAGATCATGACATCGCATGGGTTGTTTCTGTAATATATTATGAATCTACTTCTGACACTGATTTCTCAATTGTGAAAATGCATGATTGATTTAATTCTTTGTGCCCAATAATGGTCACACAGGGGTCTAGTGGTCAGTCATGGAGTTGTGTCCCTTGGCTGCCATGATCTGCTGTCTGAGGGTTTGAATCCCTGTTTTACCCCATTAATGATTCCTTGTCACCAATCCGAGCCAGGAGGCCCACTATCTACCTGCTGCATCACTTTGTTCCTAAAACACCATGATACATTCTGTTCAAAGTGGTGTTTACTTACTTATAGATGGAAACTTCTTATTAACTCTGAACACATTTACCACTATGTTTCAAGGGTTCAGACAATCCAGTGATTGACGTCATGAGCATCGATCCACACAATTGTGATCAATGACATACATCAACAAAGTCAGAAAGGCTGACTAATATGACTAATATCTAATATCTAATGACTAATAACTAATATGCCAATATGAGTAACCAGTAGTTACTGACTGGGTACCTCTGTGCCAAACACCTGCTCATGTTGCCTCCAAGACTAACACTTAGTCTATGAAAACATTTCTTTAAAATAATTGTAACAAACAAACAAACCTTTCCTCTTCTGCTGTTTTTATATGTGGAATCATGGAGACCAGACTTGGTTTAGTTTGATCTAGACTTGCCGAGGTTTTTGGTAACATAATAAAAAAAATATATACATATATTCCACATTCATGGCACAGGATTAGTTGCCTGCTGAAGCCATGTTTACTCACAGCACACAATCAGCAGGACTACCAAGGGTTGCTCTCTGCATGCAACCGGAATATTCCACCAAACTTTTTCATGTTGACGAACAACGCCCAAGGGCACAATGGACCTCAAACCAGAAAGAGGCTGTACTCTGACAACTGGCCGTTCCGAGGGGATGGTTTGGATGACCTTGCTCCAGGTCCTGATAGGTAATTAGGATCTGTGTTCGCGTTCACACAATCACCACGTACTGATGCCCATCTGCAAGCAGTCATTTCTTGCTCAACTCCGTGTTGTCCCAGACGGGAAGAATCACAGGATTTCCAAATTCCTTTGTATTGATTGTTGAAAATTGCCACCTTTAACTAGTATGGTCTCTTGTCTAATGAGTATTGACCATTTATAGGCCTAAATGCTGATTATCTTTGGTGTTTGGTGTGCACTCGGTGAAACTCAGTGACCATGACTTCAGATAATACGATAATAAGCATATTTAGAACCCTCCCTCAATAACCTCACCCGCTTACCACAATGGTGAAGATCCAGAGAAAGGAGTGGGTCAAAACAGCCTCCAGCAATCTGCTGCTTGTTGTTAGAGGTGACTGGATTGAATCGTGTGTTGATCAGGGTCATTGACTTGTCTGCTTGTTCTAAGAGGTGGCTGGATTGAATCGTGTGTTGGTCAGGGTTATTGACTTGTCTGCTTGTTCTAAGAGGTGGCTGGATTGAATCGTGTGTTGATCAGGGTCATTGACTTGTCTGCATGTTCTTAAAGGTGGCTGGATTGAATCAGGTGTTGGTCAGGGTCATTGACTTGTCTGCTTGTTCTAAAAGGTGACTGGATTGAATCGTGTGTTGATCAGGGTCATTGACTTGTCTGCTTGTTCTAAGAGGTGGCTGGATTGAATCGTGTGTTGGTCAGGGTTATTGACTTGTCTGCTTGTTCTAAGAGGTGGCTGGATTGAATCGTGTGTTGATCAGGGTCATTGACTTGTCTGCATGTTCTTAAAGGTGGCTGGATTGAATCAGGTGTTGGTCAGGGTCATTGACTTGTCTGCTTGTTCTAAAAGGTGACTGGATTGAATCGTGTGTTGGTCAGGGTCATTGACTTGTCTGCATGTTCTTAAAGGTGGCTGGATTGAATCAGGTGTTGGTCAGGGTCATTGACTTGTCTGCTTGTTCTAAAAGGTGACTGGATTGAATCGTGTGTTGGTCAGGGTCATTGACTTGTCTGCTTGTTCTAAAAGGTGGCTGGATTGAATCGGGTGTTGGTCAGGGTCATTGACTTGTCTGCTTGTTCTAAGAGGTGACTGGGTTGAATCGTGTGTTGATCAGGGTCATTGACTTGTCTGCTTGTTCTAAGAGGTGACTGGATTGAATCGTGTGTTGATCAGGGTCATTGACTTGTCTGCTTGTTCTAAGAGGTGACTGGATTGAATCGTGTGTTGATCAGGGTCATTGACTTGTCTGCTTGTTCTTAAAGGTGGCTGGATTGAATCGTGTGTTGATCAGGGTCATTGACTTGTCTGCTTGTTCTAAGAGGTGACTGGATTGAATTGGATGTTGATCAGGGTCATTGACTCTCTGCTTGTTCTAAAAGGTGACTGGATTGAATTGGATGTTGATGACATGGCTGATTGCCTGTCATCACTCCTCGATCTCTTACTCTGATAATAGATGTCCCCAGATCTTGATGCAAAGAGGAATCGTATCTGGTAAAGGGCTGATTTTAATGAGATTCATCGTTCCTTGATAGAGTGGAACATGCTCTTACAATCAGTAACTTTTTGGTCCAAATTTAATTATCTACAGGCTCATGTGGGGCGGTGGGGTAGCCTAGTGGTTAAAGTGTTCACTTGACAAGGCGAAGACCCTGGTTCAATACCCGACATGGGTACAATGTGTGAAGCCCATTTCTGGTGTCCCCCGCCGTGATATTGCTTAAATGTTGCTAAAAGCGGCGTAGAAGAATACTCACTCATGAGAGGCTCTCTGGATACAGCTGGGACTTTGCTGATTGTGGCGAGAGACAAGAAACACATGTACAACATAGTGAAGCCAGGATAAGCCTCATTGTTCAGCAGAATGCCGTTGTACAAAACAACATTAGCACTACGACTGTCGTATGTCTATGTTAAGGTACGGGAGTTATGGGCACTGTGGAAGGAGCGTCCTCTGCCTCGTATCTTCCACCTGTACACAGTACTCACAGTGTTGTCTTCAGTTTGCTGTACATTTTAGTAGTTTAGTGCATTTAGTCAAGGCGCAGCGACATGATACACAAGAAAAGATCCCCTTAGCGCTAAGATCGCTTTGTTCAGCTGATCCTCATGGTATCACTCTTGACCTACGCTATGCGAGCGTAAGTACCATCCAATTTCACTGTAGAACCAACCCGTAAAGATCCAGGGTAGAATAGGTCTTCCGCAACCCATGCTTGCTGTAAAAGGCGACTTTGCTTGTCATAAGAGGCAACTAATGGGATCAGGTGGTCTGACTCACTGACTTGGTTGATGCATGTCATCGTATCCCAGTTGCTTGGATTGATGCTCTTGATATCAATCACTGGATTGTCTCGATTATTTACAGACTCCTGTCATATAGCTGGAATATTGCTGAGTACGGTGTTAAACAACAAACCAAACCACTGTAGACCCACCTCACGATAATAATTAAAACATTCCATTTTCGTTTTAAAAACAACAGACCACTTTTTGTTTCTTGGAAATAATTTATTATGGGGTGGAGTCACAAACATGTGAGGCAAAACTTCAACAAACATTTTTTGTCGTATTCATCATGAAAATTGTGTGTTGTGCCAGATTAGATATTTAAATGTTAAGTTCTGGCTCCGGATCATCATCCTGTTGAAAATATTCTTTGTTTTTTCTTAACTGTTTCAACTCCTAAATAACTGTAATCGGACGAATCTCACCGAAACTATTTATTACAATGTGCTGTGGTATGGAAGGAGACAGACTGAGGCAAAGCCTTTATTCCCTTATCTGAGGAATTTGTGGGTTTATAGCATTATCCACAAGCTCCATGATGAAGCTGGGAGAGGATCATTTAGCAAGGCTTATTTACTGGTCCTACATACACTTTATGTGTTCTGTTGGACTCTGCAATCTGCACCAGACTTCTTGTTGAAGAGCTGTGATAGGCTAAGGAACACAAATGTCATCGTTTACAAGACAAAAACAGGGAACCGCAATTTATTCCACTGGTGTATGGTGATGTTTACGTATATTTTCCGTCTTGGCCATGAATTTCTTTTCGTAATTGCAATAAAAGCTTTTTGAGGGGATGATTGTTAGACCATGTTGTTGGTTTTCATGGGTTCGGAAAATGGATGCTTTATTGATTTTTGTGTTTTAAACATTTTTAGCAAATTAAACACTGAGACATTTAGATGAAAAGTTAAATGGAGAGGTACTGGCGTGTTTCATCAAAAGATGGGGAATGTTAACATCTTTCTTTGTCTGGACCATGACAATCAGACCATCATGCACTATGCTGAGGTAGAAGTTTACCGTATAATTTCTGAGCTGGCAAATTTCTGATTCTTAACAGATTTATCTGGTAACTTGTTGAATTGCCGACTTTGCCTAAAGTCTGCTGAACCAGGCCAAAATAAACTATGCTGCTATTATAAACCTCAGCAAAGAAACAAAATATATATGTTTTTGTTTTCTATCAGTTAATGGGATTTTAACCACTGCCAAGAGCAAGTATCCCAATCATTCGTGCTTCTGAAAAAAAGGTATTTCATCTTCTGGGAGAAAAATCTGAAGAACTTGGTTTAATGTGGACTTGACAAATTGTATTGTTGAGATTCCCACACAAGGGGGACAAATCTGAAGAACAAATTCCTGGTTTTATGTCGGCTTGACAAATTTGCTTGTTTCCGATTCATTTCAGACCCAGGGACCCGTGAAGATTCCGGGGTAGAATAGGTCTTCAGGAACCCATGCTTGCCGTAAAAGGCGACTATGCTTGTCGTAAAAGGCAACTAACATGATCGGGTGGTCAGGCTCGCTGACTTGGTTGATGCATGTCATCAATCCCAATTACGTGGATCGATGCTCATAATGTCAATCACTGGATTGTTTGGTACAGACTCGATTATTTACAGACCGCCGTCATATAGCTGGAATATTGCTGAGTGCGGCGTTAAACAACAAATCTGAAGAACAAGTTCCTGGTTTTATGTCAGCTTGACAAATTGCATGTTTCCGATTTATTTCAGAACAAGGTTTTTTAGACTTCCAAGAGGTAGGAATGGCATTTGGTCATATGTTTTTTGTACTTAGGCTACTGAAGTGGTGATCAGTTATTTGATTGAATGGAGAAGGAATATTGTTTTATGACAGACAGCTGTGTGACAGCTATAATAAGTGGTTGATAGTGTGAGTGACATGGAGCCGGGTGACAGTTTGTGGTTGTCTGTGTATATAACTCAACTGATGTTGTAACACAAGTTCATGTTCGTGTTCATGTTCGTGTTCATTGATTTCTTAAAATCAATTAGGGTTGTTGGGTAACCTAGTGAATAAAGCTGAAGACCTGGGTTCGATTCCCAACATGGGTACAATGTGTGAAGCCCATTTCTGGTGTCCCCTGTCGTGATATTGCTGGAATATTGCTAAAAGCGACGTAAAATCATACTCACTCACTCACTTAAAATCAGTGATGTTGTTTTTTGTTTATTATATATGTTTATATTTAATTAGATCTATATCTATATACTATAACTTTTCAGACACATTATGATGATAGACCTGATTTAATTTGATGGGTTAGTGTACCGGTTAGGGTTGGGGTTATTAAACAATTGTAAAACTCAAATCCTCTGATAGGCACTTCTATGATCATTTTGTCAAATTCACAGATAATTTGGTATTTGAGTTTGGGGGTTGTTTGCAGGGCTACTAGTAGCCTTGATTGACAGCAAAACATGTACCAGTGAGATGGTATGATTAGGCCATGACAGTCCACGTGACCCCACCATCCCCGTGACAGTGGAGGAATTGGAATGCCATTCAATGTTTTTCAAACAATATGATTGAGAAGCGCACTGACTTTTCATTTCAAATTTACTGTGCAGCAGAGTTATGTCCCCTGCTGTATGTAGGATCTCATTCCAGATTCAGCTTAATTCTGAATTTTGGTATGTCGGCGCCATACCCAGGCTCAACGGTTTAACCAAAGTGGTAAACTTGGAGCTGTCACACTATGAGATAGTAAACTTCAAAGCTGTGTTTAACTCACTCACTCACTCACTCACTCACTCACTCACTCACTCACTCACTCACAGAGCAGGGAGCAAGTGGAGAACCTGCTCATAAAGACACTTCACAGGATTGTCACAACCAGGGAGGCTCATCAGTGAATGAGAGTGGATATGTTTTAACATACCTCGCACGGTTTCCCAGTCACCAAAGAACGAGGTCCTGTATTCATGTTACACAGGCACAACTTCATTCATTCATATCATTCCACATTCATGTTAACATCCACATCCACATTCACATTCACGTCCTAATTCATCCAGTTACGGACAGTTATTCATTTATTTATTTGCCAGCCCTTTCTCACATTCACCTTCACATTCACGTTCACATTCGCATAGTTACGGACAGTTATTCATTTATTTATTTATTTGCCAGCCCTTTCTCACATTCATGTACACATTCATTCATCCACTAACCCTCATTCATCCATTCATCCATTCATCCCCATCATATGTTCATTCTCGGAACAGCGTATACACCGACATTCTTTCTGCCAAATATAGTTTTCAAATTTCCTACATATGTGTTCCCATGAAAGGAGGCGAAACTGTCTGGTAAATGCCATAAATACATCAGTGTCAAGTCAATCTTCTTCTCTTATTTCACCATAATCCTTGACAATCACTGTCACCCGATTCTCAATGTTCAGGCCTCCTGCTAGTTTCCACACAACTATCTATATAACTTGTTTTCTGTGTTTCAGAACCTCAGAGTGACTCTTCCTTTCTTAGTTGGATATTGTACCTGGACTTGTGGACAATCAACTTCTAATTGCGCTAAGGTAAGACGACAACTTCATTTGCTGGTGCCGGGTGTGTTTGTTTCCAGGGCTGGATATGTTTCTGGATGCCTACAACATGGAGGAGTTGATAAGTAGATCATGGATGAAGATTCATTGTAAAATACGAAATGAATTGATCATATTGTTGCATTGAGTTGATAACACTGAATCCATGAATGAGTGGAAGGGATAGATTGTCTGCTTGTCTGGCTCAAGACCTGGGTTTGATTCATGCAATATGTGATGCCCATTCTTCTTGTTGCCCACTTTTACACCATATTCATTCACTCACGAGTTGGCTGAGAGACTCACTCACTCACTCACTCACCCAGCCACCCACTCACTCACTCACTCACTCACTCACTCACTCACTCACTCACTCACTCACTCACTCACTCACTCACTCACTCACTCACTCACTCACTCACTCACTCACCCAGCCATCCACTCACTCACTCACCGAGGCACCCACCCACTCACTCACCCACTCACTCACTCACTCACTCACTCACTCAACCACTCAACCACTCACTCAACCACCCACTCACTCACTCACTCACTCCCTCACTCACTCACTCACTCACTCACTCACTCAACCACTCACTCACTCACTCACTCACTCACTCACTCACTCACTCACTCAACCACTCAACCACTCACTCAACCACTCACTCAACCACCCACTCACTCACTCAACCACCCACTCACTCACTCACTCAACCACCCAGCTGCTGTAGCAGTTGGATCTACTCTAAATAACAGAGCAGCAAAAGCTGTGGTAGCTAATCTAAATCAAGGTGTATCTCATCAAGCAAGCATAATATGACTCATCTAAAACCAGGGCAAATTTATGCAACAACTTTTTCATGAATCTTGATTTTGATATCCAGCGTTCTAAATGGTGTTACTTAGTCTGGAACGTCCCCTTGAATTCCCGTTTCATATCACACTTTGATGCTTGATTGAATTACCCAGACTTTTAAAGGGCACTCCCTAACTTTTTAAAAGTGTTTTGTGAGATATTTTTGTATATAGTAGGAGTTAATATTATAGGGCGATGTCCACGTCATCTTCATGTTCTCCACGGAAACAGCTGTTCGCGTTCAAGTAAAGGAGGAGATTTCTGTTTCGTACACACTTTTCTTTTCATGTCGAAGTTTGAAATATTTATGAGCAGCTTTCATAATTAATGCTAGCCAGTAGGTCATGAGATGTACATTTTTGAAAGGACTAGTGGAAAGTAGAAGGTCGGGTACTATTTCGTTGCTAGTTAGTTCAATCTGACACAAAATAAACTGTATCGCCTGGGCTTATCATTTTGCGGTTACAATTTGGCTAATATTCAGAAGATAAGAATTGCGTCAGTATTTGAAGTACCTGCCTCCCTACCGTCCAAGACAAGCGGTGTTTGTCTCCATGGTCAACTCTAAAAACTTGCATGTTTAATCGTCTGGGAGATTTTTTTTTGTAGATTTAGCTAGGGGTGAAACAATACATCGTGCACTGGTGTGTTCTGAATTTTCATGTGACGATACGATATTTGTTTCTTTTCTTTTTCTGTATCGATACAAGATGATACACATCTCACACAGCTCTGAAATGAAATAACATCACATGGAGTGAGTGAGTGAGTGAGTGAGTGAGTGAGTGATTATTGCTTAAGGCCACATCAGCGATAGTGCAGCCATTCATGCCGAGACATCATGCAGAAAGCAATAATTGCATGAAGCCATAGCACATTCTACAACCAATGTCTGGTGAAGAGTGGAAGGTTTCTGTTGCAGATGATCAAATTGATTACATTTTGAAGTATTTATATCAGATTTCAAAAACATGTTTTTACATTTTGTGACCACTGTAAAAATCAATTTTAACAAAATTGCATTCAAGTGCGCTTAAAATATTTCCATGCCTTGTTATGCCATTTAACCATGTAACCAATCAGACTGTGGCCCAGTTGTGTTATAGCACCCATGCAGTATAGCCCTAGGTTACACAAGAGTGCCTTTATTGCTCTATATCACCCTCTCTATCACCCTGTATGTTGTAAGCAGGTCAGAGGAGAGAACCAAAGCATTGCATTAAGTCCTTTTACCAGCTCTTTTCATGTAATAAATTCAAATAAATCTCATTTCTTCTCTTGCAAAATGATATGGTATCAAGTGAAATGAATTTTGCTCTCAACATTCGTTTTTCCCCAAGCCATCAGTAAGCTTGAGAGGAGATAGAGAGCTCCTGCATGTACCCCGTCAATTGTCCTCGTCAAATACACCAGTACATTCTCAAGTGGTAGGCAAAGAAATGTCACTTACTACTGTGTAGAGTGTTGACACAATCTTCCATATGTGTGAAGCAAATAATAACGCCAGGAAAGACTACTTGATAAATCCACCATACCATTTTCTACAAGTTGTATTGAGATTGTGACCAAGTGTTAACATTGCCACAGGAGTGTTGTTATCAATATTTGACAGTGTTTGTTTAGGGCAGGGCAATGATATTTGGTAATGCTGTTAGGATTCGTAGTGGCGAATTTCTTCACTTACACAGGAAATGATGATTTAAGGAGCAATGAATTATTCAATAAACATTTAGATGAGGTCTACTCTGAGTGGTTGCCCCCCAAGAAGATGAAGCGTGATTCACGACTGTCCCATCTACATGTGTCAAACATCGAATATTTGTGTGCTGGGCAATTAGAGGATTTTATTTTCAATTGTTAACTGTTAAGCTGTCAAATAATATTACTGGATGATTTGTATTTTAACATTAATTATTTTTATGAGTTCGGGTTACTTGAATTGTGATTATTAACTTTAACTTTAATGTTAGTGAGTGAGTTATGTTTAACGCTGCTTTTAACAGTATTCCTGTTATATCACGGCGTTTCAGCTTAATGTGGGAGGAACGCCCGAAGTGATGCAGGTCTCAGACATTTACCACTTCGGTGAAACCCATGAGCACGGGTATGGTGCTGACAAGCCTAGAAACATAATCAGGGTGAACTGGGATTCGAACCCACAATCATAGGTTTCTGGTGTCTGCACAGCGAATTGTGGCGTCTTTGACGACTCGGCCTCCCATGCCCCCGTTTTTAAGTGTGAAGTAATTTGTATCTTTTGTAATTATTTTCACTAAATTTATTACTTTTTCTACAAATATAATGTGATTAAAATTATTTCTCCATTGACCATTTCTGCAATTCGAAGTAAGAATATAAATAAGACCATTTTACAACACAGCTTGGAAATATGTCACCTCTTTGTAAACATTCTTTAACCTTTGGAGTCATCATGAAAAAAAATTGAAATAAACAAAAGAAACCTGGTCAACAAGATGGCAGGAGCCACCATGTTGGAAGTTGACTATACTACTTTCCCATAAACTAGCATCCACTGTTTGATGTCGTACACAGGTAAACACAGTCTCCACTGTACTCGCACGCACTGCCGACACTTCCTTACACAATGAGATAACAAGCGTGACATGCTGTATGGAGTTTGTGAGGGCACCGTGGGTGGGGCACCAGCCATGTCTATATCCCATCTGCTTAGACACCCTGTTTTGTGTTGGACAGACGATCAAGACACCTGTTTCGAGGCCTTTGTTGAATGTTCTCATTACTGCTGTGTGCGTATTTGTAGGACATGCTCTTATATATGTCTTTCCTTGTTATGACTGTTGTGTTGTTGCATTCCGTCATGGATGTATCATGGAGGGGAAATTGGTTCAAGAGTTTGTAGATCGTTAACCTTGGAGCTCAGACTCATATTTAAATAGTTTCTTGAAAACTGAAATATGACAGTAAATGCTTGACCTTTCATTATTGGAAGTTTTGGTAATATTTCAAATTATCACTGAGGTATAACCCTTCGCCTAAAGATTAAATATTTTGAAGACTTGTATAATCATATTTTTCTAATCACACAATGAAAAAAAATATTCAATTCTTTGAATTTGTTGTGTGTACATGTCGTAATGGAGAAATACTTATGTTTACATGTCGTAATGGAGAAATACTTATTTTCTACCGCCCTGTCGTTTAAACTGTACAGACACAAAGTTTTTGCTCTTTTTGTCACGATCTTTTTTTGTTTTTTATTATCCCATAAAGCATACAATGAGTATGGAACCACATATATAACAGCAGGATCTAAAGGAATAGCAGGAATTCCAGACTGTTTTGTTCCTCTGTTAGTATATGGATTGCTCCTTCTCCAATTCCTCACACGCCAGGTTTCATCAACTTTCTTCTTCTGGGAAAATGATTCATTGTTTCTGTCACAAGTATACAGGGTCAGCGGGTCACCACCCCCCCCACTTTCAGTAGTACCATGATACAGTAGGGTACAGTTAGCCTTGCTCCAAGGCTGTACTGAAAGATAAAACCATGGATGTGTTGTACTATCCTCCTAATAGGCAAGTCTAGATATGTGGACGGTAAGGTCTCTTATAGGGACAATTTGTTCTTATTATCAACATAATCTAGAAATTATGATTTGTACTAATAATTATGACCTAAGAGACTTGTGCAAGTCTAGGGTACAGTGAATGCTGTTCCTAACACACGTATGCACGTACACACGCGCACTAGTTGTGAGGAGGCCTATATAGTGAGAGACTGAGAACCATTTTTCGATTCATCTGTATTCCTAGTGCTGTCGTACCATCATATTAACCTTCAGTGTTGTTTGATCAAAAACCCTTATTCATTCATATAAAGATTCCATCGCTACGTCTACCTTTAAGACTAGAAACTGTCATTTTTTGTACCTCCAATAGTAAAGATTGTTCCTCCTTTTTCACCTCCTTTCCAGGAGAGTTCCTGCTGGTCTTGCACCTGTGTGTACACCTGGAAATATTGTTATCAACAACTTACAATCAGTTAGAACGTTTTATGTGTGTGTTCTCGTCTCATGCGTATAGGAATATGTGTCCATGGCTGGGGAAGTGTTTGACCTCTGGGTTCGCCATTACATGGAAAAAGAGTAGTTTTCTTGACTTCAGTGCTATTTGATAAACTCGAACCCCACTCGAGACCAAGGAGATGCTGCTGGATTAATCTTGTATGTCACATGAGACTCCGATATCTTCTGATATCACGCTGCAATACATAAACATAAGGAAAAAGTATGCCGCTGTTTTCTAAGAATTCCACGTTTATTGCAGGAGAGTGTATTTGCAAGTTGTAGGTTTTAACGAATTTGTATGTGTAGGTTTTAACGAATTTGTATGTGTAGGTTTTGACAAATTTGTATGTGTAGATTTTGATAGTGTTGTTGCGATCATGAAAACAAAATACTTTTTATAGGAATAGCATACATTTAGGTTTGATGTTCTTTTGATCCTGAAAGTCATTTCACGGAGAGACTGTGTGGTCCAATGGTGGATTATTTTCCAGAAGCAGTATGCTGACTTGTTCCACACAAATGATTCCAACTCCTCCTAAATCATTGGCCATGTACGTGATAGCTCTGTTCATCTGCAATGCTTGTCATAAGGGGAATAATACTAGTTTCCCAGGTTTTTATGTGAACACCAAAGAAATGTTTGTTTTTCGTCCAGTCATTTTGTTCTTTACTGTGTGACCTGCCAAATGTTTGTAAATCATTTTGTGTAGAATTAGGTGTGTGTTTTGGTTACCATAAATAATTTTTTACGTAAACAAATATGACTTGTTTTACTCACTGCAAACTGAATAAATGCCTTGTTGAAATATAACAGTGATGATCAGTGTTGAACCAGCAGGAGATAAGTGTTGAGTCAGCAGAATTATGGTCAGTTAGTCAGTGGTTTTTAAACTAGTTGTGTTTGAGAGTTTTATGTAGCAAATTCACACCTGTTTGATTGACGTTCTAGAGGTTTGTGAGCAAGGAAAAAAACATACAACTTTCTTGATAACAAGTTCTAGTTTATTGCATACGGCAATGTTTCGATGTAGATTCTTACCCCGTTATCAAGCCAGATTCACAACTATTTTGATGTTTAAATAGTGTTTTGTATTTAATGTTTTTTTCTTTTAAGATTTTCAAAAGCATTACATTAATATATCTTTTTTCATAAAGGTAGATGTTTGTGTTTTTAGCTAAATGCGTTCACAGCTGTGAATATATACATTCACTTTAAGTATATCAAACGGTTAAAAAGACCAAAAAGAAACCCAGCTAATATCCCCTCTGCCTTAGTGGTGCACAATGGACCATGCTTGCTCTTTGTCTTAAACTCATTTCAGCACACTTGAAATGGAGCAGTTTTTATTCTGGAACTGTATATATTCAAAGCACTTCATATTGAATGCCACATAAAAAGGATTATAATAGGTTCCCTATGAAGCAAACCATGGTGTAGGTTTCACCTTTGGAAAAAATCTACATCTTAAGTGTGTTTTTCAGAGATAATGAACATTCATTTCGCATTCGTTCAAGAGGAAGGCTTTTGTTTATCGCTTATTACATGCTGAAAGATCATTAAATATAAGGGAACAATCTTTATGTTTGACAAGGCAGTGTTGCAGCTGTAATGAGGATTTGCAAGTCAGAGGACTTGGGTGAAATCTGTTCCACCTGTCTCAGACAGGCCTACGGAGAACCAGGCTTTGTGATATTCACCTCGAGACTATTTGGTGCACAACTCGTCCACACTAAATGTGTTCTCTTTATTCTGAAGAGTTCTGTGATGTTCATAAGGTTAGACGCTTTACAACTCTACTTCATATTTTACATCTTAACTGTGATTTTTTTTGGCTGGCGAGTGTTGAATTCTTGAGGGCTTGAGTGCAGGGATGGTGTCTCAAAAAACCCATTGGATCGTGGTTGATGTGGAGAGTTTGTCGCAATTGAAGGAATGAGCTCCTTCAGCGATTCCCTCAATCCATGTGGAAGTGGTTAGGTGAATATCATCATGTAAACAAGCAGGAGAGTATGTAACACCCTACACATGATGCAGTTGATGAAATCGGCTGGTGGTTGTTGATGGTAAACAGAGCCAAGACGTGTCAAGCTTTTACCTGCTGTTCGACTTCTTTGTGTTAGTCCTGTCTTTTACCAGACCCACCATCCACGCACCCAGTCAACTCCTGCCTTGTGATCACCTACCACGGTCCGACTCCAACCTCCTTTTTCGTGGGGGAGCACGGATTGCCCAGTCATCTAATGTACTGCAAAAGGATGTCTGAAGAGTTGCGTCCCTTGGGCATGCCAGAAGCCTAAGATAATGGGTTCGAATCCCGGTTCGTCCCGATTATGTTTCTAGGTTTTTATGCTGGTGCTTGTGAGTTTCATCGAATTGGTAAACGTCTAAGACCTGCATCACTTCGAGCTTTCACGTGGTGATATAGTACTGGAATACTGTTAAAAGCGGCGTTAAACCCAACTCACTCACTCACTCACCCTTTTCAGGTGACCATTTTGAACAAACTTATTACTCTTGGCATGGGTCATGGGTAGTCCAGTTGTCTAAAGCAGCACAGTTTGTTATGCAGAGTTGTGTCCCTTAACCGTGCCAGTATCTGCTGGTTGTTGGTTCTCAACACCATCAACACCAAGACATTGCCACAATCTGGCCACCATTACCACCAAGACATTGCCACAATCAGGCCACCATCAACACCACAATCTGGCCACCATCAACACCACAATCTGGCCACCATCAACACCACAATCTGGCCACCATCAACACCAAGACATTGCCACAATCTGGCCACCATCAACACCACAATCTGGCCACCATCAACACCAAGACATTGCCACAATCTGGCCACCATCAACACCAAGACATTGCCACAATCTGGCCACCATCAACACCAAGACATTGCCACAATCTGGCCACCATCAACACCAAGACATTGCCACAATCTGGCCACCTCAACACCAAGACATTGCCACAATCTGGCCACCATCAACACCAAGACATTGCCACAATCTGGCCACCATCAACACCACAATCTGGCCACCATCAACACCAAGACATTGCCACAATCCGGCTACCATCAACACCACAATCTGGCCACCATCAACACCAAGACATTGCCACAATCTGGCCACCATCAACACCACAATCTGGCCACCATCAACACCAACACATTGCCACAATCCAGCTACCATCAACACCACAATCTGCCAACATCTACACCAACACATTGCCACAATCCGGCTACCATCAATACCAAGACATTGCCACAATCTGGCCACCATCAACACCAAGACATTGCCACAATCTGGCCACCATCAGTAAACAGAGAAAATAAAAATCTATTTGTGCAATCATTTCAAGACATTTTTCTGAAATCAACCAGTTACGGAAGTGCAAAGTGAAGGGCCATTACCTGTACTGAGGCAAGTAATAAAACTGACAGCCACTGCTTGTAACTTGAGTGCCAAGTCTTGCCATGTAAATTAGGTAACATATAAATTAACGGAAATTATGAGCAGCAAGTTTCTAACCTGACTGATTTATGTTACAAGGACCTTGGCAAAATTACATTGTACAACTAAATCCTGTAGAAGCTCTTTTCCTGGTTCATCAACTCTGCCATATAAAGCGGAAACTGGATGGTAATACTTGTTTGGCAGTGATTGTTCAGTATGAATTAAATCCAAGATACAATCAGGCATACATGAGAATTTTAACACACAGAAGCTCTCTGATAGAACATCTGCATTTTCTCAATGTCGTAAAATAACTTAGATTGTTGCTTACATGGAGGTTGACGTCCTAGTTTACAGATCCAGTGAGAAGGGACCTTCCTCTGTTACATAGTTTACAGATTAGGTCAGAAGTGACAGTACTTTGTTACATAGTGTACATATCAGGTCCGAAGTGACAGTACTTTGTTATGTAGTGTACAGATCAGGTCCAAAGTGACAGTACTCTGTTATGTAGTGTGCAGATCAGGTCTGAAGTAACAATACTCTGTTATGTAGTGTACAGATCAGGTCCGAAGTGACAGTACTCTGTTATGTAGTGTGCAGATCAGGTCTGAAGTAACAATACTCTGTTATGTAGTGTACAGATCAGGTCCAAAGTGACAGTACTTTGTTATGTAGTGTACAGATCAGGTCCGAAGTGACAGTACTCTGTTATGTAGTGTGCAGATCAGGTCTGAAGTAACAATACTCTGTTATGTAGTGTACAGATCAGGTCCGAAGTAACAATACTCTGTTACGTAGCGTACAGATAAGGTCTGAAGTGACAGTACTCTGTTACGTAGTGTACAGATCAGGTCCAAAGTAACAATACTCTGTTACGTAGTGTACAGATCAGGTCCAAAGTAACAATAATCTGTTACGTAGCATTCAAATCCTTGTCACAGCAATGTGTAGCTTTCTGTCTCTGTAAACCTTCCAAAAAATTGTGAAACTGTTAGGGATGCATTCTGTTCAATTAAGTGTGAAACACATAAAATATTATCTGAAAATTACCAACAAAATTTAAGGTTGCTGAAGGTATCCAGAAGGTTTCCGGGTGCAAATCTCTCAGAGCTGTATCTGTGACAGATCTGAGTCCACAAACATGGTTGATGACAAAGAGGTGAGACATTCTACATATTTATGAATATGGCCACCTAAGGGACACAGATCCTGCTGACTGTGGGTGACCATAGGCTAGATCAGGAGAATCAGTAGTCCAGCACCGTGACTGTGGAATTTATATTTTTTAGGTATTTTTTTTTACTAAAAGCCTAGACAACTCTAGATCAAACGAACCAAGTCTATTTTGCTTGATTCTACACAGCAGAAGAGGAAAGGTTCTTTCGAAAACAATTTTTAAAAATTTAAAGGCATTCTTTCATTGACGAAGTGTTAGTCCAAGGAATCAGAAGGAACTATATTAACACCGTCGACGACGCCTCATGGTTCTCTCATGGCATATTGTTTCTGTTGCAGCATGCTCGTGGCAAGACCGTGACCCTGACATGTATATTCATAACCACATCTGAATTTAACCACCGTTGAGAGATTTGTTTAGAGGTATCATGACCTGTAGGAAGAAATCGTCTAAAGATATTTCAGCCTTGAGTCATGTGTACATTGCATGCCAGCCCTAGCCGCTCCATCTGTTCGGTCATCCCTCAGGCTGGACCATATCCAGAAGTAAGGGGAATATTGTGCAAATATGTTTATCCACCTACTATAATTAGGAATAACTTCCTCAGAATGTTTTTGATTTTAAAAACAAACAAATCTTAAAACGTACATGCCCTATGAATCACAAAGAGAAATTACGATATGCCTTTTGAATGTGCTTTAAAAATTCTTTTGTTGATATGACTCCGTGAGACTTTATGGCCCTTCCTATAGAGCAACTTTTGCAATAATACTGGAGTTATGGTGCTCTGTTTGAACTGAAATTTACATGGTGATGTTTTCTGTGACACGATTCAAGTTGGGGATTATTTGAAGTATATTACGTTGTGCATTACCTTTATGTGACATTAATATATTTGTTGAACATAAATGTGTTTTGTATTTTGAAATATTTGTTGATGTTTATTGGTACTTAGCCCCACAATAAAGAAGCTTATACCACTCTAGACCTCGTAAAACCTCGTGAGCTCTTCCTTTATCATGATGCATATCAAAGGTTTAGGATAAACATCTCCATGCAGTCAGTCGCAGTAAGCTCCAACTCACTCACTCACTCAGTCACTCACTTGATCACCCACCTACTCACCCTCCCACCCACTAACACTCACTCACCCACCCTTTCTCACTCAATATGTAACCCTTTCTCTCTCTCTCACTCGATCAGTCACTCACGCACCCAACAACCCCCCCCCCACACACACACACACTCACTCACTCACTCACTCACTCACCCACCCTTTTTCACTCACTCACTCACCCTTTCTCACTCACTCACTCACCCACTCACCCTTTCTCTCTCTCTCACACACTCACCCACCCTTTCTCACTCACTCACTAACCATTTCTCTCTCACTCACTCATTCACCCTTTCTCTCTCACTCACTCACTCACCATTTCTCTCACTCACTCACCCTTTCTCTCTCACTCACTCACTCACTCACCCACTCACTCACCCTTTCTCTCTCACTCACTCACCCTTTTTCTCACTCACTCACTCACCCTTTCTCTCTCACCCTTTTTCACTCACCCTTTCTCACTCACCCTTTCTCACCCACTCATCCTTTCTCTCTCACTCACTCACCCTTTTTCTCACTCACTCACTCACTCACCCTTTCTCTCTCACCCTTTCTCTCTCACCCTTTCTCACTCACCCTTTCTCACCCACTCATCCTTTCTCTCTCACTCACTCACTCACTCACCCACTCACCCTTTCTCACTCACTCACCCTTTCTCTCTCTCACTCACTCACCCTTTCTCTCTCTCACTCACTCACCCTTTCTCTCTCACTCTCTCACTACATTATACTACATGGATTGACCCGTTGTTTATTCCTGCCGTTTACAGATGTGAAATAAGCTCTGTTTAACACTACCTCCTCTTATTCAGTTTTACAAAATAACAACATTTGTGAATATATTTAGTTTTGGGTGAATTTGAGGGTTTTATTCCCAGAATTGTTATCTGATTACAAACATGTACAGGAAGCACAGCTCATTTTCTGATGCAATAGTTTTGACTTTGTAAAATAACTGAAAGATGCACCAAGTGACACTGAAATATATTTATTTATTTATTTTGTGAAAAAATGTTTCTCATGGCACAGATCAAGAGAAGCATATCTGCATAAACAAACATTTATCCAACCCAGAGGGTACATCAGTGCTAAATGCTTCCCTTGATTGTAACAGTCCCCAGTGTCTGACATATAATCTAATATATAGAGAAAAAATAACAGAAATATTTCCATCTAATGCACTTGTATAAATGGTGGAGTGATATAGCCTTTGATGCAGGAGGAAGTTTAATTCAGCGAGAGTCTATCTTGCCGGTCCACGTCTGTCGTGGGCTGATACCGAACCTCTACTGCTGCATCACTGGAGGCAGGTTACAGTGTAATTAACATCAATGCCACTAATTAAGATTAATGGACTTTTTAATGTTTGGAAGTTTGGTGGAATATTTCGACTTATCTTGCTTTTAATTTTCTATCATGTATATATGAGTGAAAGTAACTAGTGTTTATAAGATTGGAAGTATTTTCTATAATGACTCTCTGAGGTTAGGGCTGTTTGTTGTGTCTATGGCTTTCCTGACTATCAGACTCACTCCACACAGGGTTGGAGAACTGACACAGATGAACTCTCCTCTGGCCCTGTGGTTAAATCATTTAATTCTTATTTGGTTGATCCAGGTATGAATCCCTCTGTGGGTGTGCGGTCCATGTTTGATTCCTCCATCATGATGTAACTTGTCATTCACAGCGGAATCAAACGTTGCGTTATAGGTCAGTTTCTAGAGTCAGGTTCGTAGAGGAATCGAAAATTATTTGTTTTTGAAAACATTTGAAAAAAATAATTTTGCTATGATGGACCTTGCTCACCAAACAGCATCTCTGGTTGGAACTCTCTCTCCATCTTGTCGACCGCCTTCACCAATGTCAAGGTCGTGCAAGGGATCAGTGTGTAGCATACATGACTGCCACTACACTAACACATGACCGCCTCCGTGGTCTAGTGGTAGAGTGTCCGCCAGGAGAGCGGTTCGATCCCCGACCGTGTCATACCAAAAGACGTTAAAAGATGGTACTTGTTGTTACCCTGTCTGGCGCTAGGCATTAAGGGGCTAAAACAAGGACTGGTCGGTATACTGTGTCTGAGTGGGGTATTCATGTTAAACTGCGGCATGGTATCTCAGTGAGCTAGCACTATAAATCGGCATCAGTCCGGACTAGAACAAGCAGCCACACAAACACACACACGTACATGCACGTCGCTATATAAGTGCAATAATCTTGGACGCAACGTTAAACCCCATTTCACCTCACCTCACACTAACATATAGTCTAGGAATTTATTACACAATAAATTTATGATTTATATATTTTATGATACTGCTGGTGTTGTCCTACGTGGAATGTATCTAGCTAGACTTACCCATGTTTATCATCTACTTCATTAGACTGAAGGCAGATATTCGTCAGTGATGGCGTAGACCTGTCATGTAAGGGTATGCAATCTTCATGGTGGATCAGCACCCAACCAACCAAGACTATACCATGGTCCTAGTTTGGTGTTTGTTCTCAGTGTTGATACAAGAGACTCGGGATTGACTGGTGAACTGAGACAGATGAACTCGCCTCTGGGACGTGGCTCTGTGGTTACATCATTCAATTCTTACTTGTTAGATCCAGGTTTGAATCCCTCTGTGGGTTTACAGTCTATGTTTGATTCCATCGTCATGATGTAACTATCATTCACAGTGGAATCAAACGTTGCATTGTAGGTTAATTTCTAAGGTCTGGTACGTAAATGTAATGAAAATTATTTGTTTTTTAAAACATTTAAAAAAAATTACTACAGGGTTTACACAAACACAAAATGTTCACTGGAGGTTGTGAAATAAATATGGGGAACTGAACCTGCCATCTGTAGCAAATATCTCCACATGTATAGAGAACCCTGTTTACAACTTACTTACTAAACCCTGGTTTTCCCTGTCAAGTTTCAGAATTGAGTAATTGAGGTTGTGTGTTAAACAACGTACAGCATACATTGTGACATTGAGGTAAGATTGAGGTGATTGTTAAACAACATATAGCATACATTGTTACATTGAGTTGACAGAATGTGAGATTGAGTTGAGTGTTAAACAACATATAGCATACATTGTTACATTGAGTTGACAGAATGTGAGATTGAGTTGAGTGTTAAACAACATATAGCATACATTATTCCATTGAGGTAAGATTGAGGTGTGTGTTTAACAACATATAGCATACATTGTTACATTGAGTTGACAGAATGTGAGATTGAGTTGAGTGTTTAACAACATATAGCATACATTGTTACATTGAGTTGACAGAATGTGAGATTGAGGTGTGTGTTAAACAGCATATAGCATACATTGTTACATTGAGTTGACAGAATGTGAGATTGAGTTGAGTGTTTAACAACATATAGCATACATTGTTCCACTGAGGTTTCAGAATGTAAGGTTGAGTTGAGTGTTAAACAACATATCATACATTGTTATATTGAGTTGACAGAATGTGAAATTTAGGTGTGTGTTAAACAACATATCATACATTGCTACATTGAACTGAATGTAAGGTTGAGTTGACTGTTAAACAACATATAGCATACAGTGTTACACTTTGTTGACTTAATGTGAAATTGAGGTGTGTGTTAAACAACATATCATACATTGCTATATTGAACTGAATGTAAGGTTGAGTTGACTGTTAAACAACATATAGCATACAGTGTTACACTTTGTTGACTTAATGTGAAATTGAGGTGTGTGTTAAACAACATATCATACATTGCTATATTGAACTGAATGTAAGGTTGAGTTGACTGTTAAACAACATATAGCATACAGTGTTACACTTTGTTGACAGAATGTGAAATTGAGGTGTGTGTTAAACAACATATCATACATTGCTATATTGAACTGAATGTAAGGTTGAGTTGACTGTTAAACAACATATCATACATTGCTACATTGAACTGAATGTAAGGTTGAGTTGAGTGTTAAACAGCATATCATACATTGTTCCATTGAACTGAATGTAAATCACTGAACACTATCAATATCAGGGAGCCAAGATAGGAGGAACATTTCAAGACAATATGGACCCAGTGCCCCTGCTTATCATGACAATGTGTTCGTCTATGATATCAGAAATTGGTTGTAAATTACTACATGGTATTTCACGGGGCTGACTCGTGCATCTGTTCATGGGCAACAGGAAATGCTGCCATTTTGAACGACATCTTGATAACAAGGATTTATGGTTCATTTGTTCCGAGACAATACTTGGAATTAGCTTCACACTTCATTAATCTATCCAGCCCCTGAAGTCTGTGGCAATTAATCAATTAAGACTGCACCTTATGGGACTTGGGGTTTGGTTTTGATTCAAACATAACCAACATTGATTTCCTTGTGCAGAAAAGGCCTGGAACAATGGCTGTGGATCCGATAGGGTTAGCTAATGGAATCCCATGGTTAACAGTAGAATTCTGAATATTAGAAATATTGGCTATCAATATCATGAATGTGATGAGTGTATGATTTTGACAGCACTAATTGCCATGTAATAGTGGTTTCACCTTCAGTCTGGGATGTTCCGACCTTGAAGAGTAAGAATAAAGTAAAACTGTGTGGAACATGTTCCTGGCCTGTGCTTTATGGCAAGCAGTGAGTTTGGTTTTTGCCTTTTCTAGCAATATTCCAGCATTATTGTGAGTGAGTGGGTGAGAGAGTATGGTTTTAAGCCGGTTTTACCAATATTCCAGCAATATCATGGCCGGTTTTATCAATATTCCAGCAATATCATGGCCGCTTTTATCAATATTCCAGCAATATCATGGCCGCTTTTATCAATATTCCAGCAATATCACGTCAGGGGACACCAGAAATGGGGTTCACACATTGTACCCATGTGGGGAATTTAACCCGGGTCTTTAAATGCTTGAACCACAAGGCTAACCACCGCCCCTTCCAGCATTATCACGGCATGAGACTACAGAATTGGACTTTACATATTGTGCCCATGTGGGGAATTGATCCGGTTCATTGCCACACCTGGTACAATACTTCATGCTTGTAAAATACTCAGGTAACAAACTAAAGAATTAATTTTGGTTTTCACTGACAGTGGAATGACTAATGAATTGGTATTCTGAATGGTCAGTGAGTGACCCACCGAACATGTCATGGGTGTGTCGAACGTTTTCTTTAGTGCCTTCTCTCCCTCCATCAAAAGAAAGATAACATATTGCCTATCTTCTAATTTACCTGAGAAATTAAATGAATTTTTTTTTTCAAATCAGTACATTTCACAAATACTTGTTTCCACTGAATTGTTGGCCGTGGTTCTGAAGTCCGTCTTGTCAGCAAACATGGCAGCCCCACTCACACCATACCAGGGATTTTATTCGCAAGGTTTGGAGTCAAAAGTCTTATTTTCATTGAGGTCAAGGGGTTGGCTGGATTGTCGTCCCAACAATTGAAATTGGTTTCAAGCAATTTGCCAATTTGTCGTATTCTCCAATCAAAGAGAGCTAATCGCTGCAAGCCCTGATGTTAGCCAAGTGTCACCAAGTGGACTTGTGTCTTCTCTCAAGATGGGGCTCTCCGGGCAGGCACTGATGGGGACCATCTCATAATCTTCAAAGAATATTTATAAGTTTTGTTTGTGTCTAATTGTAATTAATTTATGCTGATTCTTAAATCCTCTCCACAATTCCCTTTGCTCCTGTAGATTAAGTTCTTGTCTGAAATACATTGTTTAAAGATTTTAATGTTTTAAATCCTATTCAATATATATTCTATTGGATTTAACAGGTGTTGTTAGGTTCATGTTCTATGTTTGTAAGTTGTCATTATATATAAGGAATATTACTCTGAAAGTTGAACCAACCAAACAAAATAAAAGCCTACTTTAGCAAATACAAAATAGGTTATGAATGACAAGGTAAATATGAAAATGTCACCAGCTTCCCTTGATTGACTGAAGGAAAACCTAAAAATCAATATATTGTGGCCTTGTTCAGAGCTCATGGGTACAATGTGTGAAGTCAGTTCTAATGGTATGCCATTAAGTTGTAGGAGTATTGCTAAAAGTGGAGGGAAAGCACATTTACTTATTCACCTATTATTGAGAATTTTCGTCTGTGAAAGTTTGCTCTGTTACTCATGTGTTTTTGAGAGGATCTTATCTTTTGATATTTGGGATAGCTGGAGTGTTTGTAGACTAACACTTAGTCAATGAAAACATTTATTTAAAATAGGTATATTTTTTATTTCTTCGAGAGAACCTTTCCTCTTCTGCTTTTTGGATTCAAGCAAACTAGATTGGTTCAGTTTGCTCTAGACTTGCCTAGGCTTTAAGTAAAAAAAATACCTAAAAAATATAAATTCCACAGTCATGGCGCAGGACTAGAGTGCTTGGAGTAAGACGAATACTCCCTCACTCACTGATGTGGAATCCAGGTTTGAGGTCCGGCAGCCTCTGCTGGTTCTAAGAGGTGACAAAATGTTCAGGTGATAATCTCAGAGACTTGAGAGCCATCACACCCCGAAAACATGGGTTGTTGCTTACAATAATATCCCTGATTTGTCTGATCTAGACTTGATGATGTATAAAGCCTGTCATACAACTTGAATATTTATGAGTGTTGCGTTAAGCAACAAACTACTTGAAGGAAAACTACCTTTTGAGTTTGAGATGCTCCCCGAAGGCATGGGGCATAAAGGCATGACAGGAAGGCAGTGAGAACATGCCTGGAGCCTTCCATGTTGAGTGGGGCTAATTAAGCAGAAGGCCACGGCCCCTTTGATCCTGGCCCGGCCTGATCCTGCTATCACACCTTGGAGTGACTTGATCTCTGTAGAGTGGACTCTCCATAAAACCAAGGTGTCCCTGGACCTCATCAGCAGGTAGCGGTCACCTGGGGGATTAGCCCAGACATTTGGGACGGCCGCTGTCTGGAGAAGTGTCTTAGGAGAAAAGTGCTGATCAAGAGATATGCTTTAAGTTTGGTCATTAGTGGTCGGGGGGGGGGGGGGGGAGATTGTGTAGTTTGGATTAGGGAGATGGTGGCTTCTGAGGTTGATCTTGTCAGTGATAGGAAGATGTAGGTGTGGGCGCATTTAGGGTTTGGGTCTTCATCAATATAACTATCATCAGGCTTGGCAAGTAGTGTGAGTCTGCTTGTGTGGGACGTGGAGTTCATGAAGGACTGGAGGTGTTGCCTTTCCTATGAGGGGCGGTGAGGTAGCCTGGTGGTTAAAGCATTCGCTTGTCACACAGAACACCTGGGTTCGATTCCCCACATGGGTACAATGTGTGAAGCCATTTCTCACTCACTCACTCACTCACTCACTCACTCACACCCACCCACACACCCACACACCCACCCACTCACTCACTCACTCACTCACTCACTCACTCACACCCACCCACACACCCACTCACTCACTCACTCACTCACTCACTCACTCACTCACTCACTCACTCACTCCAACCATGCCCACTATTACCTTTTGGTAGATGGCACCTTCTTATCTGAGCTTTTTAATTAATTTATAATCCTGATTACTGACGTAGAAATATTAGAGTTTGGTAACATGGTATGTGTAGCTATGTATTCTTTACTGAAGAAACATGAGAAACAATTACACACCAAAATTAATGATGATGGAAAAAGCTTACAAATGCGGTTTTTTTTCAGAATGTGTTTAGACCTACTATATCAGTATATTCCCTGAACTGAAAATTATCTGGGCTTTGGGCCCCATTCCATGAAGCAATCAGAGGGGAAGGAAGGTCATAAGCCTATGTTAAAGTATGGGGCTATGTCACCTAAGCGCTATCATCGTTTTGTGGAACTTACTGAACTTACTTACTGAAACTGAAATGTTGCCATTGAATATAACCTTTGCACCAAGGGGATAAATAAAAATTCAATAAAAAAGTTATATGCAAAAAATCCCTCCCTCCCCTTCCTCTCCCTCCCTCCCTTCTGTGCCCCGTGTCACAATTTGATTTCCTCCTGCATCAACATGAAATACCATGATATGATATGTGAAGCCCATTGTTGGTGACCACTATCTCACTCACTCACTCACCAAACTCCTGTCAATGCCCCTTGACGAAGTACAGGAGATAGAAGCGGTTGTGGAATTAAAGACTCCCCTCTCCTCCTCCCCCCTACCCTGCCCCCACTCCCTCCTCGTGAAGCAGCAGCAGCTGCTGCCCTTGGAACCCTCAACGTTTTATTTAGGGACTATGTGAGTTATGTCTTCTGAATGTTGGGTTTGGAGAGGACGGAACTGTGAAGAATCCTTCCACTTGTTGCTCTTGCTGGCAATACCGTACATCTTGTAGTGACAGGGAAGGGGCCCCCTATAGACACAGATTTGATTCATATTTACTAGAAATGACAAAAAATCATTCATGCACTCACTCACTTACTCACTCACTCACTCACTCACTCACTGCTTGTTTCTCTGTTGAGAGGGAGACTGGCCTAGGGCTTTTCTCATAAGGTTATTGAGAGGCTTGTGCTTATTTCACTTTGCACTGTACGTGATTTTTACCTTCTACAAGTCAGACATATGATTAACAATTTCCACTGCAAGATTGCCTGCAAATTACTAGCTGTTAATATCTTATATCTAGACATGTAATAAGATATCTTCAGATAGACCAATCATACTCTCTCTCTAATCAATCATTTCAAGCAATCAATAAGTTATCTCCTACTGTGTGTTGACATAACAGTCCGTATACGCCATCCATCATGATTAATCAGTTTATTACACCTGGGTGTACACGTGCAAGATCGGTCATGATGTATTCAGAAATTGACCAATAACACTCAAGAAGTGAGCGAGCGAGTTTGGTTTTACGCCGCTTTTAGCAATATTTCAGCAATATCACGGCGAGGGACACCAGAAATGGGCTTCACACATTTTACCCTTGTGGGGAATCGAACCCGGGTCTTTGGCGTGACGAGCAAATTATGAAACATTTGTACATGTAGTTAATGAAGTAAGTGAACAGGGTGCCGTTGTACAAAACATTTAGCGCTACGACTGTCGTAAGTCTATTTCAAGGTATGGGAGTTACGATCACCTTAGCGCTAAGATCGCTCTGTACAACGACACCAAGTTACCCATGTGGTGAACATTCCCTGGGAAGCGATGAATGAAGTATAAGAAACACAAGAGTATTTTGAGGGCCTACAATGTCAAATTGCTGCATGGAGTTTCTTTTTTCTTTTGGACTCAACATCTTTTTATATTGTGACAAAACTCTTGAGTATTGCTTATGAATGCTGCATGTTGTGTGGAAAGTCACCCCCAAAACTCATCATTATGTTCAGGAAACACATCCGTAAAAGGTTCACAAGGGAGGGAGAAAACTTTTCATGAACTCTGCATGAGAAATTAATGTTTGGTCATCAGGTACCGGAAACACAAGTATTTTCTTTTTGGCCTAAACTGTGTTTGATATTTCCCGCTACACAACATTATTCCAGGACAATCAGAGGTATGTGTCAGCTATGTAGTGTTTGGACAAGCCAGGTTTTGTGCGTATGTAGACACGTATTACACTAAGTGCAATGTCTTCTGGGAGAACTCAGCAATGGCTGTAAAGGTCCTGTTCTGGCTGGAGTATGTAGATTATCATATCCCAGTTTAATATCAAGAAGTTTTCAGGACATTAGCATCCTGTCTGTTCCCCATGTCCTGCATCCATCTTGAAGGGGCATTACGCAGTTATATCAAACACACATTTCTGTATCTCAACTTCAAGGAGTGAGTGAGGAAGGTTTTATTCTGGTGTTATTTCCAAACTGAATCACAGCGGTTAACCCAGAAATCATTTCACTAAGAACTAAATTGTGAAATCAGTAAATGATCACACAAGAATAATGAATAATCAATAAATAATATTTAAACACACTGTTCTGAGTTTACAATCAAACAGGCAAATTAATGGGTTGGTGGAGGTGCAGAATAGTGTTGGAACTAGGTATTTACAAATAGGCATCAAACCACACTTGGCAAGTGGATAAAACACAAGTCAGGTCGCAAAAGGCCTCGAATTGCCTTCTTGTCGCTCTTATGTAGGTACAACCAGCCTTCCAGAAACTGTCCCATCCAGAAACTTCTCAGATGATTAAGCCTGCCATGTTCATTTAAACAACTAGGGGTGGATAACTCTAAATTCTATCTAATATTTTATTTAGTTCCCACTGTCCAGCACCCCTGGTGGTTTGGTTCAGTTTTGACATTATGTATTGGGTGTGATATATGCTGTATTGCACCTCTTGTGTTCAGACTTAGGATCATTTGTGTTATTAGCCTCTTCACTGGCACAATATGAGCAGAAGGTAAGACATTACAAAAATCTTGAAGTTTTACTAGGAGGATGTCATCAAAGATGGCCAAACAGAGATGAATTGTCCTTTGAGTACTGATTACATTCCTTGTGAATTTCCTTTTTATGATTGTTCATAAAGTACTGTTACTTGTATACAATTGTTTACAGGGAGATATTTCATAATATTTACCTATGTATCATGAGTCAGTAGTCTGGCGGAACATGGTATAGGGGAATATCTCTATCAAAAGTTGATATATCTCTTTAGACATGTTTAGCATGTGATATATCATGTGTCAGTCGAGAGCTTGTGTGGATGAATCAAATGTATTTTTGGTTTAATATACAATTTTGTTCTTTTGTACAGTTGGATACGAAAATAGTTCCTCTCATTATTCATGTATGTTATCTACTCAAGTTTCACTGAGGAAGTTATAGTACCAATCAGTCTTGAGGATAGTATGACTTGGGTATCATAAGACAATCCATTGTACACGACCTGACAATATTTACATTCACAAATTATGAGGACCAAATGAGACGAGGTAAAACTGACCGTCTGCTTCAGTACATTTCAAGCTCAGACACTTTTACAACAGCTACTCAGAGCTGGCAGGAAGATAGTATTTTCTGCTGCAAGTGAAGTGTATTATGTTTTGACGAATGAGAAGTGAGACGTTGGAGATGAAGCAGAAGAAATTTGAGACGTGAGAATGCTGAATTACCCACCATTCCAAGAGAGAATCTACAAATCCCTGTCCAAAGTTGAAAATCAATATTTGGTTCATAAACGGAAGAATTTCATATTTGTCACAAATCATATTAGAGGAGGTAGGGTGATAAAGTCAGGGCCCAGACTTGATAGGACAAGTTAATCTAATTAACTTTTTGCCTTTTAACTTCTGTGGTCCGTAGGACGAGGTGCCAGGTATTGATTGTGGCTAATGACCTGGATTGGGATTGGTGAAGAGTAGCCGCTTTTCTCCGATGGGGCATTGATAACCACTCACTTACAAACAGCGTTAGTTTTTAGGCCTTTAGATATGAAATTGATGATAAGGTAACTGGCTGATTCTCACAGTAGTTGAACATCCCAAATATCCATGACTCTACTCACACAGTGATGCTAGAAATCATATTGCGTTGAAATGTTAACGATGTAGCTTAATTGTTTTAAAGTGCGAAATTTAGGGCTTGTGTCATCAAGTAACATATCTGGTCTAAAGATAAGTCTTTTGATAAGTTTGTTTGTTTATTGTTTAACGCCTCTGTCAGCAATATTACAGCTATATGAAGGCAGTCTGTAAATAATCGAGTCTGGACCAGACAACCCAGTGATTGATATCATGAGCATTGATCTATCCAATTGGGATACGATGGCATGCACCAACCAAGTCAGCAAGCCTGACCACCTGATTCCATTAGTCGCCTCATACGACAAGCAGTCGCCTGTAATTTTTTATGATGACCATGTTGGTATCAGTGATAGCGGTGGCCTACTCTATGAGGATGTTGGTTATGGAGATGATGGCAATGTTGATGGGAATGATGATGATGATGATGATGATGATGATGATGATGGTGGTGGTGGTGATGCGTTTGGTGATGATGGCAATGTTGATTATGGTGGTGTTGGGCATGGTGATGGTGTTGGTGATGTTAATGATGTTGATGGTGATGTTGATTATGCTGATGGTGATGGTATTGGTGATGAGGAGGATGGTAATGATGATGGTGATGATGTTGGTTGGGGTGGTGATGGCGAAGACAATGATGATGTAGATGACCCGAGCGTTTTCCTCCTACCAAATAACAATGCGAGAATGTTTACAATGCAGTTAAACAATATGATGAAACAACAGTATTGCAATGCTTACAATCTTGTACAGCTACACAATAATAAGCAAACAAGCACAACATCTCCTAAAACAACAACAAGCGCAAGCGTACAACACCAAACTATCACAGCAAAGAGGAAACAATGGCATTCTAGTTTTTCATGCACTCTTATAGCAGCAGCTGAAGATAATTTTTTAAAAAGACAAAAAACATTAAGTTTTTCCACCCCAGATACGTGGCAGCTCCAGCCTCTCCCCGCCTAGCTCGCTGGTAATATGATTTATGCTCTACGGGTTGTCTCATTGATTTTTGTTTATGATCAAAGACTTCTTTGACAATGTAATGGATTTTGCGGATGATATACTCTGAAAAAAATGTGACTTACTTCAAAAGATCAATGGAAAAGTTCTCCAAACGTTATTTTTGGACCATAACTCTTGTCCCGTAACATTTATACTGACAGGCTTTAGTAGTCCTGTGAAAACAGGGCCTGCAATCTGTGAAAATGTCTTAGAAGTTCAACATATTTAAAATGAAAGCCACTTTTAAGTTGAATTCTTTATATGTTCCATTCTGTAATTTTGGGAGATGCATGATGGGAATCTAAGTCGGTGATCTCATGCCTACGAAGGCGTATTTGTCTCCCCACCTGTCTGTGTGTCTTACATGGGCTATATATACAGTATCACACCTGTAGTGAAATTCCGGGGGAAATTGGCTGGTCGTCACTGACGCTGATGATCATCATACTTGTACAAATAAGGGTCTGCTTGTAACAGTTTGTGCAGCACACATGCAGGACATAACCCACAGCTGGCTGGCATGATGGTTGGAATAGGAATCAAAAAGAGGTTTTTGTTCCTGGGTGTTCTCAAGAAATAACAAGGAAGAAATATCGATACGGTGTTCAGAAGAGACATATAACATCAGAGGTAGCTGTAGATTTTTTGGACAATGTATCACAGCACAAGGAACGGAATCAGTGAAAACAGGACTTTCATTGTTGTTTTCCATGGCAACATCAGAGTTTGTGTGTTCACGTGTTCCTCGTATGTGTTCCCATGTTGCTCGTATGTGTTAACGTGGTCCTCGTATATGTTCATTTGGTCCTCATGTATTCCAGCGTTCCTCGTGTGTGTACACGTGATCCTTGTATGTGTTCACATGGTCCTCGTATGTGTTCACGTTTTCCTTGTTTGTGTTCACGTGTGGTCCTCCTATGTGTTCACATGGTCCTCCTATGTGTTCAGGTTTTCCTCGTTTGTGTTCACGTGTGGTCCTCCAATGTGTTCACATGGTCCTCCTATGTGTCCACGTTTTCCTCGTTTGTGTTCACGTGTGGTCCTCCTATGTGTTCACATGGTCCTCCTAAGTGTTCATGTTTTCCTTGTTTGTGTTCACGTATGATCCTTGTATGTGTTCACGTGTTCCTCTTATGTGTTCACGTTTTCCTCGTTTGTGTTCACGTGTGGTCCTTGTATGTGTTCACGTGTTCCTCGTATGTGTTCCTGTGGTCCTTGTATGTGTTCCTCGTATGTGTTCCTCGTATTTGTTCATGGGGTCCTCGTATTGTTTTGAAAGAATGAAGCCTGACACACTGGTCTCCCAGCTTCTGGTTCCTTGTATTGAGTCCTGTGGTGCTGTCACTGTGGTGCTATCAAGACAGATGCATGGAAAGTTATAGAATATAACTAATAGAATATCTTTATAATTGGTTCTGAAAAATTGAAACAAAATAAAATCTAAAAAGCAAATCTGTCTGAACTGTCTTTTATTTTTTCTCCTCCTCCCATCCTGAAGTTTTCTTTAATTTTAAACCATTATAATTACATCACACAATTCTTGTTGCAGTTGATTCTGAGCCAGGAATTCACTGGCCATTCCCAACATGCATTATATGCAAATAAAACTGACGCAACTATAGGTCATTATGCAAAATGATAGGGAAATGTTTCAACCATAACATAGTTTAAGTCAGAGAAATCACGTGTATAAAATCTATAAACCAAGAAATATACGAAAAAGTTCCAAAAAGAGATGCTGAATGAATAGATGGATGCTGAACATGACATACATCCTTCAATGGAAAATATATACTCAAGGGCAAAGTAACTGTGATGATGTATTTGTTGATGAAATTGTCATATTTTCTGTATGGATTGGGTATTTCTCCCAAAATGTTGAAAGGACATATACTTATTGAAATAGCAGTTAATATTGTTCCTTTCAACTGAGATTTCATCCTTTATTTATTGACTCTAAAACTGCTGATGTGACTTGAATCAATGTTCACCCACAGTTTTGGCAGAACAAATCTTTTGACACAACTTTCACTGTGAATACCATAAGGACTTACGCCAACAATAACTAGACAATGTCCTCAAACACCTGCATCAGTGCAATGAATATTTAGTTAAAGTAACAAAACACATAACCCTGAGGTTATCTCACATTTAAGTGAAATATTATTCTATCATTGGCCTGTCATCCTGTGTTTGGGGGATATGTAATTATATCACCTGCCTGGGAGGTTGTATAACAGGCATAATGTCGGCCGATCCTTTACATATGTTGCGTAGTATATTGCTACATTATGCCAACATTATACAGTAGTTGAGTGACAGGTTGAGTGACACACAAGTGACATGACATGCTTGACTCACACATATGTGACACTTGATCACACGTGTGTGTGTGACTTGCTCCTCCCTGATCTGTATCTGATGCAGTTGTCATAACATGTGTTCATGAATTGGAAAGAGTTGACAGGCATAAAGTGAGGCATGTTCCATTGCTGATTGCACTGGCTGGGGATGGGTGTGATCAGAAAGGGTTAATTGGTGGGGTGGGAGTGGTCAGAAAGGGCTGGTGGGGTTGGACTGGGTATGGTCAGAAAGGGCTGGTGGGTGGGGTTGGTTGTGGTCAGAAAGGGCTGGTGGGTGGGGTTGGTTGTGGTCAGAAAGGGCTGGTGGGGTTGGAGTGGGTATGGTCAGAAAGGGCTGGTGGGTGGGGTTGGTTGTGGTCAGAAAGGGCTGGTAGGGTTGGAGTGGGTGTGGTCAGAAAGGGCTGGTGGGGTTGGAGTGGGTGTGGTCAGAAAGGGCTGGTGGGGTTGGAGTGGGTGTGGTCAGAAAGGGCTGGTGGGGTTGGAGTGGGTGTGGTCAGAAAGGGCTGGTGGGGTTGGAGTGGGTGTGGTCAGAAAGGGCTGGTGGGGTTGGGTGTGGTTAGAAAAGGCTTGTGGGTGGGGTTGGTTTCGGTCAGAAAGGGCTGGTGGGGTGGGAGTGGGTGTGGTCAGAAAGGGCTGGTTGGGTGGGAGTGGGTGTGGTCAGAAAGGGCTTGTGGGTGGGGTTGGAGTGGGTGTGGTCAGAAAGGGCTGGTTGGGTGGGAGTGGGTGTGGTCAGAAAGGGCTGGTGGGGTTGGGTGTGGTTAGAAAGGGCTTGTGGGTGGGGTTGGTTTCGGTCAGAAAGGGCTGGTGGGGTTGGAGTGGGTGTGGTCAGAAAGGGCTGGTGGGGTTGGAGTGGGTGTGGTCAGAAAGGGCTGGTGGGGTTGGGTGTGGTTAGAAAGGGCTTGTGGGTGGGGTTGGTTTCGGTCAGAAAGGGCTGGTGGGGTGGGAGTGGGTGTGGTCAGAAAGGGCTGGTGGGGTTGGAGTGGGTGTGGTCAGAAAGGGCTGGTGGGGTTGGAGTGGGTGTGGTCAGAAAGGGCTGGTGGGGTTGGGTGTGGTTAGAAAGGGCTTGTGGGTGGGGTTGGTTTCGGTCAGAAAGGGCTGGTGGGGTGGGAGTGGGTGTGGTCAGAAAGGGCTGGTTGGGTGGGAGTGGGTGTGGTCAGAAAGGGCTGGTGGGGTTGGAGTGGGTGTGGTCAGAAAGGGCTGGTTGGGTGGGAGTGGGTGTGGTCAGAAAGGGCTGGTGGGGTTGGGTGTGGTTAGAAAGGGCTTGTGGGTGGGGTTGGTTTTCGGTCAGAAAGGGCTGGTGGGGTGGGAGTGGGTGTGGTCAGAAAGGGCTGGTAGGGTTGGAGTGGGTGTGGTCAGAAAGGGCTGGTGGGGTTGGAGTGGGTGTGGTCAGAAAGGGCTGGTTGGGTGGGAGTGGGTGTGGTCAGAAAGGGCTGGTGGGGTTGGGTGTGGTTAGAAAGGGCTTGTGGGTGGGGTTGGTTTCGGTCAGAAAGGGCTTGTGGGGATGGGGGTGGTCAGAATGGGTGTTGGGGGTGGGAATGGGTGTGAGTGGGGTAAACATGCCAACATACTGTGGTAGTTGGTAGTTATCACACACACACACACACACCCTCTCTCTCTCTCTCTCTCTCTCTCTCTCTCTCTCTCTCTCTCTCTCTCTCTCTCTCAGACACCACACACACATACACTGGACTTTACCCACTCAGCCATGTGTGTCCCCCTTATAACAACAATCGCAAAACAATTTCCCCAACTGCATTGTGGGACCCTGACAACCAACCTGCCGATGTAAGTGCCCCTCACAGGCGTAGGTTACATGCCCAGGGGACACCAACCATGTCAGTCTCCAGTCGTAGATCCCCCACTTTGACACACTGCAGTCAAGTGCTAAAAGTAATATTGGCTTTTTAACATCAACACTATTGTGTTATGAGCCTTGAAAACTTCACCACCTGAGTGTCCTCCAGGTAAACCACATCACTCAGAGCGGGTGTCCTTACCTAGGATCTTATGTTTAGCATGGTTGCTGGATTGTTCCTGGTTGATATCTGAGCAATAATGAAGTGATTGTTAAACTTCATTTCACTGTCTAGTTTCTTTCGGAAAATTTGAATTTCTTTTTTTTTTTCAGTTACCTCTTGTCCCTTGCAAGACAAGACAGTTTTCAGTTGGTTGGTTGGTTTGTTGTTTAACGCCGCACTCAGCAATATTCCAGCTATATGACGACTGTCTGTAAATAATCAAGTCTGGTCCAGACAATCCAGTGATTAATATCATGAGCATCGATCCATGCAATTGGGATTGATGATATGCATCAACCTGGTCAGCAATCCTGACCACCCGATCCCTTAGTCGCCTCTTAAGACAAGCAAAGTCGCCTTTTACAGCAAGCATGGGTTGCTGAAGACCTATTCTACCCCGGATCAGTTTTCAGTAGAAATATATAAAATAAATGGAATCATATCAATATGAGTTTATTATTAGACGAATTATATGTTTCACTTGAGAGGGTATCAATATTTCTTCACATGGTTTAAATTTGCCACATGGGTACAGTGTGTGAAACCTACTGGCGCCCCCAGCTCTGTAAGGCAGGGGGTGCGCGGGTGGCCCAGTCATCTAAGACGCTGTGATTCTATGTTCAGAATTGCATCCCTTGGGCACACCAGCAACCTATAATTGTGGGTTCGAATCCCGGTTCGCCCCGATTATGTTTCTAGGTTTGTCAGCACCATACCCATGCTCTTTGATTTCACCAAAGTGGTAAACATCTGAGACCTGCATCACTTCGGGCTTTCCTCCCACATTAAGCTGACACACCCCTTATAACTGTAATACTGTTAAAAGTGGTGTCAAACCCAACTCACTCACTCACTCACTCACTCACTCACTCACTCACTCACTCACTGTAAGACAGGAAGATTGGTTAAAACGTTGTGACCCCACACTCACTCACTCACTCATTTTCCAATTACCACAACTAAATTGTTCCTCATGAACTTCCATCAGGGTCCATGTTTTATAAGCCATATCAGCCTGTCGGAAGATTATGAATGATTGCCTCCCACACACCCAGAAATGTAAACCAGGAGATAAATATGTGCAGAGAGCACATCGTAGTCCTGGTGCTGTGAGCCCGTGGCTGAACAGAAATCGGGAGATCTTGGGAGGATCAAAATTTGTACAGCAATGAAAATAAATTTAAAGAATTTTGTTTTCATGAAGATTGGTATGTTTTTAAACAGGAGCCACCGTTGATCTATTGGGGTGAGGTCATGAGGATATATTGCTGTTTTAAACACTTTTTATCATGTTAAGGAACTGGTTTGTTATGCTTCGTTAGATCCTTTTTTTGATAAAGTTTAATGAAGTCAAGATTTCGGAGTTGAAACAAATCAATATATTTACAGATTCATGCTTTCATAAAATGTTGTGGCTAATTCTTCAAAATTGCTCATGTGGTATAATTTACATCTTTTAGTCTTGCAGCAAGCTTAAACAAATCCCTTTACTTCAAACTAATTCTATTTAAACGTTTTGCATTGTAAACAAACTTGTCTTAATTTTATCAAAAGCATTTGATGATAAAAGGACATGGATTCAAAGTATCACCAGCAGGGCACATAAAAGATTACATGTAATTGCACCTGATTAACGCCCCATCAAAATCCCTCCTGACAGCATCAGCAACTATTGATGCTCCCCTTCACTGACCAGAGCCCTCCCAATTGCTGGATGCCCCTTGGTCGCCTGGCCAAGTTGTTTCAGTTCTTACCCTGATGTTAAAGCCTTGTATTGGCCACAGTAAGCACTCTCTGTTCCGCCACGGTGATATATTCTCCATCATAGCTGTGATAGCCCAGATTAGGGTGGTGTATTTGTAAGGGTTTGATAACAAAGGTTATATAACCTACAGGGCCAGGCTACCTTCAGTGCAGGCCGGTATGCCCCTTTAAGAACTACATGAGTGGTCGTGGTGGAGCTGGAGGACGTCTGTGTACGTGTGTGGTTTATGGTAGTACTGTGCTGGGGAGCTTACGTTCCTGCTTGATGTTCATGGGCTGTTTCTTTTCAATACTGTAAGTAGCATTATTTGATTGTCTTGCTTTGAAACATTTGGATATTTTTTTTATGTTATTTTGACTTTTGTTATGTTGACATGTTACAGTTGTGAAGTTTATCAAGTTCTTTCTTTAGAATGGTTTAATTGCTGTTTATTGTGATTGGATATTGAGTATATTTTGATGATCAGTTTAAGAAGTATATTTTGTGATGTGGTCATTGTGTCCAGTTTTCAGATCTGTTTTTGTTGAATGGAGCATTGAATTACTTACCCTGTTTGAAGACAATATGATAGTTAACCATGCTTAGATTCTTTAAACAGAAGAATCTCCAGCAATATTTTTTTGTGTTTGGGAAGAAGGATTAAAATATTGTTATAGTTTCTTTACAAAGCTCAAACCTGTTTATGGAATTTGATAAAGCTGAAATTCATGTGTTTCTTACATGAGGATCTTGTCCAGACTTTTTCTCCTAAATAAACTAAAATATCACCTTTAATGTCTATATCACTTATTGTCAATAAAATGCATTTTTCTGTGATTTATCTTGCTAAAAAACAGACTTGATTAAATTGTTTTGTAAGAAAGCTATGATTAATGTTGTTATGCCTCTATCATGTTTGCCAATACAATAATTTAACAGGATAATGTTTGTTAAATTGATACCAAGGGGGATAACAGCGACCCATCCATGTCTCAGCCAGGTTAGAAATGGCCATTTAATCAGAGTCTCCCCATGATGAAAAGCCCGCTGAAGTGCACCTATTGATTATGTAATTATTTTATGGAAACTGTTTTGTAGCCGTGGAATGCCGTAATGTCGACATTACTAATGTGTGGCTAATGTAATGGAGGACAGTGAGGGTGCTGCATTGTTGTAAGGGCTGACGACTGTGGGGCGACATTCCTGCTTGTGACTAGAATTCATTGTAGTTTAGTGCCGTAACTACTATGTGTTTCTTTGTCTCCAGACTTCTATTAGGCCGTACATATTTGATTGCTTTGTTACGGATCTTCCTACCTTAGACGAAAAAAGTCAGAAAAAATGTAACAGAATGACAAGGGTGTTTTTATACCGCCAACGGTAAAGATCATTTTCACAATAAAAAAATTCCAAAGAAGTTTTATGTGACTAAAACAGCACTTTTTCCAACGACAAATCATCATCTATTTTTTTATAAGCTTACCAATCCAAATTTTAAACTTTTAGATGATTAAAAATCCTGAAAAATGCATTTTATTTTTTTAACCTACCCACCAATTTTTTCATTATCAAAATCCATAAACCTTAAAAGATCTGGCCAGAAGACACTTTAACCACTTCACATTCCTTGATGGTATTTTAAGAATTCTACACTTTGAAAAAGGAAAGAAGTTGAATGAAGTAGTGAGAGGTTACATTGGCCTCATGACAGTCACAGTAATCTCCCTTGTAAATTAAGTAGCTTTTGATTTCAAATCAATGTTTTGGGTGATTCCAATTTCCTTGACATGAAATGTCTGTTACACATTTGAGCTTTTGAATTAAGTCTGAAAAGCTGAATCAAAGTACAAGTAAAACTTTGGAATATCAATTACCTTTTCCTATTTTAATACCTGTTCTTTAACCTGGTTCTTCTGAATCCCATTTCCGTTTGAGCATGAATCCCACTTATCCCACTCTGTCTCTACCCCTCTCCCTATGATATGTCAGCCTTGCACAATTGTCTCAGACTTACCACACACTTGAGCTTTCCCTGAGCATGTTGGTTGGAACAGTGGTTACAACTTTGGCCCATCAGGTGGAGTTTGATTTCCTCAATTTCTACAGTCTGTGGTCGAAACCCACAACCCTACCCCACACCCCACACCCCACACCCCACACCCCACAACCCTACCCCACACCCCACCACACTAGCCAACACCCCTACCCCCATAACCCTACCCCCACACCCTACCAAACACCCCTACTGCCACACCCCACCCCACAACCATACCCCAACACCCAACACCCATACCCCCATATCCCTAACTCCACTCCCTTCACCTATATCCCTACCCCCACACCCCAACCCCACATCCCTATCCCACACCCACACCCCACACTCCTAACCACACACCTCTACCCCGTACCACTACCCCATATCCCTAACCCCACACCCTTCACCCACATCCCTACCCTACACCCATACCCCCACACCCCTACCCCACAACCATACCCCAACACCCAACCCCCATATCCCTAACCCCACACCCTTCACCTATATCCCTACCCCACACCCATACCCCCACACCCCTACCCCACATCCCTATCCCACACCCACACCCCACACCCCACACTCCTAACCACACACCTCTTCCCCGTACCACTACCCCATATCCCTAACCCCACACCCTTCACCCACATCCCTACCCTACACCCATACCCCCACACCCCTACCCCACAACCATACCCCAACACCCAACCCCCATATCCCTAACCCCACACCCTTCACCTATATCCCTACCCCACACCCATACCCCCACACCCCTACCCCACATCCCTATCCCACACCCACACCCCACACTCCTAACCACACACCTCTACCCTGTACCACTACCCCATATCCCTAACCCCACACCCTTCACCCACATCCCTACCCTACACCCCTATACCTCACACTCAACATTGTTTATCCTTTCAATCCCACTCTGACTGACTCACCCATTGCATATCTTTTATAATTACCCAACTTGAAATCCTACCCCTATGTAAATCCTACCCCTGTCACCCTCTCCGGTATGCTATGATCTCAAATGATAGAAATTAGCACAATAAACCACTAAACAGATCTTATTTGCCTGATAACCCGACATCCTTAGAGCTAGTAGAATTTAGAACATTATCAGAGGTATTCTGTTAGATTTGACTATTTGTGCTTTAGGACTTCCTGATTGCCAGTAAGTTTTTAATAAAAGATCTCTCTGCGTAGAGTTGAAGCCCTTAGCGCTTGTCTCCACAGAGTTGTTTCCCTTTTCTGTTGTCTCTGCAGGGTTAGCGGTTATATCCCTTAGTTGTTTCCCTTAGTGGCTGTCTCCCAGAGTTGTTTCCCTTAGTGGTTATCTCCGCAGAGTTGTTTCCCTTAGCAGTTGTCTCTGCAGGATTGTTTCCCTTAGCGACTGTCTTTGAAGAGTTATGTCCTTTAGTGGCTATCTCCCAGAGTTGTTTCCCTTAGCAGTTGTCTCTGCAGGGTTGTTTCCCTTAGCGACTGTCTCCCAGAGTTGTTACCCTTAGCAGGTTTGTTTCCCTTGGCGACTGTCTCTGAAGAGTTCTTAAGTGGCTGTCTCAAAGAGCTGTTTCCTTTACCTGCAGAGTTGTTCCCCTTATAGGTTGTCTCTGCAGAGTTGTTCCCCTTATAGGTTGTCTCTCTGAGTTGTTACCCTTAGCGGTTGGCTCTGTAGAGTTGTTTCCCTTAGTGACTGTCTCGGGAGAGTTGTTTTCCTTAGCCTTAGCGGAAGTTGCGACCATTGTAACACCTCGCCACTAGGCAGGGGCTGTGGTCAAGTGTTACACGCTTCTTACATATTTCATGGTGCAATTCAGCCGGAGTCACATCACATAGAACTGTCACCCTCAGAGACCACCGTGAAGGACTGAACCACAACGTGATGGGATGACTGCCGGTTGTGATTGCTATCTCTTCACTGTCCTCAGGTGCGAGAGACACAAATATACTCTAGAAACGCAATTTGATAAATATTGAAATTTTAATGCAGGGACTTTGAAACCTCTCCGTGTTAAGCTGTGGAGGTTAAGTAATGTGACCTGTACATGCGGCTTCATTGTTAGGAGGTACAAGATATTTGGTTGCATACTTTTTTTCAGTGATTGAATTCAAATAATTCCACAGCTTTTGAAATTCTTTTAGTTTGATTGTCAGAAAAGGTTATTTGAAACATCTTTCTTTTCTTACAAACTCTGTTGGCATGAATTGTTTGTCAAGGGACTTTGTGTGACATGTGAAAGTCAGTCAGTCCAGAGAAAGTTTGGTCTTCATCTTCACAGGTTTTCCTGCCTCAGCTACAGTTCTCTAGCCCCCTTTTAAGATATTGCTGACTACACACAACCAAATGTTTTCCTAAAGACTTCTATAAAATGGAATATTTTTTCAAAAATTACAAAGCATTCAACAGCTATAGCCTGTATGTGTGTGCACAGTTTGGCCTTAGAGCAGCAATAGAAACCAAACAAATGACTATAGCAAAGCCAGCTCCTTTTCTGAGTACAGGAACTTTAAAACACCACCCCCAGTTCCGCACCAAATGTCATTTGCTTGAATATATATATGGTCACATTCAGCATAAGTCATCATGTTATCAAAAGACAGCACTAAATATAGAAAAACATTGTCAGTTTTAACGACTGGATGGATGTACATTTCAAAAACAAAAATCTTGCACAAGATCATCCAATCACAGCTGCCAGATGATTCAATCTGCACTGAAGGCTCTCTATGAAAACTGCTTGTTGAACGACTGATTCTGATTTGGTGTAGTAGAACCTGCTGACTACTGTCATGGTAGCACCACTACAATGCTCCCAAAGGCTGGGAGAATGTGTGGCATCTCCAGAAAATAATTGTGCTACCGCTGTCGTTGCACACCATCATAAATCACAGGATCCACCATGACAAGATCATATCAATATGGCTAATAGGAAATTGCCCAGTACAGATACCTGAAAATGATTAGCATTAAGGTGGGTTGAGTATCAGATTTATATGTGTTATTTGTAATGGGAATAAATGGGTTATGACCTGCTGCTTTGATAGCTGCAATAAATCTTGTTTACACTTGTATCTGGTTCTGGAGAATGACCCTTAAATCATTTAACAAGTTTTGCCATATGGGTTTTATTATAAATATAGAAAGAATTCAAGAGTAACAATTGTTGTAATTTATTAAATACAAATTTGATGATTGTTTAGGTCAAGTTATACACATTCAGTGTTTATTTGTTTTGTTATATTTTATGTTTATTCAGTGATCCTTTTCACAAGTATGACCAGTGTATGAGATAGAACATAATTCAGTTTTCTTTTAAGAATGTAGAGGAAGGAAAATGTTTTTGTGATTAGGTGGAGATTTTTTATTGACTTCCATCAAGGTGTCAGACTGTCAAACTTGGAATAAGATTCAAAGATTTGATTTCATTAAAATAAATAAAGCATTAATATCAATCTAATAAACAAACCATTTTGATTAAAAATGGTGTCAAATATCTTGTTCATCTCAAAAGTTTGCTTATAGGAATTTCTTATACATCAAATTAAACTCTCAGAGATAAAATGATATGTCTGACATGAACCGACAGGAAGGAAAGATAACCCCTGCCCATTCATCAAGTTCAAGGGAGGTAACTGCAATTACTTGTTACACAAGAGTTAATGGCTAAAACACATGGTCCAGGATATGTTACTCAACAGTGCTGGGGAGATAAAAAAAATAATGATTGTGATTTGTGTTTCTTCTTGACCTTAACCAACACAGATCAGCCATAAAACCATGATTTATTTATGAAGCAGAAGATTAAACTTTTTATCATATTGAAGACCATGTTTGAGTTGTCATGTCGTTTCTTGTCCAATATATACTGAACAGCAGTATGTGGTTTCATTATTAGCGAACAAACTGCAAACTATTAATTAGTTTAGCCCAAACCAATTTGATTTAATTTTTTTACGCTTTTTAAAATCAATCTTCCCATGGTACAGCAGGATCAAAGGAGTTGGGCAGATTTTGACTTTAATCATATGTACAAAGAAAGAGCCTGGTTCAGACTTGTGTGGCCCAGTGGTCTTATGTGTCCTGATTAGCACAGATTATGGTTTAAAGTTTGTCAGCAACATAATGTTTCACCAAACTGGTAAACATCTAAGACCGACAGAACTTCGGCTTTCCTCCCACATCATATGAAGTGACTCCTTGATATGACTGGAACACTGTTCAAAGTGGCATTGACCCTAAGTGGTTGACAGCATGAGGTCATGGGACTGTGATGGCATAACCCTTTAGACAAGCATGGATACCAGGGTGCCATTGTCCAAAGCGATCTCAGTGTTAAGGTGATCGTAACTCCCAAACCTTAAAATAGACTTACGACAGTCGTAATGCTGAAGTCTATTTGTACAACAGCACGGAGGACTCTATACACCATAACGACAGCAACCAAGCACCATGCTGATCCTTAGGCCACACTTTTTTTTACTTGCTTTACGAATCACGCCCACTGTAAATTTTGTTGAAATGGAGGGGGGTTAATTCAGAATTTGCTTTTTTATATTTTATCCTGCCAATAGGCAAAAAATATATATTTTCTAAACAAGAACCTACTGAAGTCAAACATGAGAGTCTAATAAAGTTTGTTGTTGTTCCTAAAATAACCTTATTCGACTTAATAAGCGCCCAGGGCGCTCTCAAAATTAGAAATAGGGGACTCTTTTTAGAATAAAATTTTGAGTTGAAAGATTGTAAATTGTGTGGTTTATGCTGACAGCCTGAAAAATGATACAAAAGAAAAGTCTGTGTGTATTATACATGACAGATATATTTTTCCAGAATTTAACTGCCAATAATTGAGGTTGCATATAACACAGGAGTGCGTATTATACACAAATAAGTAAGTCTTGTGTACATTGATCAATTGGAAGAAATTGGGATTGTTCACTGGCCAATATGTTAGCAAATATCTCCGTGGGCGCTTATTAGAGCGAGACACTTATTAGTCAAATACGGTAATAGAATGCATAGATAGATGCGCAACAGTTTTCTGCTTGATTCTTCAGGTTCGTCATTGCTATAGCAACAGTGATGTTGCAGGCTGTCCTCCCATATTAAACCATTTTCTTTAATACAAGACCACCTGTAGTTGAGCAGAAAACTATTAAAGCAATTTTTTTTGTCCCCTTCCAAACAACAAGTTTTCCATAAAAAAATCCATAGAGCAAGTGCCAAAATAGTGTTGCCTGAGATGTGGGATAGGTACCTTTCTGTCTTAGATGTGGGATAGGTACCTTCCTGCCTTAGATGTGGGATAGGCACCTTCCTGTCTTAGATGTGGGATAGGTACCTTCCTGTCTTAGATGTGGGATGGGTACCTTCCTGTCTTAGATGTGGGATAGGTACCTTCCTGTCTTAGATGTGGGATAGGTACCTTCCTGTCTTAGATGTGGGATAGGTACCTTCCTGTCTTAGATGTGGGGTAGGTACCTTCCTGTCTTAGATGTGGGATAGGTTCCTTTCTGTCTTAGATGTGGGATAGGTACCTTCCTGTCTTAGATGTGGGATAGGTACCTTCCTGCCTTAGATGTGGAATAGGTACCTTCCTGTCTTAGATGTAGGGTAGGTACCTTCCTGCCTTAGATGTGGGATAGGTACCTTCCTGTCTTAGATGTGGGATAGGTACCTTCCTGCCTTAGATGTAGGGTAGGTACCTTCCTGCCTTAGATGTGGAATAGGTACCTTCCTGTCTTAGATGTAGGGTAGGTACCTTCCTGCCTTAGATGTGGGATAGGTACCTTCCTGTCTTAGATGTGGGATAGGTACCTTCCTGCCTTAGATGTGGAATAGGTACCTTCCTGTCTTAGATGTAGGGTAGGTACCTTCCTGCCTTAGATGTGGGATAGGTACCTTCCTGTCTTAGATGTGGGATAGGTACCTTCCTGTCTTAGATGTGGGATAGGTACCTTCCTGTCTTAGATGTGGGATAGGTACCTTCCTGTCTTAGATGTGGGATGGGTACCTTCCTGTCTTAGATGTGGGATAGGTACCTTCCTGCCGTAGATGTGGGATAGGTACCTTCCTGTCTTAGATGTAGGGTAGGTACCTTCCTGCCTTAGATGTGGGATAGGTACCTTCCTGTCTTAGATGTGGGATAGCTATAGGTACCTTCCTGTCTTAGATGTGGGATAGGTACCTTCCTGTCTTAGATGTGGGATAGGTACCTTCCTGTCTTAGATGTGGGATAGGCACCTTCCTGTCTTAGATGTGGGATAGGTACTTTCCTGCCTTAGATGTGGGATAGGTACCTTCCTGTCTTAGATGTGGGATAGGTACTTTCCTGCCTTAGATGTGGGATAGGCACCTTTCTTGGCCCTGAATGCCCACATGGGTAGGTACATATTCTTGGTGTCCCCTGCAACCATATGGCAGCAGTATTTCTAAGGCTGCTGCAGGTGTACCTGTCACCCCCGGGATCCCCCGGGATCCCCAGGGGCCCATCTGCATCTAGGTATTCCTCTCCACCTTCTCCCACCACTTAATACTCTCGTCTTCCCACACTGTCGTAAACGTAAGTAATTATGTCCCATTCAGCAGCACGCTTTGTGTTCTGTGATTATATATGAAGTTATCAGTTATGAATAGGGCCACAAGACGACCCTGTGCAAGATCAGTGGATTGTATCATTTGCAACAAAGATGATAGGATGAGCTTTAGAAACTGCTGTCTCTGCCGCCGAATCCGAGCAGAGGAGATCGCGGTGTTTGTATGGCTTGCCAGAATTTCACCTTCGTTTAATTTCATGCTAGGATTATGAAACTCTCAATGGATGACGAATAGAGGAGTTGTGGATGTTTTTCCCCAAGAAAGATTAGTTACTTTGACTGGCTCATGTCATAATTGTTTGCGGATGAAAAAGGTTACATTGAGATGAGCTGTGAACCTACGATTTCAGGGGAGGTCGGACGAGCAATTGTACACTCCTGATGACTGTTATGACCTCTTACAGATTTAAATGGACGTGGTTCATGCTTGTGCAGATATAGCTGACATATTCTATACAACCTCAGTTCCATCAGAGGCGCATGGCTTTGTTATTGGGCTATTGGTACCAGAGATAATATTCTATCTAGGTAACAGCCAGGATTCAAGAAAAAACATAAAGGTAAGAAATGGAATTGTCTAGTAAGTTCCATGGTTTGTCTCAATAGGAATTCATTCTCTGTGAATGGATGAAAGGCACGACCAGCGTTTCAGCTGTTCTCAAACAGTCCGTCACATATTGTTTGATAGGCATTTCGAAGAAGTTGACAGATGACAAAGTAGACACAATTTATGAATAACAGCTTCTTATTAAAGAAGTTGTTATCCATAAATTGTATCTACCATGTCAATAGTTACATAGCTGTTAAAAAAGACAAAATGTCTTCCATTATTCAGGCCATGGTTCCTCCATCAAAGACACAGCTCAATGGTTTGTTTTGGACAATAGTTTGACTGACAGTTTGTTGATTTAATGTTGTTAATGTAGAAATTTCAAATCCATTTGTACGTCTTTACCACAATAAAGCCCAAATTACCTGAAAACTCCCACTTTAATGGTTTGTGAGAATGTGACTGACTCAGAATATTGTGTACAAATACTTAACATGAACCATATATATGTCAGCTTCAGTTCAAGCAGGATTAGATTTCATTTATTACCTTAAAAAATTTAAGTCACATTGCCTAAGTCCTGCACTATGCAAATTTGAAAGTTGTATTGGAGAGCTCACCAGAAATTGAATACGCTTTTGAAAATATTGAGCCATAAAATGTATATTTCACTAAGGACAAGCCTGATCTTGTGACATGGCTCTTGAGGCGGAATCTTCAAGCTGACGGGGAATGACTGGGGAGTAAGAAGGCAGACTGAGGGAGATTGTTGTCTGTGCGTTATCTCAGGTGTTTATCGCGCTCTAGTAGCTTCCTAAGCCTGCTGACAGTGAGAGGGTGGGATGGCAGATACAATCTCCTCCACTGCCCAACTTGGAGGCTCTGTCAGATGGGGATCTAGGAAGGTTGGGGGAGGGAGGAGATGTGTACAGGTGGGTGGAGATGAGTACAGATGGGTGGATCGGGAAATGTGTACAGGTGGGTGGATCGGGAGATGTGTACAGGTGGGTGGAGATGTGTACAGGTGGGTGGATCGGGAGATGTGTACAGGTGGGTGGGTGGAGGTGTGTACAGGTGGGTGGATCGGGAGATGTGTACAGGTGGGTGGAGATGTGTACAGGTGGATCGGGAAATGTGTACAGGTGGGTGGATCGGGAGATGTGTACAGGTGGGTGGATGGAGATGTGTACAGGTGGGTGGAGATGTGTACAGGTGGGTGGATCGGGAGATGTGTACAGGTGGGTGGAGATGTGTACAGGTGGGTGGAGGTGTGTACAGGTGGATCGGGAGATGTGTACAGGTGGGTGGAGATGTGAAAAGGTGGGTGGAGATGTGTACAGGTGGGTGGATCGGGAGATGTGTACAGGTGGGTGGAGATGTGTACAGGTGGATGGAGATGTGTACAGGTGGGTGGAGATGTGTACAGGTGGGTGGATCGGGAGATGTGTACAGGTGGGTGGAGATGTGTACAGGTGGGTGGAGATGTGTACAGGTGGGTGGATCGGGAGATGTGTACAGGTGGGTGGATCGGGAAATGTGTACAGGTGGGTGGATCGGGAGATGTGTACAGGTGGGTGGAGATGTGTACAGGTGGGTGGATTGGGAGATGTGTACAGGTGGGTGGAGATGTGTACAGGTGGGTGGAGATGTGTACAGGTGGGTGGATTGGGAGATGTGTACAGGTGGGTGGAGATGTGTACAGGTGGGTGGAGATGTGTACAGGTGGGTGGATCGGGAGATGTGTACAGGTGGGTGGAGATGTGTACAGGTGGGTGGAGATGTGTACAGGTGGGTGGAGATGTGTACAGGTGGGTGGGTGGACGTGTGTACAGGTGGGTGGAGATGTGTACAGGTGGGTGGAGATGTGTACAGGTGGGTGGAGATGTGTACAGGTGGGTGGAGATGTGTACAGGTGGGTGGAGATGTGTTCAGGTGGGTGGATGTGTGTGCAAGTGGATGGACGTCATATATTGATGTGATATGGGTGTGACATTGCTGTGATATTGGTGTGATATAGATTTGATATTGCTAAAAATTAGGTGTGATTTGTTGTGATATTGACGTGATATGGGTGTGACATTGCTGTGATACTGTTATTGCCCAGCTGACGTCCATGTTCAGCAAAGTTCACTCACTCACAAACACAAATGACAACAGTGGTGCCCTGAGCTCCTGATTATCTGAAACTGTTATTAAATTGTCAAAGTATTTCTTCCATATTGGCTCCAGCAGTGTTAAACTTCTCATGTCTCAGTTCAGGTTAATTCACAACCGGTGGGTTCAATCACACCTGGGTTAATGTTCCCTTGTCACCTGCTGCATGGCTCACAATGCCAGCTTTTATCTTTTACTTTTGAACTCTCAATTTCGATGAAAATATTCTAGAGAAAATGACACTTGGAACTTGACCCTTGATGGTATTGTTTGTGTATGAAATAGAGAATTGTTTACCAAAACACATCAATAATAGCAAGAGGTCACGAGAGGTCAAGACTGCAAGTTTGCATGTAAGATGAAACGGGTCGTACGATTGGTTGAAGGATGAGGGCTGTAAGTAGGGCAGGGGGGGATGAATGAGGGGCCTGGAGGGGGGGATCAAGGATGGGAACAGGGTGGATACTGATGCTAGGTGGATGTACCACGTACAGGGTGCCCACGGAGTTTGAAAAGGACTTCAGTAATAGAGTAGAGTTGTTCATGTAATTTTGAATGTTCCTCAAGCAATAAACTGAGCTAAATCTTATTGATTCATGTGTATGAATAAACTCCGATCTTTACCAATAGAACAGTTTATTGTTAACACATTTTACATATAGCAGAGTTAAGTCATAAAACAGTTGTTTTTTTTAAAGAGTTTACTATTAAAAGAATTTACTATTGAAACAGTTTACTATTAAAACAATATACTATTGAAACGATTTACTATTAGAGCACTGTACTATTAAAATGGTTTACTATTAAAGCAATTTACCGTTGAAACAGTTTGCAATTGAAGCACTTTACTATTAGAATGGTTTTCTATCAAAACAATTAACTATTGAAACAGTTTGCTTTTGAAACAGACCCATGAAGATCCGGGGTAGAATAGGTCTTCTGTAAAAGGCGCCTTTGCTTGTCGTAAGAGGCCACTAACAGGATTAGGTGGTCAGGCGAGCTTACTTGGTATCCATTGTATCCAAATTGTATGGATTGATGCTCGTGATGTTAATCACTGGATTGTCTGGTCCAGACTCGATTATCTGCAGACCGCCGTCATATAGCTGGAATATTGCTGAGTGCGATGTTAAACAACAAACAAAACAAACGAGAAACTGTTGCAGCACTTTACTGTTAAATTTGTTTGTTATTAAATCAATTGACTATTGAAACACTTTACTATCAACCCTTGTATTTTACTATTAATATTTTCTTATTCTTACACATAGTATTTGATTCAGATATAAAAAAAATTTAAAGAACCTTTGAACCTTTGTATAAATGTGTTTAGATCTTTTAATGAAAAAGTCTTTTGTAATGTCAGAAACTTATATTTCTCTTTTAACTTGAAACTAGTAAAATTGATATTTTCTAAACTTCATTATTACAAAAATATGTCAACCAATTTCAATTCTGCACAAGTTACAAATTTATTTTCATACGGGACTGTAAACAGAAAAATATCACAGCAGTACTTCAAAGAGGAAAAGACGACATGTCTAGAATACCTGTATGATAAAATGTGTGGAACATTTATTATCAAGTAAGCCAGTGTGATAAGAGGAAGATCATGGTGCGGCAGGCCGTGTTTGTAAACATATTGTCCTTCAGCATCCCATAATCCCACGCAACCTGTGGAGAACATGTACAGGTCGCTTCAAGCATTTGTGAAGTACTCCGTACACAGCCTTCAACAGCGTTACAGGTTCCGGAGCTTGTCAGTTGCTGTTGTGATGATCACGGCAGTTTTTCCATACAAAGTGCGACATGATTGTCAAGCGCAGGCCGAATACATCGCTGCTTTGACACCTCCTTGCTGGTTTAAGCAGAGAGTCCAAGTCGTCGCCATGTTTGATTGTTCCCTGTTATAATGGGTTAACCTTCGGGGGTTCCCCTCGGTGAAATCAAACATGGTTCACATTTTGTGTCGGGTTCCTAACTGGTTTGGCTGTTGGCTGTCAATTTGAGGTTTTGTTCAACATAATTTATTTTGGTTGGTTGAGTGATTGGGTGTTTTTGACACTTGTCGAAAGAATTTTTAATTTAATTGTGCGCTATGGATTGAGTTGAAAGAGGAATTGTGACTTTGTTTAGGTGCTGAATGTTTAGAGAAGGGTGTCTTTTGGCACATTTGTGAGATGCTCGTAATTATGCACAAGAAACTAACTGTTGAAATAGTGTTTTGTGCCAGCAGTAAGAGTGTTATGCTTGAGGTTCAGTGTTCTGACATCTGAAGAAGGTGGTAGAACTAGCAGATGCAGCTCACTTCAATGTCATACAGTCTTCTCCTTATCCTATATATTCTCATCTTCCCGAAGCAAGCAAGTTAACTGACTATAAAAGTTTCCACCCTTGCCGAACTAGGCTGCAATTATGGAGTTATGTTTTGGCTTGACTAACGAGTCTATGCATATAGTCTAATCAAAATCGCATTATGACATCTGGTTCAACTGATGTCGGTCAATTGCATGATTTGCAAAGTATGCATACTGCCAACTCAGCGTCAACAGATATTTTCAAATGTTTTCATGTTTTTAATCAAGGTGCTCACGTGGATGCACTTCGCGAAGTAAGACCCTTTATATTATAAAAACGATTTTGATTATCAATCACATGATCTTGATCAGGGATGGCCATTTTGTTTGAAGCAAATACAAATGATATGGGAGGTGGAATCAGCAAGACATAGAAGGGACATAACTAGTAATAGCCACTGGTGGCGCTACGATCGAGCCCAGAAATTCCAGCCTAGTTCGGCAATGGTGGAAACCTGACTTTTGCAGTCAGTTAACTCCCTTGCCAAGGGAAGATGATATATTCTGAAAACAAGGGGTTTGGTTATTAATGTTAGGGCTGGAAACAATTGGAAGATCTGGTCGGCTTAATAAAACACAAAGGAGTGAGGAAGTGTCAAGATAAAAACAAAGACCGCCCTAACAAATGCTAATGGTGAGACTGTGTTATAGTCTAAATCCTGGCAAAGTCTCTGAATTCTAATGATATAGATACCAAAATAACTTTAGTTGTCAGGAAGACAATACAAAATGTTACAGATGCACAGCAGCACTACAAATGACTACAACCTAGAAGGATAATGTGGTGACATTTGTATCATTAACCAATAAAAACACAGGTAACAGACACAGATTTATCATTAGTCAATCAAAACACAGTACACATCTAGCTAGACCAGACTTTACACTACTGAGAACAGATGCCTTTTTGTTATCTGGAGCAAAACTTGGCACTGATGACAAACTACTTTCCTTCCAACTCCCTGTTGGTTAAACCACTCTTAATTTCTTTGATTGCATTTTCACTCAGCTTTGGTGGTTTGGAATTTGGATTTTTTTCAAAGATAATTGTGTTCAGTTGTTGAGCGATGTAAGATAGTTGAAGATGCAGTTCTGGCAGACTTCAGACAGACGCCAAGATCAGAACTGATTCACAGGGGTTACCGTGTTTCTGATACTTTTAAGAATTTTGTAGGTGGATTCCGGAATGTTTGCCTTCTTGCCATTGTACCGAGGTAACCCATACAGAATCAAACCAGGCCTTATAGGTCAGGCAACCAAACACACTAGCCATAGGGCTTTTCACACCATCCATCACTTCAAGTAAGTCCTTCACAGACCACACCAGCGCTTTCCATTTTGTGTTTATCATGTCTGTCATTACAAGATAAGATGGGTTTGATAATTTATTAGATTCAGGGAAAAGATCTAACCATGAATGTTGCTTCAATAGCCAGCTTCTCTCTGACTGACCAGTCAAGATTCTGTAACTCTGTGGGTTTAAATGTGTATATTTATTTCATCAGAAGATTCCTTTCTGGCATTCAAGGATGGCAATGATTTATCAACAAAGTCAGACAAAAAGCTGATTTGTCCTAACAGGTATCGCCCAGGAATACACGAAAGTTCTCCCTTGCCTGGGGTCCTGCTATCAAACGATTATCAGTTTACGAAATCCAAACAGTTTATCTTCCACATTTGTTTGATCACTTCCTTAAAGGAAGACATGTACATCTGGCATACAGCTCAGGTCTGCTGTTAGTAACCAAAGGCAGTTGTCAGGTTAGCAGTATATAGTCCTGCTTTGATAAGCTGTAAATATTTCTTAAGGCAAATTAACTGTGCGCTAATGAAGTGTGGATCCGGTCAATATGTTATGTAAATATTATATGTCTCGTGTGAATATAATAGTTATTCCTAGTATAAGAAATATAAGTAATATACTGTTGAACACTTTTTTAACTTTTTCACTAGCCCATCTGTATTCATGAGTGAGTGAGTTGTGTCTCACAAGCCCATCTGTATTCATGAGTGAGTGAGTGAGTGAGTGAGTTGTGTCTCACAAGCCCATCTGTATTCATGAGTAAGTGCAGGAGTTGTGTCTCACAAGCCCACCTGTATTCATGAGTGAGTGAGTGAGTGAATTGGGTCTCACAAGGCTATCTGTATTCATGAGTGAGTGAGTGAGTGAATTGGGTCTCACAAGGCTATCTGTATTCATGAGTGAGTGAGTGAGTGAGTTGAGTCTCACAGGCCCATCTGTATTCATGAGTGAGTGAGTGAGTGAGTTGGGTCTCACAAGCCCATCTGTATTCATGAGTGAGTGAGTGAATTGGGTCTCACAAGGCTATCTGTATTCATGAGTGAGTGAGTGAGTTGGGTCTCACAAGCCCATCTGTATTCATGAGTGAGTGAGTGAGTGAGTGAATTGGGTCTCACAAGGCTATCTGTATTCATGAGTGAGTGAGTGAGTGAGTTGAGTCTCACAGGCCCATCTGTATTCATGAGTGAGTGAGTGAGTGAGTTGGGTCTCACAAGCCCATCTGTATTCATGAGTGAGTGAGTGAATTGTGTCTCACAAGGCTATCTGTATTCATGAGTGAGTGAGTGAGTTGGGTCTCACAAGCCCATCTGTATTCATGTGTGAGTGAGTTAGTTGAGTCTCACAAGCCCATCTGTATTCATGAGTGAGTGAGTGAGTGAATTGGGTCTCACAAGGCTATCTGTATTCATGAGTGAGTGAGTGAGTTGGGTCTCACAAGCCCATCTGTATTCATGAGTGAGTGAGTGAATTGGGTCTCACAAGCCCATCTGTATTCATGAGTGAGTGAGTGAATTGGGTCTTACAAGGCTATCTGTATTTATGAGTGAGTGAGTGAATTGGGTCTCACAAGCCCATCTGTATTTATGAGTGAGTGAGTGAGTGAATTGGGTCTCACAAGGCTATCTGTATTCATGAGTGAGTGAGTGAGTTGAGTCTCACAGGCCCATCTGTATTCATGAGTGAGTGAGTGAGTTGGGTCTCATAAGCCCATCTGTATTCATGAGTGAGTGAGTGAATTGGGTCTCACAAGCCCATCTGTATTCATGAGTGAGTGAGTGAGTTGGGTCTCACAAGCCCATCTGTATTCATGAGTGAGTGAGTTGGGTCTCACAAGCCCATCTGTATTCGTGAGTGAGTGAGTCAGTTGGGTCTCACAAGCCCATCTGTATTCATGAGTGAGTGAGTTGAGTCTCACAAGCCCATCTGTATTCATGAGTGAGTGAGTGAATTGGGTCTCACAAGGCTATCTGTATTCATGAGTGAGTGAGTGAGTTGGGTCTCACAAGCCCATCTGTATTCATGAGTGAGTGAGTGAATTGAGTCTCACAAGCCCATCTGTATTCATGAGTGAGTGATTGGGTCTCACAAGGCTATCTGTATTTTCTATATCCTCCAGTGGTCAGAATGTGCTCGGATCTGAGCAGAGTTTGTGGAGTTTCAAGTTACAAAATGACTCCATTAACAGGCTCAGTGCTGGTCCTTATGCAGAGGGGCCTTGGGATGGTGTATCTTTAAGACAGATAACGGAGATCATATTACCAAGCAAAAACCACTGTGTAACAAAGTATATTCATGAGTGAGTGAGTGAGTTGGGTCTCACAAGCCCATCTGTATTCATGAGTGAGTGAGTTGAGTCTCACAAGCCCATCTGTATTCATGAGTGAGTGAGTGAATTGGGTCTCACAAGGCTATCTGTATTCATGAGTGAGTGAGTGAGTGAGTTGGGTCTCACAAGCCCATCTGTATTCATGAGTGAGTGAGTGAGTGAGTTTGGTCTCACAAGCCCATCTCTGTATTCATGAGTGAGCGAGTGAGTGAGTTGGGTCTCACAAGGCTATCTGTATTCATGAGTAAGTGAGTGAGTGAGTTGGGTCTCACAAGCCCATCTGTATTCGTGAGGGAGTGAGTGAGTGAGTGAGTGAGCACCACTGTGTAAACATTTGTAAGAATTCGCTTTATAGATTCATACAGTTTGCAATCAGTTTTTAATATATACATCAATGAACCACACAAAAATATACAGTCAATCCTTAAATAAAACTGGAATTTGGAAAAAAATTCATCATGATTCCAACATTTCCCTGAGTTGATTTAGCTGAAATACAAGAAGGTAAAAACAGTGGATACATGACGCAAAATACTTGCCGATTGTTGTGATTACAGAGTAGCTAAAAGTGTTTTCTAATTGGTGTTTGGTGGGACAAATATTGCAGGGTTTCTTCCAGGGAAGTGCAGGGACTGCTGTGATGGACTTGGTTATTATCTGTTTTGACACAGCATCAGGAGATGCTGGCAGTGTTTGTCAGATTCAAGCATTATCTGACTGGGAGCCCACACAGGTCTATCGTCAGATCGTCAGATCGTCACAAGGATAGAGTTATGTTATTTCCATTCTTTGTAAATATGTGCAAGAGTTTTCTTGGCCTCATTCCTAAAATTATAATTTCATTTTTTTCTCTGTTGTAAAGAAGTTTAAATACAGCCAAAATAAATTAATTTTAAGATTTTAATCCCAAGTTTTAATAAACAAAGTGCTCAAGGCAAAGTTTTTACATAAACTGTTTACGGATGTGCTTCCCATCTTGACGAGATTGTTCTCAACACGGACATGCTGGCAATCCGTCATCAGCACCACATGCAGAATGGTTAATTTGGCCAGTACAAATTAGTCATCACCAGCTGTTGAATGTTGTCCCACCTGACTTTGTTGTAGTGATTTCATCAAGTAGAGGAACAAGGGCACCTGCTGCTGTAGGAATCTGAGGACAACAGACACGGATGTGAGCCCGGGTGTTTGGTAGGGATGTGAGTCAGGGTGTTTGGTAGGGATGTGAGTCTGGGTGTTTGGTAGGGATGTGAGTCCGGGTGTTTGGTAGGGATGTGAGTCCGGGTGTTTGGTAGGGATGTGAGTCGGGGTGTTTTGGTAGAGATGTGAGTTGGGGTGTTTTGGTAGTGATGTGGGTCAGGGTGTATGGTAGGGATGTGAGTCAGGGTGTTTGGTAGGGATGTGAGTCGGGGTGTTTTGGTAGAGATGTGAGTCAGGGTGTTTGGTAGGGATGTGAGTCGGGGTGTTTTGGTAGAGATGTGAGTCAGGGTGTTTTGGTAGAGATGTAAGTCCGGGATATGAGTCATAGTGTATGGTAGGGATGTGAGTCAGGGTGTTTTGGTAGAGATGTGAGTCAGGGTGTTTGGTAGGGATGTGAGTCGGGGTGTTTTGGTAGAGATGTAAGTCCGGGATGTGAGTCATAGTGTATGGTAGGGATGTGAGTCAGGGTGTTTGGTAGGGATGTGAGTCAGGGTGTTTGGTAGGGATGTGAGTCGGGGTGTTTTGGTAGAGATGTGAGTCAGGGTGTTTTGGTAGAGATGTAAGTCCGGGATGTGAGTCATAGTGTTTGGTAGAGATGTGAGTCAGGGTGTTTTGGTAGTGATGTGGGTCAGGGTGTTTTGGTGGAGATGTGAGTCAGGGATGTGAGTCAGGGTGTTTTGGTAGAGATGTGAGTCAGGGTGTTTTGGTAGTGATGTGGGTCAGGGTGTTTTGGTGGAGATGTAAGTCAGGGATGTGAGTCAGGGTGTTTTGGTAGAGATGTGAGTCAGGGTGTTTTGGTAGAGATGTAAGTCCGGGATGTGAGTCATAGTGTTTGGTAGAGATGTGAGTCAGGGTGTTTGGGAGTGATGTGAGTCATATTCATATTCCGAGGGGGTGGGTGGTTGGTTAGAATAAATGGTATTTTTGGTCACTACTTCAAAGCATTCATTTTTTTTTATCTCAGAAAGGAATAGGAAAACTTTTGTTTTTTTAAAACATTTATTTTGTGATGACAACCACCATGTCCATCAAACAATATAGTGTATAAACCCGAGGCCATGGTCATCCTCAATGAGGTGCTATTACCCTAGCTGCCAGTGAAGCAGTAGATTCCTTGTCACCATGCATCTATCCTCAGTGCTGTGACGTGATTGTGTTTGAGTGTGGCAGACATTCACCACCTACACCCCAAGCTCCGCTGCTGTTCCCTGACAGACAAATACTGGGAGATAAGACGAGTCGATGATACAGACTAACAAAGGTCCTGCCCTGGCCATCTGTAATTGCCTGGGTGCTGCCATTACTATGGGCAAATTGGCATAATGTGGGGTTCATATTCTACCTGTTGAAGTGTCGGCGCCTGAAGAGGATGATCTGGCTTCTCCTCGGGAGATCAGTGGAAGGTCTTTGCCAGGAGTTGATGTTATCTTCTGTTTTTCACCGATAGTATCTGTCAGCTTGATCTCCCACAAGAAAGAGTATGGCTTTCTCCGCAGATGAGCTCCAATTTGTTCTGAAGTAATTCAGTGAGCCGTTGCCTCTTTGTGAGAACAGCTCCCATGTATCATACTGCCGAAGTCCAATACCTGACAATCTTGGTGCTTGCATGGAACCCGAGCACCAATGACTCCTGGCACTGATACCTTTTCTCCTAAGTGCTAAATATCGTGGACCTGGCAAAATACGTCATCACGTCTTCTACCTGAATGTTCACCAATATGATCCGTCCAGTTCAATGAATCGAATCTAAACCGACAATTGGGTACTTACTCCTTGTAAATACCAGGCAAATATTTATAGACAGACTGTTCATGCACACACCAATTAAGGTCTTTGTTTTACGGAGATGAATATTTGTTGATGTCAGTAGCTAGGGCTCTCAGTCAAGGGCTGTCAGGATGTGTGTGAGCTATGGCTTTGAACATATTTCACCACTGGGTCCACACAAGAATCAGTGACACTGCACCAAAGGTCACTGACGCTGCACCGAAGGTCGTTCCATGGTTCATGCTAATCTGTCTCCTTATCAGGGATTAGACAATATCAGATGAGAATAGAACGTCTTGCTAAAGATATTTCTGTTAGATAATCATTCAGTTTGTCAACAGAAAAATTAACATTATCAAGAGCTTCAAGGGTCATTATTCAGTATATCAGAAACATGTCTGTGTCATTTGGGTGCATATATATATCATGATGAACTTGTACTCATTTCATTACGATTGCCGCACTGGGTGAATCCACTTCTGAGTGTTTCACTGTGAGTATATCTAAATTCAGCTGACTTTATATTTTTAAACAATCTTTTCCTAAAGGTTCAACAATTAAAACTATTTTTCCCAAACAGAAGCTATGCAATACGTTTTCTTTTTAACACTTGATCCTATACTCCGTAGCGATTACATGTATTAGTAGCAAGATCTGATAGCTAAAGAATCGATTCATGCTCAAGTTCTTTCTCGTTCTAAAAGCATTTAAAAAAGGGAATATAAATTTATTTCCTTTCACTGAGGCCGTTCATTCTTGTTGGTGCATGTCATTTCCTACATTTCATATACTTGCCCTCTTGCTCTCCCAACTATTTAAACGATATTGGAATTATTACTCAAACAAGCAGTTTCAGGTACTTAGTCCTTCAAGTACTTCTCAAACAGAATCCCTTTCATCAGACAGGGAAAAAGTTTTATATTTAATAATATCATCCAGTTTTCCTGGCAGCGCCATATTCCCCGGTTCATGTTAATGTGTACATATAGGCCCTTGTTAGCACCAATCATTCCGTTTCCTTACAGTTAACCTTTTATCCCTCATGTTGAAATGCTTGTAATATAGATCAGGTGAAATGACAACGTATATTATACTGTGAGAAGTGTAACAACAGTAAGACAGCACTGTTTGACCCCCGCTCTTGATCCAGCGGAAAACTGAGATACTAGCGGTCTGAGCACTAGATACAATCTCATCACATTTTGTGAATGGCTGCCACTTGAGGTTCATCTAATACCCTCTCAATATCACGCTATTATAAAGAGGGTTTACACAGTTGTCAGGAACATATCATATTGTATTTATCACTTGATTTGGCAGGATTAAAAGTAAGTGATATTTGGATTGTAGTGTTTATACATTGCCTACTTCACAGAGTGCACTTAATAGCTCTCTATTTTTGTTACAAGGTAGAATTCCAGATTTTTTTTCAGTTCCTGTTTAGAAATTTGCCGTTGTGCTATGTTTGTCCTATTCATGTTTTTCTTTGAACTTCTGCTCTCGCCTGAAAACAATACGTGCCACTCAAGTTTTGATAGGGGTTTTATTCCATGATAGACTCATTGCTTGTAAGATGGATATATTTATATAGGCTGAGATATCAGAGTATCCCTGTCTCAAGTTGAGTAGTATTGCTATTTTTCTGGGAACTACTAGAGACTTGTGAAGATCCAGATTAGAATAGGTCTTCAGCAACCCATGCATGTCGTAAGAGCCGACTAACAGGATCAGGTGGTCAGGCTCACTGACTTGGTTGATGCATGTCATCATATGCCAACTGTGTGGATTGATGCTCATGATATCAATCACTGGATTGTCCAGACTGGATTAATTACAGAACGCTGTCATATATCAGAAATATTGCTGAGTGTGGCATTAAATAACAAACAAACACAACTGTTTGAAGTGCTGAGTTAGCATATTTCACTCCACTTCAGATTGTCAGGGGGTTTTATCAAAAGAATTGAATGCGATAAATATAGCTCTTTTAGAAGTCAGTTCTTTGAAAACAGACATCTCTCAAGACATGTTTATAAGGTTATGCAGAGGTTGTAATAGCTTCATCAGGTGTATATGTTCAGTAGCACCATGGTTAGTTCTCAGCCTTGAATGATGATGTACAATGCCAGTCTCTTTTGTAACACCAAAGTAGAATACCGATGATGACTTTCAAATGGTGCTCTGTGGGAGTCAAGGTTGAAGTTTCCAAACTCACCAGTGATACTGGCAGCAGTGAATGTAACAGATTAAATTATTATCAGCTGCATTCCATGAAATGTCTCACATGAAGATATGAAGGAAATTCAATAAGGCGTTCATTCTTCCCTCGTTCAGTATTCCTTGTTCATTCTTCCCTGGTTCATTCTTCCCTGGTTCATTCTTCCCTCGTTCAGTATTCCCCCGTTCATTATTCCTTGTTCATTATTCCCGTCTTCATTTTTCCCTTGTTCATTATTTCCTCGTTCATTATTTCTTCATTCATTATTCCCGTCTTCATTATTTCCTCGTTCATTATTTCTTCATTCATTATTCCCGTCTTCATTATTTCCTTGTTCATTATTCCCCCGTTCATTATTCCTTGTTCATTATTCCCGTCTTCATTTTTCCCTTGTTCATTATTTCCTCGTTCATTATTTCTTCATTCGTTATTCCCGTCTTCATTATTCTCTTATTCATTATCCCCTCATTCATTCTTCCCCTATTCATTATTACTTGTTCATTATTCTCGTCTTCATTATTTCCTTTTTCAGTATTCCCTTGTTCATGATTTCCTCGTTCATTATTCCCTTGTTCATTATTGCCTCGTTCATTATTTCTTCATTCATTATTCCCATCTTCATTATTTCCTTATTCATGTTTCCCTTGTTCATTATTCCCTTGTTCATTATTCCCTTGTTCATTATTCCCTCGTTCATTATTCCCTTGTTCATTATTCCCTTGTTCATTATTCCCTCGTTCATTATTCCCTTGTTCATTATTCCCTTGTTCATTATTTCCTTATTCAGTATTCCCTCGTTCATTATTCCCTTGTTCATTATTCCCTTGTTCATTATTTCCTTGTTCAGTATTCCCTCATTCATTATTCCCTTGTTCATAATTTCCTCGTTCAGTATTCCCTTGTTCATTGTTTCTTCATTCATTATTCCCTCCTGCAGTATTTCCTTGTTCAGTATTCCCTTGTTCATTATTCCCCCATTCATTATTCCCTCATTCATTATTCCCTTGTTCATTATTCCCTCATTCAGTATTCCCTCATTCATTATTCCCTTGTTCATTATTCCCTCATTCAGAATTCCCTCATTCATTATTCCCTTGTTCATTATTCCCTCATTCATTATTCCCTCATTCAGAATTCCCTCATTCAGTATTCCCTTGTTCAGTATTCCGCATTCAGAATTTCCTCATTCAGTATTCCCTCGTTCAGTATTGCCTCGTTCATTGTTCCTTCAGGGGAAATGACTGGAGACCACACCAAGCTTCAGAAACCCTTGAATTTCAAAAATGTTCCTGAGTATGTTATCTCGAGTAAGCTTGGGAGGTATGTAATGATGAGAAAGCCTGGCTGAGGCACTCTCTGGGACAACAGGCTGATGGATCCTTATGACATTAGGAAGGCTGGTAGAGAGACTGGTACTTCTTGAAGCAATCATATTCACTATCCAAGAAGCCTAGTTCCACAAAAAAAACCTTGAAACAAAAATGTTTTAATTCCTAAGCAAGTCTACAATATATTGGCAAGTCTAGATTTCTTCAGTTTCTGTCCTGAAAATGACCCGATTCTCTGGGCTCCTTTCTACTATATACACCATATTCAAGAGATATTAGACTGGTTCAATGCACAAACGAACATACTGGTGTGTGAACTGACGCTCATGAATACATCACATGTGACATCATAGATCCATGACTGGAGATGCAACATTAGTGTGTAATGTTTTGAAATCATGTGCAGCATATCGTGATAAGAATAAAGACACTCTGTGGTAACGCTTTACTGATTGTTAGTTTTGTCATTAATTGGTACACTTTGGAAACATCTCTTCTTAACGTACATACTTTCCGATATGTTTCTATGGTTCACGTTTCTTTTGGCAGTGAGTATATATCAAAAGACAAATTAACAAAAACACTATTTTCTTTCCCACGACTAAATGTTTGTGTGTCAGTGTCCTTATAGTTGCGTGTCTGTTGCAGGCCTAGATGAAGACAGCCAATGGCTTGGTGGAGTGAGTGCCGAGGGGGAGGGGGGGTCAGTACGCCCCGTATCTCACTACCAGGGGTGGTGCTACTACTGCTGGGGGCGGCTGGACTTGCCTCACAACTCGTCAATGCAGGTAAGTACTCCTCACAGAGGAACTCTGCTCAGCAAACAACTACACGAGTGAGTGAGTGAGTGACTGAGTGGCTGAGTATGTTTTACGCAGCTTTTAGCAATATTCCAGCAATATCACGGCGGGGGACACTAGAAATGGGCTTCACACATTGTACCCATGTGAGGACTTCGAACCTGTCTTCGGCGTGATGAGCTAACACTTTAACCACTAGGCTACCCCACTGCCCCGACTCTAGGAGAGGAAGCATGTACGTAGTCTTGTTCGTCCCCATGTTTGCAGAAATGTCACCCATTCACCATTAGCTATTGCTTGAGTTACTAGTCAGTGTTAGAGGTGACTTCCTTTCACTGACCACAGAACCAGTATAGAGGTAGAGGCTTTGATGCTTAGTTTTACATGATGACATAGAATACAATTTGAAAATACAAAAAGCTTTTAAGTTGTGGAAAATATAAAACTGCTTGCTAAGGGAACTAAGAATCCAAGATAGCTCTCGAGAATGGTATATGTTGGGCTTATTGATTCATAATAGGGACAATTCAATATGTTTTTTTGTTTGTTTGTTTAACGCCGCACTCAGCAATATTCCAGCTATATGATTGTGGTCTGTAAATAATTGAGTCTGGACCAGACAATCTTGTGATTGACTTCATGAGCATCAATCTATGCAATTGGAAAATGATGATGTGCATCAACCAAGTCAGTTAGCCCTACCACCCGATCCTGTTAATCGCCTCTTACGACAAGCGCAGTCGCTTTTTACGGCATGCTTGGGTTGCTGAAGACCTATTCTACCCCAGATTTTCACAGGTTCAATTCAATATGAAGAATTCTAAGACATGTAATTCTATTAGTTGATTCAAAGAAAATTATATTTGGTATGTGTTATCCCTGGGATGATCAAACAGTGGATAGGCTAGTGCCTGTGTCGATGTGCTGAGTCAGCTGTTTCCATTCAATCATCATCTGGCACTGACGGACATCGCCTTGTCTTAGCTGAATCAGCTTCTTAGCCACTGACACAACTCATTTGTATACCACATTAAGTGTACCGAGTATGCTATAGAACCTATTGGAGGTGATGCTTCATAGCAGTACTTTAAAAGTGATGAAGGAACAGGATGATGACCGTTCTGAATCTTTGAATGTAAACAATAGCCAATAACCCATCTCAACCCCTCTGTGACAGAATGTTCTGCTCCAGTGATCACACCGTGGGTCGAGGCTTATCACGTGACCAGACTTTTCTCTTGTTTGTAAGGGGCTGTCGGGTAGCCTAGTGGTTAAAGCGTTCGCTCGTCACGCCGAAGACCAGGGTTCGATTCCCGACATTGGTACAACGTGTGAAGCCCATTTCTGGTGTCCCCCTCCATGATATTGCTGGAATATTGCCAAAAGCGGCGTAAAACCATACTCACTCACTCACTCACTCTTGTTTGTAAACAAAAACATACATTCTGAAATAAGAACAGACAGGCCTAATGCAAGCCTTATGATTTACATATTGTTTTGCATAATTATACAACTAGAACTGGACAATGAGGTGCATGACAATATAGCTTTACACATCAAAGTGACCATATTTCTTGCTCTCCATAGGCCTTTGATTGACAGCCCATGGAGGATATATACGGAAATAGTTTTTTCACGTTTTAGGATATTTTCTCAATGAAAGTTATGTGTATGTAAACCTGTAGACTCTTCCAAAATGAGTGAGTGAGTGAGTGAGTATGGTTTTACGCCACATTTAGCAATATTCCAGCAATATCACGGCGAAGGACACCAGAAATGGGCTTCACACATTGTACCCATGTCGGGAATCGAACCCGGGTCTTCGGCGTGACGAGCGAACTTCCAAAATGAAACAAATGAAAAACACATAAATGAACTGTATAAGATGTAACGATGAAGCAGATGAACACTGATGATCACAAGGCACTCTGGGTAGGAGAGTGATTGGCTTCATACGACTGAGGTATATATCTCTCATAATCCAGGCTTTGATAAACACTGGCTTCTAATGTCATCAAACTAGCAATTGGCATTTTGTAACTCATCCGTAAGATAAACACACAAGCTTTCACTACAAGTTACATCTAATAACAAATCAAACTGAATCCAGTTTACTCTGTGCAGCGCTTGTGTTGGCGGCTACGCTGTGTGGAGCTCTATTGTTTTGGTTTGAGAATTGGCCATGTGCTGTCACATTTGGATATTATTTCATGCATGAACCGTTGACGTACTGCCCCTTTAAAAGTGACAGTGGGTCCTGTCTGTCTAAGTAGCTAATGGATGAAGTGGTCAGAATCGCAGATTTGGTTGATGCATTTGGTCATCATATTCCAAGTCGATCAATGCTCATGATGTCAATCAATGGATTGTCTGGTCCAGACTATGTACAGTCCACTAACTGTAGGTGGAGTTGCTTAGTGCAGCCTGAAACAACAAACAAACACTTTGGGATTTCCTCTCGCTGGGAGTTCCTATGGTAGTTGACTTGGATACACTATTCCTCACAACTATTTCCAACATGCTTAATTGATTGTGTAGAAAAGAACATTGCAAACATATTAAAATGAATGAAATTACCATATATTGGTGTGTATAAGGCGAGTTGTTCGTACCTAGAATTAGGGGGCTTTCAAGGGGGTTGTCTTACACACAGGTTTGACAAGTTTTGATGTTTTTTCCCCAACACAAAGACATATCACCGTAACACCGGAAATACCTTGACAACAAATCTGTTCTGAAGTACCCAAATTAATCATGTAATTACACTGTCTGGTTATAAAAAGTATTAATTGTATAGCTGGACTTATGTTTGTAATCTCTTTTCATAATTATCTTAAATAATTGTTTACATACATTTCAGTGAAATTGTGTGTGAAGTAACCGGTAGATTGCATTATTCACTTTTATTTACAGAAACCACGGTCAAATTACTGCTATTGACGCTTTGAACCAAACTTTAGTGGACAGAGAATGGATATATATATCATACATGCCATACATTGACTCTTTGAAAGTCATATTTGTTGTAGTTTGACTATTATATGTCAACATAAAGTTTTAGCAAGCACTAGCACGGGATGCATCGACGATGATTGGTCAAATTGTTCCATACGAAAAAATATCCTGCAATAGCGATCATCTGTACCAAAGTGCCACGTTTATGGTTATTAATTTATTTCAAATATATAGAGTAAAGCTGCAACTAAAATAACATGATATTGGCATAGATTATTCCTGATAAACTCTGATATGGGAAAAAATTGCAAACTTATTAAAATGGAATGATATTTAAGAATTACAAAGTAAGTACCAAGCTGTATGTGAGAGTTAATGAGTGTGTTTGTTTCACTTCCATCTAACAACATATTGAAACAACCACAGGGTAGGCCAGACATTATAACAGTGTGTCCCCCGAAGGTCATGGTCGTGACTGGCGGCAGCTGGGATTTCTTCCCTTCAGACATATTGCTTCTTACAGGATGTGGGATTTAGTGCCAATATCCTTGCCTGCTAATTCTAAGGGGATTGCTTCCTTTATTCAACATGTCACTGTGACATGGCCTCCGATGTCTGTCAGAACAGCACGTAGGCCATGGTCCGAATGACTTCGTGGATCATAGCATGCTTGATGTTTGGGTATACGACTGACACGTTGTGACAAGTAGCCAGGTGTTCTGTGCTCGATTCCTCACTACACAACACTTTCCATCACTTGGGCTAAGGGCTGAGATAGTAAAGGCTCCCAAGGGCTGAGATAGTCAAATTTCTCAAGTGCTAAGATAGTAAAGGCTCCCAAGTGTTAAGATAGTAAAGGCTCCCAAGTGCTAAGGAAGTAAAGGCTCCCAAGGGCTGAGATAGTAAAGGCTCCCAAGGGCTGAGAGTAAAGGCTCCCAAGGGCTGAGAGTAAAGGATCCCAAGGGCTGAGGTAGTCAAGGCTCCCAAGGGCTGATATAGTAAAGGCTCCCAAGGGCTGAGAGTAAAGGCTCCCAAGGGCTGAGAGTAAAGGCTCCCAAGGGCTGAGAGTAAAGGTTCCCAAGGGCTGAGAGTAAAGGTTCTCAAGGGCTGAGATAGTAAAGGCTCCCAAGGGCTGAGAAAGTAAAGGCTCCCAAGAGCTGAGATAGTAAAGGCTCCCAAGGGCTGAGAAAGTAAAGGCTCCCAAGGGCTGAGATAGTAAAGGTTCCCAAGGACTGAGATAGTAAAGGCTTCCAAGGGCTGAGAGTAAAGGCTCCCAAGGGCTGAGATAGTAAAGGCTCCTAAGGGCTGAGAGAGTAAAGGCTCCCAAGGGCTGAGATAGTAAAGGTTCTCAAGGGCTGAGATAGTAAAGGCTCCCAAGGGCTGAGAGTAAAGGTTCCCAAGGGCTGAGATAGTAAAGGTTCCCAAGGGCTGAGAGAGTAAAGGCTCCCAAGGGCTGAGAGAGTAAAGGCTCCCAAGGGCTGAGATAGTAAAGGTTCCCAAGGGCTGAGATAGTAAAGGTTCCCAAGGGCTGAGAGTAAAGGCTCCCAAGGGCTGAGATAGTAAAGGCTCCCAAGGGCTGAGATAGTAAAGGCTCCCAAGGGCTGAGGTAGTAAAGGCTCCCAAGGGCTGAGATAGTAAAGGCTCCCAAGGGCTGAGATAGTAAAGGCTCCCAAGGGCTGAGATAGTAAAGGCTCCCAAGGGCTGAGATAGTAAAGGCTCCCAAGGGCTGAGATAGTAAAGGCTCCCAAGAGCTGAAAGTAAATGTTCCCAAGGGCTGAGAGTAAAGGTTCCGAAGGGCTGAGAGTAAAGGTTCCCAAGGGCTGAGATAGTAAAGGCTCCCAAGGGCTGAGATAGTAAAGGCTCCCAAGGGCTGAGGTAGTCAAGGTTCCCAAGGGCTGAGAGTAAAGGCTCCCAAGGACTGAGATAGTAAAGGCTCCCAAGGGCTGAGATAGTAAAGGCTCCCAAGGGCTGAGATAGTAAAGGCTCCTAAGGGCTGAGAGAGTAAAGGCTCCCAAGGGCTGAGATAGTAAAGGTTCTCAAGGGCTGAGATAGTAAAGGCTCCCAAGGGCTGAGAGAGTAAAGGCTCCCAAGGGCTGAGAGAGTAAAGGCTCCCAAGGGCTGAGAGAGTAAAGGCTCCCAAGGGCTGAGATAGTAAAGGTTCTCAAGAGCTGAGATAATAAAGGCTCCCAAGGGCTGAGATAGTAAACATTCTTAAGGGCTGAGATAGTCAAGGTTCTCAAGGGCTAAGATAGTAAGAGCTACCAAGGGCAAAGATAGTAAACTTTCTCAAGGGCTAAGATAGTAAACATTCTCAAGGACTAATAAAGGAAAGGATTAAGTGACAATGATAACAATTATGCAGTGAAAGCCAATCAACATGCCAATGCCACAAGTCCTGTGTATGGTCAACTGCTTGTTCCCTTCTATGACAGGCCGTCCCTTCAGTTTAGTTCCCTTCTGTGACAGGCCATCCCTTCAGTTTAGTTCCCTTCTGTGATAGGCGGTCCCTTCAGTTTAGCTCCCTCCTGTGACAGGCCGTCCCTTCAGTTTAGTTCCCTTCTGTGACAGGCCATCCCTTCAGTTTAGTTCCCTTCTGTGATAGGCGGTCCCTTCAGTTAAGTTCCTCCTTGTGACAGGCCATCCCTTCAGTTAAGCTCCCTCCTGTGACAGGCCATCCCTTGAGTTTAGCTCCCTCCTGTGACAGGCCGTCCCTTCAGTTTAGCTCTCTTCTGTGACAGGCCATCCCTTCAGTTTAGCTCCCTTCTGTGACAGGCTTTCCCTTCAGTTTAGCTCCCTCCTGTGACAGGCTGTTCGTTCACTTCTAGACAGGTAAGATGACACAGAACATCCACTGTACTTTGCCCGCTGGCACCAGCTTAAATGACCAAAGTTACTCAGCAATGGAATTAGCACCTTCAGTCCTCACACACAAATTCCTGGAGCTACCTGGAGGCACTCACCCTTCCTCCCTCAGTAATGATGTTAAGATGTATTCAGCCTCCTTCCAACACAGAGCCTTCTATGCGGTACCTTCAGGCTCCCAGACTACAACAAACGGCCGAATTCTACAGCAGTCAGTGGTATAACGCAGTTAACCTTTCTTACCAGTCAAAGCCATGCTTGTGGGCTGGGGAATAACATGAAAGATAAAACTACTTTAATGATGACAGCCTGAGTCGGCATAGAAACAGAATAGAGTTCTAAGCCCCTTCTTAAGAATGGTAACGAAAGACTGGAAGAGGTTAGGAAACTCTGACCGATGGTGCCGACATTTCCAGCAGCGCCCCAAGCTGGTAGCGAGTGGTAGTCTTGACTTCTTCCTCTACTATTAATTGACTCTCTTTCAAGTATATTTGTGTTTTATTTGCATGTGAACAGACATCACCTGCAATACCGTCTTGCGACAAAGGAAGCATGAAAGTAGCCAGATAGTCTTCAATAGATTCTCACAGCAAGCTTGTCAGGTCTGCTTGTCGGATTGGCGGCAAAAACACAAACCACCTGTCAATGTTGGACAAAGTAGTGAGTAGGGAACATCGCTACAGGTGGCAACATCATCGCCGCAACATCCTATACTGCAGACACTTGCCAAATGAGCTAAATTAGCTTCTGTGCTGATCTGGTGCGAAACAAATTGCCTGGTATTTTCGTAGTGGTAGTGACATCATCAGGGAACAGTTTTGACAGACATATTTTTTGGACACTCTCAAAAACAAACATTTTCAACGTTCCACTTAAATGTTATCCATAAAATGTTTAGTACAGACTTTTAAGAGGATGGTATTGTTGTTGTTTTTAAAAGAAACAAGTTTATTTTAAAGCAGTTCTGAAACTTAGAGAACTATTTTGATTTATACAGAACTGTTGAAAACATTGAGTGAGCAGGGTTTGGTTTGTTGTCTTGCCAACCAACAGTAAGTGGAGTTTTCCATAGAGAAGACCTACTCATCCATGGCTGACTGAAGTGTATAGTATTTTACACTTCAGTTTCAAAACACAATAGTGTACATAGGTACAGTAAACTATGTTTATAAAGAACACACATTTAACAAACTAACAATATAACAAACTATTTTTTGGTCCTGTCCATTTGCTTTATATATTCTGTACATTTGCTTATAACGAACTACATTTCGAAAGGAATTAAATTTCGTGGTCCTTATGCGTTCGCTATAACTGTAGTTTACTGTACTTTATTGTCTTCTAAGTTGACAATAAGTGTTTCTGTGACTATGTTTAATTGTTTATGCACCTGCAAAACATTTGGAATGTTTGTTTTATTCTGAGATAAACATTTTGTAGTGGTGTTTTAAAGAGGGTTGACAATGTTAATAACTTTTGTTCTAAAGAGGGCATTAAAGGGGGCTGTGATGCCAGGTCTCGAGTGCATTTTCAGTCCTGAACTAGACATTGCAGAGATTTTGACACAAAAAGCTATAGGTCAATGATTTGGACCCAGGAAATGTAATAAGTCAATGGCAAAAGTCAACACATCCCATAACCGAAACCTCTACTTATCTCATGTGCGCACAAATAAACAAAGATGGAGGACTCACCATAACAACAAATCAATGCAATACTGTTCATGGATGAATGTATATGATCTGGCCAATTAATATCTCGGTAAGAAAACTCTTGACTATGTCACTATAGGTCTTGACAATGTTTCCCTATGATATTGAAAGTACGATGCAAAGACACACGCTGCTCATAAGTTCAATTACGATTTTTGATGGCTGTGCATTGTTTTGTGAAATTGATACTGTAAGTAGGTCTAATCTATTTATTTCTTAATTATGGAGTGAGGGAGTGAGTGAGTGAGTTGGGTTTAACGCCGCTTTTAACATTAGTTCAGTTATATCACGGCGTGTCAGCTTAATGTGGGAGGAAAGCCCGAAGTGATGCGAGTCTCAGACGTTTACCACTTCGGTGAAACCCACGAGCATGGGTATGGTGCTGACAAACCTAGAAACATAATTGGGTCGAACCGGGATTCGAACCCACAATCATAGGTTTCTGGCGTGCCCAAGGGACGCAACTCTACACAGCGAATTGCAGCGCCTTAGACGACTGGGCCACCCGTGCCCCTTCTTAATTATGGAACTCATGATGCCATGCTTAGCATTTCTATCAGTAAAAAGTCTGATTACTTAAAAAAAAAAATATCTGTCAAATGTGTAATTTTGTCAGTCTGTACCGATGGCCAACTGAAACGCTAAATTGTAGTAAGGGACGTGTGAAACATGGGCTCTGTCTCTGGAGAAGTTAGGTCATCGTAAACTGAGTGTGGTTTTATGCAGCCATTAACAATATTCCAGCAATATCACAGCGGGGGACACCAGAAATGGGCTTCATACATTGTACCCATTTGGGGAATCAAAACCGGGTCTTCGGCGTGACGAGCGAACGCTTTAACCACTAGGCTATCCCACCACCCCTCATCATTAACAGCTTCATAGTACACGATGAGGGAGCAGATAACCAACATGATGTTTAACAACTGGCTATGACTGCCAAATTGCCTGGTCTCTAAACAATGAATTTTCCGTGTTTTTCTGAAAGGACTTTATAGGTGTCAAATGATGTCAAAACCCTTGCCATAATCATTAAAAAGGTCTTTTTGATTAGAAGAAAATTTTATCATTGCATACCTTTGTAGGTATGTCCTTGCAATCTTCCAGTGAGTCTGTATTCTTATAGTTGTGAAACCTCACTGACTACCTTCACTGCCAGACCTGTGAAGATCCGAGTTAGAATGGGTCTTCAGCAACCCATGCTTGACGTAAAGGGCAACTATCCTTCTCGTAAGAGGCGACAATGCTTCTCGTAAGAGGCGACAAACAGGATTGGTTGGTCAGACTTGCTGACTTTGTTGATGCATGTCATCATATCCCAATTGCGTAGATCGATGCTCATGATATCAATCCCAGGATTTACTGGTAATCCTCCACCTACTATATATATTCTGCACTATGTCCCTCATTCAGTTTTGCTTGACAACGGTATAAGGATCTATACTGAAACGTCGCTTTTCACAGTGTTAAAGAAGTTGTTATCCATCAAATTGTGCCTACCTTGTAATCCCAGGATTGTCTGGGCCAGACTCGATTATTAACAGACTGACGTCATATAGCTGGAATATTGCTGAGTGCGGCATTAAACAACAAACAAACAAACAAACCCTTCACTACATCATTCTTGCACAGGCTCCTCACAGGGTGAAGGAAGGGTTACGTGGTGCAAAGAGCTTAAAGAGAGGACATAGATTATCTAAAGTCAAAAACACGAATAAGTGTTGAAGTCATCCAGTCTGAAGTGTTATGAAAAACTAGAGGGGCCATTTTGTGTTCATCATCTGCATGACAGCATCCAGAGGAGCTTCTTGGGAGGTTAGGGAAGGGTTCGTACATCAGGGGGTTGTTTTTTTACGTGTAAAAAATGAAGAAATGTTGATAAAAAGAATATTAGTGAAAGTCTGTGCAGTTGATATGTAATAAATGATTCCAAGGTGTAGAAAATCCGAAAAAGAAGAGAATCGACTTGGCAGTGGCGGCCATTGGTTGTTTTTCTTTACTCCAGTGGTTTAAGTCTGCCTGCTATTGTGTTAATTTTCATGAGCAAAACATTTTTTGAATATTTTATATGTCTGGTACAAACCAAGAACTGAAGCAAATGGTGTTTTGAAATTTGTCAGCCGTATACCACAGGGAACAGCTGTAATAGCACAGGGAACAGCTGTAATAGCACAGGGAACAGCCATATACCACAGGGAACAGCTGTAATAGTACAGGGAACAAGTGGCTCACTTAAACTCATCACTGAAATGAATGTCAAAACAACATCATTGTTGACAAACTTGTGAAAGTGTTGGTGTCCTTGACCTCTGTGACCTTGGCCTAAAACAATGCTGTGTCCCCTCATGTTTGTTTGCTTGTTGTTTAACGCCACACTCAGCAATATTTCACTCTATGACATCGGTCTGTAAATTATCAAGTCTGGACCAAACAATCCAGTGATTGACATCATGAGCATAGATCTATGCAATTGTGATATGACATGCATCAACCAAATAAGCGATTCTGACCACCTGATCCCGTTTGTCGCCTCTCACGACACCAATGGGTTGCTGACGACCCAGAATTTCACGGGTTATGTCCCCTTAAGGGCAGAGTGTATGGTTTGTCACGCGGTTGCTGGAGTGTTTATGTTATTGTTAAGAGTGTATCTCGTCTCCTTTAAAAGTGATACCTTAATTCCGATCAAATTACTTGTAGGGAGGAATTGTTCACTTGTTATGCCTGAAGACCTGAAGTTTAGGTAGGTCACTCACTCACTCACTCACTCACTCACTCACGCACGCACGCACGCACGCACGCACTCACGCACGCACGCACGCACTCACTCACTCACTCACCTCACCTCACCTCACCTCACCTCACCTCACCTCACCTCACCTCACCTCACCTCACCTCACCTCACCTCACCTCACCGGCTGACTTGGTTGATGCAATAATTTGTCATCGTATCCCAAATACACGGAATACACAGATCGATGCTCATGATGTCAATCACTGGATTGTCTGGTCCAGACTCGACTCAGACTATAGTGGAATATTGCTGAGTGCGATGTTAAACAACAAACAAACATACAAACATACAAAAACTTAACAATGATGGCATTAACACCTGTCATGTTTGAGGTCTACATATTGATAAAGAAATATCTTTTAAACAAGAAATTACATTGGTCTGACCAAAACATTCCAATGGCATTAACCATGCACTGTTTCAGTGAAATGCCCAAGACATCATATTCTTCAAGTTTTAGAATGTTACTGAAATGTCAGCATTCGTCTGATACTAGTTCAGCTTTTACTTTCTCAATTTAAGGGGTCAAAGGTTACAAAAGACAATGTGACTGTGTCAAGATATATGATCTTAGAAATTGAATGAAACCATTTTGTAAGTTTGACATTTTGAAGTCACTCTGCAAGACTGAAAGGTCAAGGTTTGGTGTAAAGCCATCCATTACTCTTGCAAGACTACTGAGCATAGCATGACCCTGTCGTGTTGCTGAATAGGTGAGTGAGTGAGTGAGTTAATATTTAATGTCACATGGGCAGTATCTCAGCCATGTCGTGACGATCAAATGTTATACATAATATATGCATTCAAACAATAAAAGCCTGTCAACACAGGACAGTAAAATAACTAGCACATCACAGATTAATAGTTAAAACTAGTATATAACCATAAAAAAGATAACACTATGTATAGCAACACAATATAGAAAGGGCTATAGATCACGATCAACTGAAGGTAGATCACCATACTGGGGACCATGGGGACTTACCGGTACATACCTACATGGACCCCAGCAGGATTTACACCATCCCTTCAGTTGCTGGCGATTGTACGCAATTTTAGCCACTGTTAAAATTACAAATATACTATGTTTAAAAGAGTAGTAGACATAAATATTCTTTGAACGATATGGACTTCCTGTCAGGGGTTGTGTTGCTGCGTTCCAGCATACTTGTGTTAATACACAATGAACCTGGTGATTGAGGATTAACTGGCCAGTATGTATTGTATGTGGATATGCCAAATCTATTTCCCAGTCTAATAATTTTTATCTTTAGTTGGTAATTCCATATTCTTTCAAGTCCTGCCCTGAAACATAAATACGTTGATGACATCCAACTGGGCAAAGATGGCCGACAGGCTATGATATTGTATCAGCATCGGATGACACATGACAAATTACCTCCCTTTCATTAACCGTGTCGTCAGATAGTGGGCACTACGGACACCCACAGACAGGTAGCAGAGGTGAGATATCCTGCTCCTACATGATGAAACTCCCCCACGAGGTGACGCACCCGGCCTCCCCAGCATCACCTTCGCAATCAGTCAATCATGAAAAACACCCTGTCTGAAGACCTAATTGGTTTTTTCAAGAAGGGATTAAATATCATCAATCTAGGACTGCCCCCTAAGGAGGCGGTTGAGAGCCAGTTAAATGTACTTAGAAGCCACACAGAACCACATTATATCGATAGGGATTTCTTCACCGGCTACTGAGTCGACCATAATGGCCGATCAGTTAGCTGATCCCTGTTGGAAGCACACATAAACTTTTCGTAATGGAGTATTAGACAGTTTATTAAAAACTAGCCAGGATTGGGGAGTCATCCAGGTAGGGGGCTGTTGGTGAGTCGTCCGTCGTGGCCAGGTCGTTACTGTTAATTTGAAGAGGAATTAGTCAGGAACAAGCTATAAAATACTGATGGCCAATAGAAGGATGGTAATCACCCACACTTATCTGCCGACAGATATTAAAGGGTTTTACCACTCATCTTCGTCACTTGGTTTTCTTTCATCAAGGCAGCTGCATCATTAGCATCAATTGATTGTAGGGTGTTTTGATCTACCAGCAAAAAATTAACGATTGAATGTGATGTTAACTTTATGGTCGGACGGAAGGGATATGAAGGTGCCTGCTTCAACCGTCCGCCGCCATCTTAAATGTTGAGAATGTTACGCATCAGTTTAATAGTCATTGTTTATGTCTGGTTTCGGATCCTTGCGTTTTGGGGAGATGATTTAGGAAAATCTGAGTTCAAACAGAATCAGAGTCCACGTGTAGGAATGATAACAGTATGTAACAACGAAGGTTGAAGGTTTTGTGGGAAATATTGTTCATGTCCGGAGTTTTGAATGCCAGTATTGAAATCCAACTCACTCACTCACTCACTCACTCACTCACTCACTCACTCACTCACTCACTCAGATTGGCAGCTTCTCCTTGTCAGTAACAAGTCAGAGTGAGGATGATGATTAATCAATGTGAAACCATTTTCACACAAGTATTACATCATGTTATTTTGTACTTCACCGTGAAGAACTTCCAGCTGCATATAAATTATGCTGTTCCAAAGTTCATTTTAACAATTGTGCATTGATGATTGAATCTTAACAATTTAAAATGTTTATTGTTTATCAGAAATGATTATATAAGAGCAACAGTAATACAAGCCATATTGTACAGTCTCAAGTTTAACAGGAAGTTCAAAATAATCTGATCTGTACCCCATTCAAAAAAGCAATCTTAATGCTACGATTGTTGTGAGTCTATTTTAAAGTATGGGAGGTATGATCATCTTAGTGCTAAGATCACTTTGTGGAAAAAGGGCCCAGCGGGCATATTCCTGAACACCATGGATATATCCAGGAGGTGTGGAATATAGATGTGGAGTAAGGGTACAGAGTAAAGTTGCAGAATAAAGATGGGGAATAAAGGCGTGAAATAAAGGTGTTGATGCTTGTCTTCTATCATTATCACATCAGTTGTGAGAACATGAGGAGGTTCTTTCACCAGTCCTGAACACCCTAAAACTCATTAGCCTAGGGAATAACTGAAGCATTGACTTGTTTGTCCTGGGTTTAACTCCCAAAATGGTTCAATATGTGAAGCCCCTTCTTTTGGTTCCCCAATCTCATTAAAATCAGGTCTTAGTTCTTACTAAACAAAGATCTGAGGACATCCCATTACGGGTCATGTCATACCGACCTTGCGCGAACTTTGGCAGATCAATAGAATGACCAATCAGAATACAGCTTTCTCGTGCTTTACGGCACAAATTTCAAATTGGCGACTATGCTTCGAAATGGTCTAGATTGTAAAGATTCAGTCGTTTATTCTGTAACTATCATTCGGGATACCCCATGTTAAAGTTTTCGAGATTGCATAATTAGAAATTACATTCTGACTGTCACTTTCATAATCTGGTAAGCAACCCACTGATTGGTCGGATGAAAGGTCGTTCTGACGTGACCCTTAATGGGATGTCTTCAGATCTTTGTTTAGCGGTAGCGAGAACTAAGCTCTGATTTTAATGAGATTGTTGGTTCCCCAAACTGGAATGGTTGAAAACTCACTCACTGACCCAACTCATGTTGTGTTTGTAGGGTCAGGATGTATAGATGGAAGTGGTGAAGGACTGCGACGACACAAGCGGGTGTCTGCATGTATGGGGCGCTGGAACGGCCACATCCAGAACAGCAGCTCTTTGTGTGCGCCCGGCTGGAGGGTGTGTTCCTGGTATGATGGGGACATCCTCAGGAACATTTCGTGGAGGGACGCTATGTCAGTGGGCGGGTGTTACGCCTTCAACGCAGCACAAGATGGGGGGAGGTGCAGAGAATGCCGAGATGACCTGGAGCAGGTGAGTCAGATGGTGGAACAAAGGTGTGGAATAAAGGTGTGGAATAAGGATGTGAAATAAATGTATAGATTAAAGGTGAGGAATACAGGTGTGGAGTAAAGGTGTGAAATAAAGGTGTAGAATACAGGTGTGGAGTAAAGGTGTGGAATTAGGATGTGAAATAAAGGTGTAGAATACAGGTGTGGAATAAGGATGTGAAATAAACGTGAGGAATAAAGGTGTGGAGTAAAGGTGTGGAATAAGGATGTGGAATAAAGGTGAGGAATATATGTGTGGAGTAAAGGTGTGGAACAAAGGTGTGGAATACAGGTGTGGAGTACAGGTGTGGAGTAAAGGTGTGAAATAAAGGTGTAGAATACAGGTGTGAAATAAAGGTGAAGAATACAGGTGTGGAGTAAAGGTGTGGAATAAGGATGTGGAATAAAGGTGTAGAATAAAGGTGTAGATTAAAGGTGTGGAGTAAAGGGGTGGAATAAGGATGTGGAATAAAGGTGTGGAATAAAGGTGAGGAATAAAGGTGTGGAGTAAAGGTGTGGAACAAAGGTGTGGACTAAAGGTGTGGAATAAAGGTGTGGAATACAGGTGTGGAGTAAAGGTGTGGAATAAAGATGCAGAATAAAGGTGTGAAATAAAAGTGTGGAATAAAGGTGAGAAATAAAGGTGTGGAGTAAAGGTGTGGAATAAAGGTGCAGAATAAAGGTGTGGAATAAAGGTGTGGAATAAAGGTGAGAAATAAAGGTGTGGAGTAAAGGTGTGGAATAAAGGTGCAGAATATAGGTGTGGAATAAAGGTGTGGAATAAAGGTGAGAAATAAAGGTGTGGAGTAAAGGTGCAGAATAAAGGTGCAGAATAAAGGTGTGGAATAAAGGTGAGGAATAAAGGTGTCGAATAAAGATGCACAATAAAGGTGTGGAGTAAAGGTGTGAAATAAAGGTGAGGAATAAAGGTGTGCAGTAAAGGTGTGGAATAAAGGTGCAGAATAAAGGTGTGGAATAAAGGTGTGGAATAAAGGTGCGGAATAAAGGTGTGGAATAAAGGTGTGCAGTAAAGGTGTGGAATAAAGGTGCAGAATAAAGGTGTGGAATAAAGGTTTGCAGTAAAGGTGTGGAATAAAGGTGCAGAATAAAGGTGTGGAATAAAGGTGAGGAATAAAGGTGAGAAATAAAGGTGTGGAATAAAGATGCAGAATAAAGGTGTGGATTAAAGGCGTGGAGTGAAGGTGCAGAATAAAGATGTGGAGTAAAGGTGAGGAATAAAAGCGTGGAATAAAGATGTGTAATAGTGGCGTGGAATAAAGGTGAGGATTAAAAGTGTGGAGTCAAGGTGAGGAATAAAGGTGTGGAGTAAGGGTGAGGAATAATGATGTGGAATAATCAAATTCTTAATAATTCCTTTGTCTTGGAACTTACATTGAAATTTTTAGTTTTTAGTTTTTGTCAAACAAAATGCCAGATGCTCTTTTTCCTGGAGAAACTGGATTATATATCATGGTATTAAATATTTACTCCACTGGATGTTGTTAAAACTGATTCATGGAAATGTCAAAAATCATCCAATAAATCAGCAGAACTTAAAGAAAAAAACAAAAGAGGTCTTAATGAATTATTTACGCTAGGATGTTGTTTCACAAAAGTTTCTTCCAAATGACAAGCGCCATAGGCAGTCACGCTGAAAATCACCATTGGATAAACGATATGACCTCATTTGAAAATTGGCATCCGAGATTGGAAATCACTGGATAGTTGCCCTGTCTTTATGACTGAAAGAGAATTGCCTTAAGCCGGGATAAAACAGATGAAATTTGATATGTGAAGCAAGTAATTGAGAAATGTTAAGTATTCCTGGTTTGTAAACAATATGTTCCCATGTTTTATGTAGACCTGAGGGACTTTCAGACTTGGATAGCTTTATTACCTGAGGCAGTTAGCGATTTGGTTTGAATTATTTCCTGTTCTTTATAATAGAAAGACTTCAAAAACTAAATATTGGAAGAATTAATAATTTTGTTTATTGTCCTTACAAGACAGGTGAACATCATGAAGTGAAGCTGTATCTATAGCTATATAATTGTGACCCACCATGAGATTAGAAATCATATGGGTGAAAATCACATTTTTCTCTCGGTATATTTTAAGACTACAGGTAAAATATCTTAGGAACACTTTAGTACAATTTACAAGCTTTGAAGTATGTGTTAGGTGCAGGAAGTTGGGACTTGTTAATGATTCTCGGTAATCTCCAGAACACCGACGTGGTCCTGTATAGCCCATGTGGTCAGCGCACGGTGTTGTTTGCACCTGAGAGTATTGGCTTACCTGTAACGAGTGTACAGGTGACAGGCTGACCAGGTGTTTGAGGTGGTCGGATCAACAGAATGTTTTGGATGCAATGTTGTTGAGTCTGGAACAGGCTGTTTGCATTAAGAAAAGGCCACAGCAGACCGATGTAGTGTTTTAACCTGACTTGTCCTGTTGGATGGCAAAGAAACAAGATGCATGGATGTCTCCAATGACGCTTTAATGAGAATGGGTCTACATTAATATTGGGATCATAATGCTCGTGTGAGCCTATATATAGATATAATTTCTGGTCATGAAGTTCCGTTGGTCATCTTCGGTTGTATGGCTGGGGGAAAAGGGGGTAACAATTAGTTCTCGTGTATAATACGCACCCCCAAGTTTAGAGTAAAGAAATAGTGAAAAAAAGTGTGTATTATACAGAAATAAATACGCTACACACTCACTTAGTGAGTGAGTGAGTGAGTGAATGTTGTTTTATGCTGAATCTGCATTTTTTTTATTTATAGGGGAGGTGTGTATAAGGGTATTTTGTACAAACTTTTTAGAGCCAACAAAATACACATGATAGTGTCCAGATATCAGAGAGTTAGAAAAATGTCAATGTTTGACACTTCCTTGTTAACCATCATCCCTGTGTCTGTGGTGGTTGATGGAGTAGCCCAGTGTTTAAGGTGTTGGCTCATCACGTCCTACCAAACCACCCTCCCACCCACTCACTCACTCACTCACACTGTTTTATCCTCCCCAGGATGACCTGGCAGGCATAGGACGAGGGTGTGCCCATCAGAACCTGGGTCAAACCTCATGCATCAGCGGGGGCCGCATCGATGCCAGCTGCTGCGTGGACGCCCACTTCCACCGCGCCTGTCAGTACCAGCCAGGCCTGGCTACCGGGATCCTCTGCTGCAAGATGCCAGGTACGCACAAGCATGCAGGAGTTACCTCCCTTCTTCATTGTTATGGTTTTGAGTTTCAACATGGAACATGAATAAATAGCAAGAGGTATTTCAATGGCTGACAAAAACGTTTGTTTTCCATATAAAATAACTATTGGACCACTGTTTCCAGACCAGCCAATGATAGGGGGGAGCTCGTGTTGTATTATTGAGCAGAATGTCACAGTTTTGTACTTCAGTCTGCATTTGGTGTGTTTTAATGAGTTAATAAGCTCTCTGTAAAGATATAATTGTTGACATGTTTATTTATAAGAAATGTTTTTGACATTTATACCTCCATTAAGGCAAAAAATATCAATTGTTAAATTAACTGAGAACTTATGTGCAAAAAATATTTGAAAGGAGAAACTTAATGGTAAGAAAACGTATGAAAGGTGATTCATTGTCTTTGAAGTGTTTTTATCTGTGTGTTCAGTAAAGCGTCCGAAGATTGCAGTGAAGCCCCCCGAGAAGATGTATGTGTACACGGGGCTCATCTTCCTGCTCACGTGTCAGGCCACCGGGATGCCTCCTCCCAGGGTGCAGTGGTACAAAGATGGCGTCCAGATGGCAAAGAACAACCAACGCATCTCTGTGCTGTCATCAGGTGAGTTAACTACTTTATGTCACATCTAGAGAGGCCAGGAGTCACTACTGCTTTCTGTGCGGAGTTGTGTCCCTTAACCACACCAGCATCTGCTGGTTGTGGGTTTAAATCCCATATGGTAATGATCCCTGGTCTGTGAGCACCACGCATTTTGTGTCAAGGTGGTCAATGTATATACTACCTGTGTCACTCTGGTTGATTCCCCCTTGTTATGCTGCCAGACTGTCATGGAATGAAAATACTGTTTGAAGAGGCATTAAAATCCTTAGTAACTTTTGATAATGTAATTATGCATCCACAAATATAACATTTGTTACACTAAATAATGTAATTGTTTCATCTAGTTCGGTTCTTTTGGGGGATGGTGGTGGTAGTGGTCCCTTTGTTTTGGATGATGATGATAATGATGATAACGATGATGACGTTCAATGATGATGATGATGATGATCGATGATGATAACGATGATGATGATGATGATGATGATGGCATTAAATAATATACTTGTTTCATCCAGTTCATTGAAGCCTATGTTTTGGGGGATGATGTCTGTGGTAGTGGTCCCTTTGTTTTGGGTGATGATGATGATGATGATGATGATGATGATGATGATGATGATGATGTTCTCCTCAGGAGACCTGTTGGTGACACTGGCCAAGAAGTCTGACACTGGGCTGTACACCTGTGAGGTCATCAACGAGGAGGGCATCGACATGGCCAGCTCCTACGTCGTGGTGTCAGGTACGTGTGTACCAACGCAGGGGTGGCAGCTCCTGTGCTACATAGACCCGTGAAGATACGGGGTAGAATAGGTCTTCAGCAACCCATGCTTGCTGTAAAAGGCGACTATGCTTGTCGTAAGTGGTGACTAAAGGGATCGGGTGGTCAGGCTAGCTGACTTGGTTGAAGCATGACATTGATCCCAATTGCGTGGATTGATGCTCATGATATCAATCACTGGATTGTCTGGTCCAGACTAGATTATTTACAGACCGCCGTCATATAGCTGGAATATTGCTGAGTGCGGCATTAAATAACAAACCAAGCAAACATAACCTGTGCTGCATGGGTTAAAACCAAGTTATTATCTTTTTAACATACTTAAGAAAGCTATGTGGAAATAAACCGTTTTCATATTCATAAGGAATCTAAAAAAATCTAAATAAGAAATCTAAATAAGAAATCTAAATAAGAAATCTAAATCTAAATCTCCTAAAAGCAGTCCACTGTACAATTCTGACTAGATCATAAGCATGCGTTTGAATCACTATCAAATAGTGATGACACCAGGTACTGGCAATAAGGTGAGCGTATCCTGCCCCAACAGTGGCATCTAGGGCTGGGACAGGTAACTTGGATACTCAGTCTGCCCCACTAGTGGCATCTAGGGCTAGGACGGGTAACTTGGGTACTCGATCTGCCCCACCGGTGGCATCTAGGGCTGGGATGGGTAACTTGGGTACTCTTGTCTGCCCCACCGGTGGCATCTAGGGCTAGGACGGGTAACTTGGGTACTCTTGTCTGCCCCACCGGTGGCATCTAGGGCTAGGACAGGTAACTTGGGTACTCTTGTCTGCCCCACCGGTGGCATCTAGGGCTGGGATGGGTAACTTGGGTACTCTTGTCTGCCCCACCGGTGGCATCTAGGGCTAGGACGGGTAACTTGGGTACTCTTGTCTGCCCCACCGGTGGCATCTAGGGCTAGGACGGGTAACTTGGGTACTCGGTCTGCCCCACCGGTGGCATCTAGGGCTAGGACGGGTAACTTGGGCACTCGGGTCTGCCCCACCGGTGGCACCTAGGACTGGGACGGGTAACTTGGATACTCAGTCTGCCCCACCGGTGGCATCTAGGGCTAGGACGGGTAACTTGGGTACTCAGTCTGCCCCACCGGTGGCATCGAGGGCTAGGACGGGTAACTTGGGTACTCGGGTCTGCCCCACCGGTGGCATCTAGGGCTAGGACAGGTAACTTGGGTACTCAGTCTGCCCCACCGGTGGCATCTAGGGCTAGGACGGGTAACTTGGGTACTCAGTCTGCCCCACCGGTGGCATCTAGGGCTTGGACGGGTAACTTGGGTACTCGGGTCTGCCCCACCGGTGGCATCTAGGGCTTGGACGGGTAACTTGGGTACTCGGTCTGCCCCACTAGTGGCATCTAGGGCTAGGACGGGTAACTTGGGCACTCGGGTCTGCCCCACCGGTGGCACCTAGGGCTGGGACGGGTAACTTGGGCACTCGGGTCTGCCCCACCGGTGGCATCTAGGGCTGGGATGGGTAACTTGGGTACTCGGTCTGCCCCACCGGTGGCATCTAGGGCTGGGACGGGTAACTTGGGCACTCGGGTCTGCCCCACCGGTGGCATCTAGGGCTGGGATGGGTAACTTGGGTACTCGGTCTGCCCCACTAGTGGCATCTAGGGCTAGGACGGGTAACTTGGGCACTCGGGTCTGCCCCACCGGTGGCACCTAGGGCTGGGACGGGTAACTTGGGCACTCGGGTCTGCCCCACCGGTGGCACCTAGGGCTGGGATGGGTAACTTGGGTACTCGGTCTGCCCCACCGGTGGCACCTAGGGCTGGGATGGGTAACTTGGGTACTCGGTCTGCCCCACCGGTGGCACCTAGGGCTGGGATGGGTAACTTGGGTACTCGGGTCTGCCCCACCGGTGGCATCTAGGGCAGGGACGGGTAACTTGGGTACTCGGTCTGCCCCACCGGTGGCATCTAGGGCTAGGACGGGTAACTTGGGTACTCAGTCTGCCCCACCGGTGGCATCTAGGCCTAGGACGGGTAACTTGGGTACTCGGGTCTGCCCCACCGGTGGCACCTAGGGCTGGGATGGGTAACTTGGGTACTCTTGTCTGCCCCACCGGTGGCATCTAGGGCTAGGACGGGTAACTTGGGCACTCAGTCTGCCCCACCGGTGGCATCTAGGGCTGGGACGGGTAACTTGGGTACTCGGGTCTGCCCCACCGGTGGCATCTAGGGCTGGGATGGGTAACTTGGGTACTCTTGTCTGCCCCACCGGTGGCATCTAGGGCTAGGACGGGTAACTTGGGTACTCAGTCTGCCCCACCGGTGGCATCTAGGGCTGGGATGGGTAACTTGGGTACTCGGGTCTGCCCCACCGGTGGCATCTAGGGCTGGGATGGGTAACTTGGGTACTCGGTCTGTCCCACCGGTGGCATCTAGGGCTGGGATGGGTAACTTGGGTACTCGGGTCTGCCCCACCGGTGGCATCTAGGGCTAGGACGGGTAACTTGGGTACTCTTGTCTGCCCCACCGGTGGCATCTAGGGCTGGGACGGGTAACTTGGGCACTCGGGTCAGGTTGGTCCTGAGTAGGATCTGGTTTCCCACTTGACTATCCGAACCCGTAGTTAGTCACGTGAGATACTGTTTAATGATATTAACAATAAAACTCAATGGTTACACTACGAGTAGCTAATGTTCACATTTCTTTCTGTCTGTGCAAGCATTCGTTCTGACTTTTATTTGTTCGAGTAAGGATAATGCATCTATTAACTTCAGTGTATGCATGATCAGATCGTTTTATATGTGTATCTAAATAGTTTTTTCCAGGGCTGCAAGAATATTTTGTACCCAACTCTTGAGATTTATAGTGGGTAGGGCTGGGTAATAGGGTGTCAGCTACCCAGGTAGTAAGTGTGGACTCATCCCAGCCCTAGTGGCATCCATCACAAACACATGCAAAGGCAAGGCAATTGTTCACCTGAAAATAACTGGGAACATATGGTACAAAGCCTTGCTTTCAGATTCTGCCAAGGGGAAAAGGTCTGCCAACTGTGCCTCTTTGGGCTTTCATTCCTCATTAAGCGGTCATGACTCAATTACTTGCACAATTGAACCAGTAACAGCATTTGAACACTGTCATTTTCCAGGTTGAATAAGAATGAGCAGGTCCAACTGTAGGAGCATCCATGAAGTTCAGTCTGTTACACGTGTGTTTCGTCAACTGTCTGTTTCGTCAACTGTTGTGCTGTAACTGTGTTTCCGCTACAGAATATTCCTCTGGCTGCGCTGACGGCACCACGGAAGGCCTGCACATGCACCGCGACGTTCATGCATGTGCCGGGGAGTGGAAAGGTCATGTGAAGCATGGGAAGAGTCTATGTCAGAATGGGTGGAGGGTGTGCAAGCCACAGGACCAGTCCATTCTGCAGGAGTTGACGTGGCTGGACATATTCGACCTTGGGGGATGCTACGCCTACAATGCTGCCAACAGCAAGGGGAGGTGCAAGAGGTGAGTGCTGACCATATATGGAAGTGTATGATGACCGTATATGGGTGTGGGATAACAATATATGGGTGTAGGTGGTATACATATGGGAATATTACCATACTAGGAAAAGTCTTAGACCATTTATTGGTGAGTTGGGACTATATTTGGGGGAGTGGAGACCATATGTTTGTTAGGGTGTAATTTGGTCTAGTGTTGGCCTTATACAGTGATCGCTCGCTATTGCGCTCTTCGATAAAGCGCTACTTCGGTTACTACGCGCGGTAACGCATGGCTCCCAAAATTTATGTACACTTTTTTTACTGATAGTTTTACACAGACATAATTGTATTGTTGTTCGTTGTTCATTTGCACATAACGCTTCTCATTGCATAATCAACCGTTTATCGCTGAATGGAGTTCTAATAATCTGTTTGAAAACATCCGTGGCAAGTCCCGGAAATACGATTGTTCAACTAGTTAACTTTTCACACTATCGACCTTTGATCTTAGAAGCGCATGCATGCAATAAAAGAGAACCACAAGCGAAGTTTATATTCTTAATTAGTGGGCAATCCAATTTGAGGCGACACTGTCACACACATGTAGTTGCTGTCACAACACGGCGGTCATTCATTTCGTAATCGCGCTTTCGTAACATCGCCTGTTTTTTTCCGTAGTTATAACAAGCGATTTCATTGGATTAAAATTTGTTTCTAATGACGCTTTCTTGCCGAAATCTACTACAAGTTTCGTGATTGGTCAATTTTGAGCACGTGACCTCAGGCAGCCAATCAAATTATAGCTGTGATACCAAGTTCGTATTTGATAAATTTCAGAAGTTGGCGAAAGATTTTTTGTTAAATCGTGTTAATCTGAACGTTTTAAGCAGGAAATCACGATATATATTAAAAATATGGAACTTCGCGAATGTATCGTGCTAGGTTACGAGCTGTGACAAAGATTTTTCATGCATATATTTTTGCATTAAACATTGTGTGCGAGCCGAGAATTCAAGGCGACGAAAGCCGAGATGTCATTTGACTTACATTACACGCGATCGCACGAAACGATGGAAATAATAACTTAGATGTAAGTTTGATTACTTTTAGATATATTTTTGTTGATTTTATTTATCACTTTGTATAATATATTTAAAGATTTGTTTAAAACGTCTTTATTTTGCTCTTTGATGTGGACCCGTTGTCGAAATGTGTGTCCGAGAATTTTATTTTCAATAACATCGCGGGAAATAGTGAATAATTTTTTAATTTATCGATTAAAAATGATAAATTGAAATGGAATACGTATTTCAGACATTGTGATATGTGACAGATTTAATAAATGAATGATATTACAGGTAGATCTAGGTCCATAAAAATATATACTATTTTGATGTGACGTGAGATAAACACATATTGATGATTTGAGATTTTCCGAGCGCGCGCCTCGGCCTCGGTTAAACGGCTCATCGTCTATAACGCCCACCAATTATTTGGACCCCATTGGTAGCGTTATAGCGAGCGATCACTGTATATGGAAGAGTGGTGGCCATATTTGGTTGAGTGGTGACCATATATGGAAGTGTGTTGACCATATATGGAAGAGCGTTGACCATATATGGAAGAGTGTTGACCATATGTGGAAGAGTGTTGACCATATATTGAAGACTCTATAGTGACAACAAGTGATGGGGACCATAGAAGATGTGCAGTAGTTATCCTCATACCTTTCAAGTAGTCTGTCATACAGATATATCCAATACAGCCCATGCAAGTGTATAATGTTTGGCAAGTCTAGATTTCTGCTGTATCATAAAATGAAGAAAGGATTCTGGACTCTTTTTATTATATTTTATAACTATTATTGAACAGCTGTTTTTTCAGTAGAATATATTCATTTCAGAGACTAGATGTTAGTCTAACCTTTCAAGGTGTAACAGCAAATACTTATGGGCGGCCATTCTGTCAAAAAATACAAAGTTGAAATAAAGGACAAAAGTATGCAATTATGGTCAAATGTTATGAATAAAGGATTAAATGTTACTAATAAAGGTAAAAAATAACAAACAAACAAACTCAATCTGTATCGACAGGTGTACAAAGAACAAGATGGCAGGAATAGGACGAGAGTGCGGGTGGATGAGATATTCCCAGCATTCCTGTCTGTTTCACGGCAGAATCGACGTATATCACCCCAAAAACAACACGGGCTGTGTGTACAAGCAGAACTACACGTCTGGGGTTGTTTGTTGCAAGAAGAAGAAACGGAGGAGGCCGGGTAGGTCATATTGAGCCAAACAACATTCATTCACACACACATTCCCAAAACATCCACCCATGCACACAAACTCTCACACTATTTCATTTTAGATGAGACTGCCTCCGTGATCTAGTGGCAAACGTCCGCCAGGAGAGCGGAAGGTCCGGGGTTCGATCCCTGGCCGCGTCATTCCAAAAGACGTTAAAAGATGGTACTTGTTGTTACCCTGTCTGGCGCTCGGCATTAAGGGGCTAAAAGATGGACTGGTTGGCTCAGAGCCATGCACGTCACTATATAAGTGCAATAATCTTGGACACAACGTTAAACCCCATTTCACCTCACCTCATTTTAGATGCTACATTGCTGATTGCAACAATGACTACACTTTAGAACAAAACGTGCCCACCACGCGCTCACTCACTCACCCAAACATCCAGCCACTAACTGACGCACTCCATATTGCAGCCTCCAAGAAGCCTGTGTGCAGCCCATCGTGTGAGAACCAAGGCCAGTGCGTGGCCAACAACCGATGTCAGTGTTCCATCGGATACAAGGGGGCTCGATGTCAGAACCGTAAGTACAGCAAAGATTAGTCCGGGATTATGCTTCATTTAAAGCATTTCTTTGTCTGTGAGTTTTTGTTCAGTTTAAGACAAGAAGCAAGAAAACTGAATCCATATGAATTGAGCTGTGATGAAGTCAGTAATGCCCACATCTTTGTTGTATCTGTTATTGTTATTATGTTAGGAAGTAGGGCTGGGACGAGTCCAAATTTACTACCTGGGTACCCACCCCCCTATTACCCAACCCCACCCTGGTACCCACTGTAGGTCTCAAGAGACAGGTACAAAATGTCTGATTAGGACAATCTGGTCATGCATTCACTGAAGTTGACTTAAGTTATATCTTTATTCAAACATATAAAAAGTCAGAAGGACTTGTAGTGTAACCATAGAGTTCTAGATAATTTTTGTCATTAAACAAAATATCATGTGACTAACCATGGGTCTGGGTAGTCCTGTTGGTACCTGGGTCCTACTCAGTACCTGCCCGACCTGGCTACCAGAGTTACCCATCTCAGGCCTATAGGAACATGAAGAAGGTTATAGTTAGAAGCTTACCCTTCGTGAGTTTGAGGGCTGATATAATATGTACCGTATTCGACGTAATAAGCACCCCGCTCTAATATGCGCCCACAGAGATATTTGCTATTTGCTAAACCCAATTAGCACCCCTTCCGATTGATCAATGTACACAAGAATTATTTATTCGTGTATAATACGCACACGTGAGTTATATGCACCCTTGATTACGGGCAATTAAATACTGGAAAATATATCTGTCGTGTAACGCACAGACTTTTCTTTTGTATCATTTTAGGCTGTCAGCATAAACCACGAAATTTACGATCTTTCAACTCTTTCACTAAAATTATATACTAATAACAGCCCCCTATATCTTATTTTTAGAGCGCCCTGGGCGCTTATTACATAGAATACGGTATGTGGCCTATTTGTTTTGTCTGAGATTGAGTGAGTGAGTATAAACTGTGTGTTTCCCTTACAGCCATCTGCAGCCCCGGGTGTGGAACTAAGGGCAAGTGTGTCTCACCCAACAAATGCAAGTGCCACACTGGCTACATGGGCAAGTTCTGTCGCAAGAAGGTCATCAAATGTCACAAGCCATGTTTGCATGGCGGCCGATGTTCGCGAGGGAAGTGTCGGTGCCCTCCAACACACTGGGGAAATTCGTGTCAATATCGTGAGTAGCAGTAGGGACAAAACTTTGTACAATACTGTCTTTTAGTATTTGTATCTAGAATTCAAACACTTCCATATCTTTTGGAAATTCAGAAATAAAGATGTTCAGGTCTCAGGACGCCATTGATGTTATAAGTGGTGGTGCCGATTGCTGATCTTTCCGATTGTGTGTCATCATTCCCTGACCCCAACCACTGCTTCCTTGATTACTAACAGACCAACACTCACTCACCTTCTTAACAGACAAGAGTTGCCTCCCTTTCCGATTGTGTGTCATCGTTCCCTGACCCCAACCACTGGTTCCTTGATTACTAACAGACCAACACTCACTCACCTTCTTTACAGACAAGAGTTGCCTCCCTTAGATGTCCCAGAATCTGATGATTGTGGGTTCAATTCCCAGATTTGCCCTGAAGATGTTTCTAGGTCTGTCAGCACCATACCCATGCTCATGGTTTCACCATAATGGGAAGCATCTGAGACCTGCATCACAATATTTAAAAAAACAACAGTGATTCCACACCCCACAACCATATTTTCTTGAGTACAGTGCACACTTTTTTCCAATAAACGGCTGTAGAGGGTGCGCATTATACATGCCACAATGAGTTTTCATGTTTTCCCCCTAATACGCAGACATTACTGCGAGCACCTAACACCAGAAATACCATGTCAACCAATCCATACTGAAGTAATTTAATCCTGTTTCTAATCAGATTTTTTAATTTTATTAAAACTTTCACTTACCATTCGACCTTATAAGCGCCCCGCACTTATAAGCGCCAGCGGCAATATTTTCTAAACTATTGGCGAGTGAACAATCCCAATTAGCACACCTTCTGATTGATCAATGTACACAAAACTTATTTATTCGTGTGTAATGTGCACTTGGATCCTTAATTATGGGCAATTAAATTCTGGGAAAATATATCTGTCATATATAAACATTTCAGGCTGTCAGCATAAGCCACGAAAATTACGATCTTTCAACTGTTTTATTCACCAAAATGATATTCTAATAAGAGCCCCCTATTTCCAATTTTGAGAGCACCATGGGCGCTTATTATGTCGAATACGGTAATATTGTTTACATTAATTTTGGATTAGTATATCTGAATGCATCCATGACCCCTCAGTGCTGGAATAAAAGCAGTTTTAGACATTAGGTGTCCCTTCCCTTGATATGGCTTGAATATTGATAAAACCTCACAGGACGGTCTCCATTCCTGTCCCCCCCCAGCCCCTGTGCATTCCTGTTAGGAATTGATGCACTCCTGATGGTATGGATGAGGCAGTCAGACCCGGTGTCATAATGATCGTTGCTTGTAATATCAGTCATTGGATTGTCTGGTCCAGTCTCGGTCATTTACAGGCATCCACAGACCCTCCCGCAATTTGGTGAAATCTCCCACACGAGAAACTATTTCTCCAGCAAAACTGCATTTTTCATGAACTTGAGTAGGACCAAAGAACAGGAAGTTTACCATTACGGAAATCTATGAGCAAGTTTTCCGATTAAAACTGTATGTAGACATGCATGCGATACCCCCGATCTATCCGGGAGGCTCGCGGATTAGCGAAACCCTATCCCGCTGGGGGACCCAGATGGGGCTTTGTCTAGCAATCAACTGATAATTAATTCCATATGGTTAACGATTTAACAATGTAAACTGTAAAGAAAACTCGGATAGTCCTAACAACAAACAAACAAACAAACAAACAAGAAAAATAAAACCATTCTTGTGTCTGTGTTTACAGTTCTTCAGCATATTCTCCTGTCTAAACTGAACCGCACGGAGAGATGAGAGTCGGGACGAGGCTGCCCGGATTTCCCTCCTCACTGCCACAGATGTACAGAAGCACGGAGACTAGGACGGAGGACAGACGTGGAAGAGGTCAGCTTGGCCCACACTGACGAAGTAGTTGTCGTTTCTCAAGGAAGGCTCTTGTGTATATTGTTGTTTCATTGTAAATTGTGAATTGTACATAGACCTGTTGACTATTTATAAAGAAGGATGACTACCACATGATGTATATAATGTTTTACTATTTCTTCCGTCATTGCAAATGGCACATCTAGACATATTGTGCTAACTTATTTGAAATCCTCTTTCTAAACACTCTGGTTTCATACCGCTGGATGCTGAATCATTTGCTGGGTAGTCTCTTTAGGCATCGATATTGAGTGACCTAGTTGGTTCTGCTGGTTCCTTTGGATGTCTTTGACATGCTACTCAAAGTTTGTTAAGGATATGTCTGATCACAGATCACTGTTGATGCAGATACAAAGAAGTGAGAAATATGTGAAGGCAAATTGGAAGAGTTTTTGTACGCTGTCATCAATTTCATTGTCATCACACATACATGTACAATGTCGCCTAAAACAAGATGGCTGCCAGGGTGACAGGTCAGATGGTGAAGGTCCATGCTAAAAGTTGGTGTTCTTTCTGTATTTTACAACCAATATCCTTAGCAAATATTGAGTAAGCTTCCTGATCTGAACAAGATGCTGTACCATGTTTTATAAAGCTGAATCTTTGTGTCTGTAAATAGTATTCAGACTGCAATACTGTTCAGGCTAGAATCTGCAAAACTATTAAAGCTAGAATCTCCAGTACTGTTCAGTCTAGAATCTGCAGTTCCTTTCAGGCTAGAATCTGCAAAACTGTTAAATCTAGAATCTCCAGTACTGTTCAGGCTAGAATCTGCAAAACTGTTAAATCTAGAATCTCCAGTACTCTTCAGGCTAGAATCTGCAGTACTCTTCAGGCTAGAATCTGCAGCACTGTTCAGGCTAGAATCTGCAGCACTGTTCAGGCTAGATCTGCAACACCACCAGCAAAAATGGAAACATTTCATGAGGAGAATTTAGGCAAGACCAATTTGATATCTGAGATAATTCTCAAAAAAATATAGTGAAACTAAAATTTTGCCCCCCAAATGGTTAAATTACATTTTTTTACGCAAAATTTATATTTAAATCTTTTTTTTGTGTTCATTCCCATATGAGTTTCAATAACTACATAAATATACTTGATCTCCAGCTTTCGGCCTCCTTGCCTTCATCATACACTCTAGCACTACCTTACTTGAGGTGCTAGTTCCACTGTACTTAAACTAAAGAACTTTGGCCAAGTACCTAGAAATCTGTGAACGAAATGGTCTGGCATTAATTCTATTACAATCTGTAACTTTTTTTTAAATGTTTTTTTCAGTGTTGTGTATTACATTTTGTAATATTTCCTGTTTTCTCAATCTCAGTGCACACGTCCCATTTCTAGGATGTTATACCTTGATGTAGTGTTTCTGGTGTAGAGACAATGTGGTACCCTTATTGTATTCTATATCATAATATCACTTGTTATAATAATTAGAATGAATAACTCCGCTACGACGAAAATATAATAATTTGTTTCAAACTAGATACACTGTAGGTGGCGCTTTAGTGATAACCAATGAAAAGGATTCATTATCAAACGCGTTTACAAAGGCAGACCATTAACGATATTTTTGATATAATCTGAGGTGTCTGGGACAGTTCTACACTGTTGCCAGATTGTTGTGAAGTGAAGGACTGCAAGGACTGGGAGCAGCGTGCTGTCATTGCTGCTGCCGACTTCACACATATTGAACTGTTCCCCGTAGTTTTCAGCTTCAGGTTTCATACACCTAATACATCTCAGGAAAAGATTCATGCAAGATATTATTGGGTATCAATTTCAATTTCACACACAACACATACTACAAACAAGACTCTGATAGAATATTGTATAGAGCTCATTTGCATCCAGATTCACCCTTCCAGCTCACATGTAGTTATAGCTGGAAACGTTAAGGGCCCTCTTCATGTATTTGGGGCTGCAAACTCCTTCATGAATTTAATTAAATCATTTTGTTAATGTTTTCAATTATTTATTCTGAAAGAATGGCCTAAAAAACTTGTACTTAGATAAAACAGATTTAGATATTCCAAAAGCTATTTATTTGCCCATGAAGATTAAATTGCTTTGGGGTTTGTAAGCCGAGATGATTGTTGGGCTGAGATGCTTGTAGACTTGCCTTTTAGTGTACAAACTACCTCACACTAGTCTCGTGTACTGTGTATATACATTATGTAATACATTATATGTTGTCGCTAACACATGTAGCCACTGTTCACCTCCCGGGGGCGACATCACCTTCAGCATCCCTCGTATTCATTCTCATTGTGTTCGCAACAATGGTATTCCCTAATTTGCATAAAAACTGTCGAGTTTGAATTTTTCCATGTTTTTTTCCGAATTTGCATTAAAAAAAGTCGAGTTCGAATTTTTCCATGGTATTTCCTAATTTGCATAAAAAATTGTCACGTTCGAATTTGTCCATGGTATTTCCTAATTTGCATAAAAAATTGTCACGTTCGAATTTGTCCATGGTAATTCCTAATTTGCATAAAAAATTGTCACGTTCAAATTTTTCCATGGTATTTCCTAATTTGTATAAAAATTTGTCAAGTTCAAATTTTTCCTTAATAAAATAAATAAATGATCAAGAGTCATTTTGAGTTTTGTCATATTAATAATGATATTTCATTAATATTTGCATCTGGATATTCCTTGGATTAGAATGTTTCAACCAAGTCTGTCTGTGTTTAGGTCTCTGCACCAAAACAGCTTAAATCACACCAACTCATGACATCATTCTGTAGAAATATAGGTTGTTTAGAAATCAAGAAGTGTCACAAGATTTGTCTTCATTAACGCTTGTACTTCATGATCATGCCTGTATTTCTAACCAGATCCACAAGCCCAGTATTAGATTTGTCTCTTGTGGGAATTTGTCTTCTTAGTCCCCACGTTTAGAAAAATATTTTAAAAATCCATTACATATTCTTATGACCAGGAAATCTTTTGTTCTAGAAATCTATTACAATTTAATCTATCTGTCCAATATCAATATTTTTTTATCATTATTAATGTACAACAGTATTTCATGATTTGGAAATAATTTGTAGAATGTTTCTTGAATACAACAGTGATCATGTTACAATCTGTTGTCTATAAGTGCCCGCCCCCCCCATGTGTTATGCTCAGGGCTGGCTATCGATATAGATTATCATAGAATATCAATAATTGTTAACAAAATATGCTAAATTTTGGCGAAGTGACTATGACCTACTATGCGGAAATGTCTGCTTTCAATCAACATGTTTCACACCCCGGTGAGTGGTGACAAATTTATGCATGGATTACTTTCAACATGTTTCACATCCCTGGTGAGTGGTGACAAATTTTTGCATGGATTACTTTGTGGACATTTAAGATATGACAAAAACTGTTGCTTTTTTTCATCTTGGCAATTGACATGACTGACAATAGTCTTTTTCAGTAAATATAAACTTTATTTCATCACAATTGTTTATGTAAGATATCATTGATAACACAATTTTCATATTGATAATCGTTAATATTCCTTCGTTAATTCTGATTATCGATCTTTTTAGCCAGCCCTTGTTACCATGGTAGTACGTTGTCCTGCTGCTGCTGCTGCTGCTGCTGTAGCTGTCCCTCACATCATTGTTTCCGTCAGATGCCTGTTGCTCTGTTATTATGTTGATATATAGGTGTTTACTACAGAGGTGCACATTATACACTGAGAGCAATAAAGTTTATGTTTGTAGCAACAGGTTTCTGTTTTTTCATCATCTCCAACCCGGAAGATATGTAATAACACTCAACTTTTGATAGAGACATCAGGTGAGTGAGTGAGTGAGTGTATTGCTTTAAGCCAGCAGTATTGCAGCCACAATAGAAACAGTATACTCACTCCAAGCCTGTCCCCTAACTGCTGAGCCCCAGGCAGGGTAACAACAAGTGTCATCTTTTAACATCTATTGGTATGACATGGCTTGGGGATCAAAGCACTAACGTTTGCTTTCCGGTCAGAGCCACGGAGAGCTATACAAGGTCAAGGTCGGCTGTTCACCCAAGCTAGTCCCATGTCCAAGTGCTACACAAGGTCAAGGTCAACTGTTCACCCGAGCTGGCTCCATGTCCAAGTGCTACACAGGGTCAAGGTCGACTGTTTACCCGAGCTGGCTCCATGTCCAAGTGCTACACAGGGTCAAGGTCAACTGTTCACCCGAGCTGGCCCCATGTCCAAGTGCTACACAGGGTCAAGGTCGACTGTTGAACCCTGGTAGCCCCATATCCAAGCACCCAAAGAGTGAGTGAGTGAAACAATGCATCAGCATTTTTTCAACCATGTAACAATGGGAACACTATTGAAATAAAGAGCATGTTGTCAATACATCAAATTTACATTTTAAAGCAATCAGCCATAAAGCATCAAGAACAAGTTGCAAAGGATATCCCTTGTATTGACCTGGAGACATGTTGCCAACATACAGTACACTATCATGCATATTCGTTTCCTTTCACAAACAAATCCCATGCTGGCCATAGGACGTGAATTAGTGGATTGGGTGGTCTGGCTCCATAACTTAATTGACTGCATGTCATTCCCAACAGCGGTGATTATTACTCACAACATCAATCATTGGATTGTCTGATCCAGAATTGATTATCTACAGGTCACTGTCATAGGGTAGGACTAAGGTCCTTAGCAACATACAAACATTTAACAACCATCTCATAAAGATACTGAAATTCAAATGTTTATTGTATGAGACACCATAAACCAAAATACATGAAGTGCATACCATACAGTACAGGATCATTTGACAAAAATTCCATTGTTTCACTTCAGTACATTTCTGCTCTTAAAGCCATATTTGAAATATGACATAACATATCTTAAATCTTGATCAATTGTGGTTGCTATGAAATGAATAAATTGTTGGACTGACAGTCGATTTACATATTTATCTGGTATGTATGGCTTTTGAATATCGTTTAAGGATGGACACATAAAGGTGAATTGATACAGACCTTCAATAGGTTTTAAGTTCAATATGTACATAAACTTTCAGATTTAAGAACTTTGTCGTGTCTCCCTGTATCAATATTAAGCCTTGTACAGACAACTCAAATGTACAGTGCAAATATACACAAGGCCGAATCTATAAAGTATTTTTCTGCTTCAAGGCTTATTTTCAAAAGTGTACAACATTTATATCTAATACTAGATGATAATATTTTAGTCCATTCTTCACTGTACTTATCTTTCAGTCTGACTTAAAAAAGGGTAAGAAAACTAACTACATGTATTAACGTATACAGTACATCCACCGTCTTGGTAAATCCAAGCAAATAGAACATGTGTAACATCTCTTGTCCAATTCTACCTACTGAATCAAGATAAACAAGAAAACAATGTTATCACTAATATATAGTAGTGAATATAAACTATCAAAAAGAGTCCAATAAAGTCTAAAGAAGACAGTGGCGGTTGGGCCACATTAAAAAAATGATTAAATGTGAATTTAATTCAAACAAAAGTCTCCTTCCCTGGTGAACTATTCTGATAAGTATCTCTTAGATAAGATAACTTCAGTAGTTTCCAAGAAAACTTGTCGCCATTGCACACACTAATATAATAACCTGGATCAAGGGCCGTAACTCTGTAAAACAATAACTGACGGGACAAATTTTTGAACTTAGACATACTTGTCAAGACTAAGATAAGCATGCAAACTTTTTGGTATGTAACTTCAGTAGTTTCTGAGAAAACCGTTTCCCCATTTCACACAGTATGCACTAAGTTGAAGAGCACGGAGCAAGGGCCATTACTCTGTAAAAAAGAATTTACAACACCAATTTTTTAACTCACCTTAGATCTAACCAGTAACATCGGTGTGTAAACTTTTATTTTTCTGACTTAAATAATTTTGTGAAAATTTGTCCCCTTTGAGAAGTTGACAGACAGAAGGACGGACGGAAGGACAGATGAACTCTGTTCCTATATTCCCAACCCCACTTCGTGACAGGGGATAATCACATTTTGTTAGCCTTTAGGGAAAGTGTATTAGATGACATACGAAGTAGTTTTAGCCATTTAATGAATTTCACTGAACTGTTAATCAACAATGGGTACCGTCCACATTCCCCAAAAGCCAATACATTGGAAGTGTTAACACTTGTACCAATACAAGATAATATTTATATGCTAGATATTGGGCATTTTCTACTACCCATAATCTTTGATGAAATGGTATTATTTTATTGGAAACCATTGCTCGGTGATAAGTAGAGTTTCATCTACATGTGCAGGTTTCTACAGGTTTCAAATATCACAACCAGAACATCAGTGTCAAAGTTGGTAGGAAATATGCACCTCATTACCATGACATACAGGAATGCTTATATTTGATATGTTTCAAAGTTCAATAATATTCATCACAAAACAAGGAATAATTAAGAAGAAAGTAGTTCATTCTCAATTTCCATGAATCAAATGCTTAGTGATATCAATCTATGATTGAATATATTTCTCCAAAAGAATTTACTATTTACTATAACTAGTAATATTAATGACATGTTACACATCCATGGTATTAATTTAGACAAGTTAGTCCAAATGGGTCAAATCAGATCTTTCATTCCAAAGGTTACTTCAGAATTTATCTCTCTTTGATCCGCCTCTTCCATCCTGTCTACAGTTTATTTCACTCCAGATCAAGTTCTTCCTCTCCCTCATCTGATCTTGCATCATCACCAGTGCTGGGACATGTCTTGAAATCCTCTGGGGACATTACCCTGATGGTGTAAGGAAGCTCCAACCATTTCTTGCAGTGCTTGATCTCATTGGTTTCCTCATTGACAACGATGAAGTTCTTGATCGCGAGTGAGGGGTACGAGATCCCCTGGTATAGAAACTTCGTCCCCCAGGCCCTGTGGCATGTCTTACACTGCATATGCCCCGTCAGTTTTATTCCATCGATATTTTTCTGCTTTTGGAATGGTTTGACTTCAATCCGCCCTTCAAACTCGCTGTCAATGACGACATGATGGTTATCATTAATGACCCTCAGATCTTTGCTGTGGGCACAAAAACTTTTACAGCAAGCACACTTCAGTATAAAGTTTGTTTGAAGTTTCTGTCGATTCTGACGTCGCTGGACAAGATCCTTGGTTTCCTCTTTTACCAGGGTCTCATTCTGAAGACTGCTGATCCTGCCATCGACTTGATCAAATGGCATTTGCAGGATTTTCTTGACAGCTCTTTCCATCATGGCAGCCCGAGCAAGATTGAGCATTTCTTTCTGGTGGGTCTTGCCGCTGCCCAACAGAACAGAGGTGCCTCCTGCCTTCCGGCTTCTCCCTACACAGAGAGGGGGTACCTGGTGTTATTCTGCTCATGCAACAGTGGCTGAATCAAGGAAGGGACACAACAAGGAGAGCACATAAACAGCAGCCCTGTGACACTGATCCTCACTTGCAAGATGAACATGTTCTATGAGTATCACCCTGGGTGGATTCTGGGTCAGAATTGGTCCCCAGCAACCTATTTTTGTATGTCCCTGTGGGGATTCTTGGTTCCCAGCAACCTATTTGTGTATGTCCCTGTGGAGATTTCAGGTCAGAATTGGTCCCTAGCAACCTTTATTTGTATGTCCCTGTGGGGATTTCAGATCAGAATTGGTCCCTAGCAACCTTTATCTGTATGTCCCTGTGGGGATTCCAGGTCAGAACTGATCCCCCGCAATCTATAATTCTTATGAATCCTTTACCTTTAAATCACGCTATTACAGGAACAACTAGTTATGTACAGCTGATGGTGAAGAAGACTTCTGTTGAAATCTGAAAGTTTAGTTTTAGTGTGATTGCAGCCAAAATGGATTCGAGGTTAGAAATGTACCCTAGTTACCTGCTTGTCTCCCTGTAGAGACCTTTGATTAGCAGCCTATGCTTGGTCCCCAGCAACCTATGTTTGTCCCCGGCAACCTATTGGTATTCTGGTTAGAATTGGTCCCCGGCAACCCATGTTTGTCTCCGGCAACCCATGTTTGTCTCCGGCAACCCATGTTTGTCCCCGGCAACCTATGTTTGTCCCCGGCAACCTATGGGGATTCTGGTTAAAATTGATCCCTGGCAATCTATGGGGATTCTGGTTAAAATTAATCCCTGGCAATCTATGGGGATTCTGGTTAAAATTGATCCCAGGCAATCTATGGGGATTCTGGTTAAAATTGATCCCAGGCAATCTATGGGGATTCTGGTTAAAATTGATCCCAGGCAATCTATGGGGATTCTGGTTAAAATTGATCCCAGGCAATCTATGGGGATTCTGGTTAAAATTGATCCCAGGCAATCTATGGGGATTCTGGTTAAAATTGATCCCAGGCAATCTATGGGGATTCTGGTTAAAATTGATCCCTGGCAATCTATGGGGATTCTGGTTAAAATTGATCCCAGGCAATCTATGGGGATTCTGGTTAAAATTGATCCCAGGCAATCTATGGGGATTCTGGTTAAAATTGATCCCAGGCAATCTATGGGGATTCTGGTTAAAATTGATCCCAGGCAATCTATGGGGATTCTGGTTAAAATTGATCCCAGGCAATCTATGGGGATTCTGGTTAAAATTGATCCCTGGCAATCTATGGGGATTCTGGTTAAAATTGATCCCAGGCAATCTATGGGGATTCTGGTTAAAATTGATCCCTGGCAATCTATGGGGATTCTGGTTAGAATTGGTCCCCGGCAACCTATGTTTGTCCCCGGCAACCTATGGGGATTCTGGTTAGAATTGGTCCCCAGCAAACTATGTTTGTCCCCAGCAACCTATGGGGATTCTGTTTAGAATTGGTCCCCAGCAACCTATGTTTGTCCCCGGCAACCTATGGGGATTCTGGTTAGAATTGGTCCCTGGCAACCTATGTTTGTCCCCGGCAACCTATGGGGATTATGGTTAGAATTGGTCCCCGGCAACCCATGTTTGTCCCCAGCAACCTATGGGGATTCTGGTTAGAATTGGTCCCCAGCAAACTATGTTTGTCCCCAGCAACCTATGGGGATTCTGTTTAGAATTGGTCCCCAGCAACCTATGTTTGTCCCCAGCAACCTATGAGGATTCTGTGAAGAATTGGTCCCCGGCAACCTATGTTTGTCCCCGGCAACCTATGAGGATTCTGTGAAGAATTGGTCCCCAGCAACCTATGTTTGTCCCTGGCAACCTATGAGGATTCTAGTTAGAATTGGTCTCCGGCAACCTTTGTTTCTCCGTGGACATTTTTTATAATGTCACAGAAGTTTACTTTTAAGTGTGCAAACCTGTAGAAGGCAGCAAATTAAAGTTCTGAACATGTATTTATCCCTGCCCATCATGTTGTTTGCTCTCCTCATTGTTCATGGTCCATTCCTCTCTCAGCTCGTTCTCATGATTAATTAATTTACTTAATTTTCAATTTCACAAAAATAACACTTTATTCTAGTTTATTCCTGTCTCACCCCGGGTCTGGAGAGTTGTGATCTCGTTGCCGACATGGTTGTACTTCACGACAATGTTGCATTCTGGGATATCCAGTCCTTCCTCCGCTACTGATGTGGCGACAATCAACTTGACCTCACCACTTTTGAACTTGGAAATCACTTTGTCTTGTTCATTCTGTGTCATACCTACAGAAACGAAACATCTTCAATATGAACTAAACAGTCAAGTACATTTGGTTCACTATCTCTTTTTTTACAATCTGAACATGAATCAAAGTTCAGGTTAGGCGTCATGTGACCTTTGACCTACAAATCAGTGAGGGGGCATGGGTGTCCCAGCTGTAACTGTTCAGAGTTGTTTCCCTTTTGTGTGCAAGGAACCTATGATAGTGGGTTCAAATCCTTGATTTGCTCTGATTATGTTTCTGGGTTTGCCAGCACCACACCCATCCTCATGGACTTCACAAAGATGATCAATGTCTGTTAATTGCATAACTTTGTGATTTAAGATATCACACCATGATTTGACTAAAAGACTGGTCAAAGTGACATTAAATCAAACTCATTCACTGACTGTTTCGACCCGTGAAGATATAGGTTAGAAATGGTCTTCAGCAACCCATGCTTGCTGTATAAGGCGACTATGCTTGTTGTAACAGGCGGCTAACGGGATCGGGTGGTCAGACTCGCTGACTTGGTTCATGCATGTCAGTGTATGCCAATTGCATAGATCGATGCTCATGATGTCAATCACTGGACTGTCTGGTCCAGACTCAATTATTTTTCTCCATGTTATCGCCGCTCGTGTTCCTTTGGTGGCATTATCGGAAGACTTCGTACACGTGGGATATTGTGTGACGTCACATCCTGGTGTCCTCCATCGTTATATGGCTTGAATAATGCTTAAATAACAGGTGACTAACGGGTCAGGAGATTGATTTGGTTGATGCATGTCATCGTATCCCAATTGCGTAACTCAATGCTCATGATGTCAATCTCTGGATTGTCTGGTCCAGACTAGATTATTTACAGACAGCTGTCATATAGCCAGAGTGAGACGTTAAACAACAAACAAACAAAACTCGCTGTTTCAATTACTTTGATGGTGTATTATGTCGGCCTGAAGAACAGAAGGTCGGTGGTTCGATCACCAGCCCTCTTCCCGAGGTAAAGGAGTTAACTGACTATAAAAGTCTTCTTTCCACCCTTGCTGAACTAGCCTGTAATTTTGTACCTCGAGTGAGTTATGTCCCTTTTTTGTCCCTCCTTATTGACCAATGAGGTTCCACCTCTCATACCACTTGCATTTGTTTCAAACAAAATGGCGACAGCCAGTCAAAACGATCTGATCAAGTTAATCGAAGAGAGGTTTCGCATTCCCTGTTTCAGACACCCAGTGCATGTGGGTTGTAGCACAGCACTTGAGCACAATGATTAAAAACTTGGAAAGATTCGGAAAATAACTGTCAAAGCCCAGTTGACATGCTTTGCAAATCCTGCAATTGACCGAAATCTATACTGCAGTCGCCTTTTTGTTAAAAAAAAGGATGTCGATTTTTTTACCCGATTTTGAATGGACTATACATAGACTAATTAGTCAAAGTAAAATATAACTCAGAAATTCCAGCCTAGTTTGGCAAGGGTGGAAACTGGACTTTTATAGTCAGTTAGCTCCCTTGTCTAGGGAGAATGTACGTGTTGTTTACCCTGCCTGACCTAGAGTGGTCGGCTCACAGTCGCAGGCACGCAGGCACGCACGCACACGCAAACACACACACACACGCAAACACACACACCAAGTTACCAAATGCAATACCAGTATTGTCGACTTTCTTGACTCACCTCATCTTAATGTCCTACTTTGCAACAACTTCAAATGTTTTTGTGATATTGATGCCTACAGTGTGTGGATGAGTGAGAGGCTTTTAACAATATTTAAACAATATTTCAGCTAAGGACACCTAAAATAGCCACAGGCATGATGACTGAGGTGTCTGAAACAGCTAAGGACACCTAAAATAGCCACAGGCATGATGACTGAACACTTTAACCATTAGACGACACCACTGCCCCAGTGACACCTAAACAAACCTGAAAACAACTCATGGTCAATATTTACTTTAACACAAAGCTGATACCTCCTCCAGACTCAAACATACGATTAAACACTGTTGTGTGTAAATTGATGTGTCAAATTTACGCTTGTCTCCAAGTAAAAGCTTGGTCCCTGCGTATTCCTTCTATATATATCAGTTTTGGTTGTGTCGAACCTGGAACCTCGGATAACTCCTAGTTAGGTAGGTCCCTTCATCTTCAACTACAACAGTATTTGACCGTATTTGACATTATCATCCAAAACTGGCTCCCAATGAAATTGCATCACAAGGCTTTGCAGACCATTGTGACGTCATTGGTTACCATGACATCACAATCATAAGACATCACTAATGGCTCTGCTACTGAAGCTGTTAGCAGTACTTTTTACACTTAAGACAATGCTAATTACTGAAAAAGTTGGAAGAATGATGTTGGATGAAAAATAAAATCTCACCCTCGTGACTTTTGTTATCAAATACCGGTATATCAACACTCGTTGATAAAAGTGGAAAAAATCCTTGGCAAGCTTCGAAGTTTTCCCACTTTTATCAACTCGTGTTGATATATTTGATATCAAAAGACACTCGGGTGAGATTCTCCATTTACTTTACCTCCTTCCTCGTCATTTGCTCCAGCACCAGTGAACGCCATGGCTTTCAGATCCTTCAGCTGGGGTTTAATCTTGTCGTCTTCGTTCAGCCAGTTGGTCAGAGCGTAGCAGGTGGCCCTAGTTCTCACAAATATGATGGCTCGGGAGTCGCTGCCTTTTGAATCCAGCAGGCTTGTCAGTGTTTCAGCTAACACTTTCAAATTGGGGTTGTCACATTGTCTGCCAAATTTCATCAAAATCTTTTTAAGATCTGAAAGGCAAATAAAGCCAGATAACGAATATGTATAAGATGTGTCACTGTGAAAGTGGCCTTTTAGGGTCCAGTGGCCAATGCACATGTATTTTATATTAATTATTATGATGATTATGAAATTGAAGTTGGAACAAGAAGGAAAACAACATCCTTGGGATTTGTAGGAAATTTAAACATTCAGGTGTGGGAAGCATGCTGGCCTCCAGACATTTCTGAAACTCGTGTTTACAATCCTGACTTAACCTGACATGTTTTATGCTTCACAGTTTCTCCTCACTTGTGGAGATCTCGCCCAGTTTCTCCTCCCAGGCCAGCTTGAGGCTGCTTTCTATTTGCCCGAGTGCCACGTTACTGAACTCTTTCTGCAGATATGCCACCACATCCTGGATCCGAGCGTACTCATGGATTTCCAAAGCAGCGTTGTATTTCTGGGAATCAAAACAAGTCCTAATCACACACAACTGAGGGGATTTGGGTCAGAATTAAGTGATCCTCTGACATTAGAGCAGACAAAACTGGGTACCAGGTAGTTGCAGATAACCTTGCTCACGTAATCAACCACTGGTTTGCCTGGCCAAAACTCAATTAATTTATAGGCACTGCAAATGGCAGCACAAAACAACATTCACTCACTCATGAGTATTCTCGAGTTACTTACAAACAGCTGATCGGCCATATCGAATATGCCTCTAGCCATCTCAGCTTTCCTCCGATCCACGTCACTGCCATGGCCATCATCGGGTCCTGTCTGGACCAGCCTGGCCTCATTCTTCACCTGAACTGCCCACTGGCCATATGTCTGACTGATACGGTCACTGGGAAGCTTCCGTAGCAGGTTGTCAATTGTTCCGTTATTCAGATCTGATCAAATCAAGTTACTCACATGTACATAACGCAGATCTAATCAAATCAAATTTCAGTCACATAAATAAGGTAGATCTGATTAAGTGAAATTACATTCACGTAAATAACGTACATCTGATTAAGTGAAATTACATTCACGTAAATAACGTACATCTGATTAAGTGAAATTACATTCACGTAAATAACGTAGATCTGATTAAGTGAAATTACATTCACGTAAATAACGTAGATCTGATTAAGTGAAATTACATTCACGTAAATAACGTAGATCTGATTAAGTGAAATTACATTCATGTAAATAACGTAGATCTGATTAAGTGAAATTACAGTCACATAAATAACATAGATCTGATTAAGTGAAATTACATTCATGTAAATATTATAGATCTGATCAAAGAAAATTACATTCACATGAACAACGTAAACATGATTTTCATTATAATACTTATGTCACTTTAACATGAAAATATTATCAGTGCAAACTGTTCTCCCTACAGGAAATGAATTACCTTTGCAACATTTTGTCTGATGTACACACTGCTTGTAACACGTCCTATTATTCTACAGAGAGAAGTCCCAGTGTGGCGTTTATTTAAGACATGAGGTCACAGTGTATGATATGAGTAGGACAGATGAAGGGCTGTGTTGAAGTTATGGAATTACATAATTCATTGGGTTTGCGGTCGATAAAACATTGCTATACATGATAAGCTAACAGAAGCAGCCCCTCCACTGCCATTTCCAGATGCTCCTAGAAATCAGACCATACCACCATCCATTTCCAGATGCTCCTAGAAATCAGACCATACCACCATCCATTTCAAGATGTTCCTAGAAATCAGACCATACCACCATCCATTTCCAGATGTTCCTAGAAATCAGACAATACCTCCATCCATTTCCAGATGTTCCTAGAAATCAGACCATACCACCATCCATTTCCAGATGTTCCTAGAAATCAGACAATACCTCCATCCATTTCCAGATGTTCCTAGAAATCAGACCATACCACCATCCACTTCCAGATGTTCCTAGAAATCAGACCATACCACCATCCATTTCCTGATGTTCCATTCAGAAACCATTCAGTATCTTCCTTCTGTAGAAATGATATCCACCAACATGCTGACGTAAACTGCCTCCAGAACACGAGGCATGATGCTGACATGACACATGATGCTGACATGACACAGGATGCTGACATGACACAGGATGCTGACATGACACAGGATGCTGACATGACACAGGATGCTGACATGACACATGATGCTGACATGATGCTCACATTACACATGATGCTTACATGACACATGACGCTTACACGACACATGATGCTTTCCATGACACATGATGCTGACATGACACATGATGTTGACATGACACATGATGCTGACATGACATATGATGCTAACATGACACATGATGCTAACATGACACATGATGCTGACATGACACATGATGCTAACATGACACATGATGCTGACATGACACATGATGCTAACATGACACATTATGCTGACATGACATATGATGCTAACATGACATATGGCGCTGACATGAGACATGGTGCTGACATGAGACATGATGCTGACATGAGACATGAGGCTAACATGATACATGAGGCTGACATGAGACATGAGGCTGACATGACACATGGTGCTGACATGAGACATGAGGCTGACATGACACATGAGGCTGACATGAGAAATGAGGCTGACATGACACATGAGGCTGACATGATACATGATGCTGACATGAGACATGAGGCTGACATGAGACATGATTCTGACATGAGACATGAGGCTGACATGATACATGAGGCTGACATAAGACATGATGCTGACATGAGACATGAGGCTGACATGTGACATGAGGCTGACATGAGACATGAGGCTGACATGAGACATGAGGCTGACATGACACATGAGGCTGACATGACACATGAGGCTGACATGACACATGAGGCTGACATGAGACATGAGGCTGACATGACACATGAGGCTGACATGACACATGAGGCTGACATGAGACATGATGCTGACATGACACATGAGGCTGACATGAGACATGATGCTGACATGACACATGATGCTGACATGAGACATGATGCTGACATGAGACATGAGGCTGACATAACACAAGATGCTGACATGAGACATGAGGCTAACATGATGCAGACATGACACATGATGCTGACATGACACGTGATGCTGACATGACACATGATGCTGACATGACACGTGATGCTGACATGACACATGATGCTCACATGACACATTATGCTGATATGACACATGGTGCTCACATGACACATTATGCTGACATGACACATGACGCTCACATGACACATGATACCAGAGGTGTTTTGTCCAAGGGGGTTTTGTCCATAAGGGCTTATGTCCGTACACCAAATTCACTGTGTCAGTATGTACATGAGATGCTGACTGTGTAAACCCACAATGTTGAAAGAGATGTGTTACACACCATTAATGTCAATCATTAAGTCCTCTATCTTCTCCATTGCTTTCTCCAATTCTTTCCGTGCAGGGTCCTGTCGGTTTTCAGTCAAATTAACTTTTTCTATGAGAAAGAAACAAATGTGAGAATAGTATAGTATGTGTATTTCATCTGATCATTTTGAATATAAACTTGTGAGTGTGTGAGTGAGTTGGGTTTAACGCTGCTGTTACTAGTATTCCAGTTATATCACGGCGTGTCAGCTTAATGTTGGAGGAAAGCCCAAAGTGATGCAGGTCTCATACTTTTGCCACTTTGGTGAAACCCATGAGCACGGGTATGGTGCTGACAAACCTAGAAACATAATCGGGGCGAACCGGGATTCAAACCCACAATCATAGGTTTCTGGCCTGCCCAAGGGACGCAACTCTGCACAGCGAATCGCGGCGCCTTAGACGACTGGGCCAACAGTGCCCTTTATACTTGAACAGAAGCATTATAACTAACACGAGGCCATGCTCGGCTGCTAGTCAAACAAACGTTGCCTTCTTCATGTGTGTGTTTGGTTAATGCCACACTCCACAATATTCCAGCTATATGGATGTGGCTTGTAAATAATCAAGTCTGGACCATACAATCCAGTGATCAACATTGTTAGCAACGATCCATGCCATTTGGATACGAGGACACACCATAAACCTTGGAACAAATCCAATCCCCAATAACATCAGCATGTAAACACTCAATCCCAAACTGCAAAATTGGCACTCCAAATCTGGCACTGGGACCATTGAGATCAGATAAGCTCACTGTTGCTTTTCCAATTAATTATTTCATAGACCTTCTTTCATCTGGCACTGGGACCATTCAGATCAGATAAGCTCACTGTTGCTTTTCCAATTAATTATTTCATAGACCTTCTTTCATCTGGCACTGGGACCATTCAGATCAGATAAGCTCACTGTTGCTTTTCCAATTAATTATTTCATAGACCTACTTTCATCTGGCACGGGGACCTTTTCTTTGAGTTCATCTATGTGTGTCTTTACTGTGGAGAGGTAGGGGGCATCCATGTTGGCACACAGTTTCAGGATACTGTCAATGGCCTCCTCATCAACCGTTGCCTTCTCTACTCCCAAGGAGGCCGTCAGGCCTACAATCTGAAACCAAAAGGCAGACAATTCATGACTAGATGTCATCCTCATGATTTTCATATCCTAAACCTTTCACACAGAGAAGTGGTAGTTTAGTGGTCAATCTGATTGCCCACAGCTCTCAAGAGTGGGCATGATTTCGGATGGGGTACAAACGTGAAGCCCCTTTCTGGTATCCACTGCCCTGATACAGGTGCATAGGGCGGGGAACTTGGGTACCTGAGAAGGACCCAGGTACCCACAGGACTACCCAGACACGTGGTTAGTCACGTGATATATTCCTTAATGACAAAAAAATATCTAGAATTCTATGGTTACACTACAAGTAACTAAAGTTCTTTTTTCTTTCTGACAATGCACCCATTCCTTCTGACCTTCATATGTTTGAATCAAGATAAAACTTCCGTCAACTTAAGTGTATGCATGACCAGATCGTTTTATACGTGTATCTAAATACATTTTGACAGGGCTACGGTCAAACTATTCCCAATCGGACATTTTGTACCCAACTCTTGAAACCTACAGCGGGTACACGGGTAAGGTCGGGTAATAGCAAGGTGGGTACCTGGTTAGTAAATTTGGACTCGTCCCAGCCCTACTGGTGCAATATTCCCTCACTTTCTCTCCTTGGGCATAATCAGCTTAAATTACATATTACAACCTGACCATCCAGAACATGGAGTATAAAATCTTAGTTAGCGGTTTAAGTGTAGAAAATACCTGAGGTAGGCGAATGGATTTCTTTTTGTTTTTCTGCTTGAGATATCTGATCATGAGCTTGTTGTAGGGCTCCCCTTTCCGTGTGTGGTGACACTCATCCAGCACAATAAGACTGAACACAGACAGGGACTTGATCTTTGCATCCCTCAGTTGGTTCTCCAGAATCTGTGGTGTCATCACAAAGATGTCGTACACGTCCAGCAATTGGTGGAGGTACATGCTGCTATCGTCCTCACCACTCACCTTCAAAATCTGTTGACAAGAGTAACCAGGTACAGAAGCTCACCTTCATTCAATGCTATATGTCTGTAAAAACCCATGTTATAATTCCTACTGAATGAGTGAGTGAGTTCAGCTATATTCCAGAAATATCATGACAGGGGACACCAGAAATGGGCTTCACACATTGTTCCAAAGTGGGGAATCGAACTTGGCTACCCCACCGCCCCCACTGAATGAAACAGCTCTGAAAACAAAACTAGAAGATATTCTTCTCTGCCTGTCAACTGTAAAAACTTAGCTTATGATCTTGGTCTTTGGACACAAATAGCTACAAAATTGTTGCTGCAGTCTAAAACAGCAGTCCCTCACTCACTCACAAAATTATTGCTCGTTGTTCTAGCTATATCATGGTGGCCTGTAAATATAAAGTGCTCATGCCAGAGAATTATCAATCTCAATTATCTGCCAGAACATATTCCATTGGGCCAATATGCAAAATAGTGGTTACAAATTATATGAAGGAAGCACTGAAAATCAATGATGACGGGTGTTTCGAAAAAGGGTAATCAACAGAAGTTGAATGGTGTTAAATACAATTCATCTTAATGGGGAACAATGACACAATCAAACAGGGTACATACCACTACCCTCTGATCCTCATAGTAGATTCTTCCAATAAACATGACACAATCAGACAGAGTACATACCACTACCCTCTGATCCTCATAGTAGACTCTTCCAATAAACATGACACAATCAGACAGAGTACATACCACTACCCTCTGATCCTCATAGTAGACTCTTCCAATAAACATGACACAATCAGACAGGGTACATGCCACTACCCTCTGATCCTCATAGTAGACTCTTCCAATAAACATGACACAATCAGACAGGGTACATACCACTACCCTCTGATCCTCATAGTAGACTCTTCCAATAAACATGACACAATCAGACAGGGTACATATCACTACCCTCTGATCCTCATAGTAGACTCTTCCAATAAACATGACACAATCAGACAGGGTACATACCACTACCCTCTGATCCTCATACCAGACTCTTCCAATAAACATGACACAATCAGACAGGGTACATACCACTACCCTCTGATCCTCATACCAGACTCTTCCAATAAACATGACACAATCAGACAGGGTACATACCACTACCCTCTGATCCTCATACCAGACTCTTCCAATAAACATGACACAATCAGACAGGGTACATACCACTACCCTCTGATCCTCATAGTAGACTCTTCCAATAAACATGACACAATCAGACAGGGTACATACCACTACCCTCTGATCCTCATAGTAGACTCTTCCAATAAACATGACACAATCAGACAGGGTACATACCACTACCCTCTGATCCTCATAGTAGACTCTTCCAATAAACATGACACAATCAGACAGGGTACATACCACTACCCTCTGATCCTCATACCAGACTCTTCCAATAAACATGACACAATCAGACAGGGTACATACCACTACCCTCTGATCCTCATACCAGACTCTTCCAATAAACATGACACAATCAGACAGGGTACATATCACTACCCTCTGATCCTCATAGTAGACTCTTCCAATAAACATGACACAATCAGACAGGGTACATACCACTACCCTCTGATCCTCATAGTAGACTCTTCCAATAAACATGACACAATCAGACAGGGTACATACCACTACCCTCTGATCCTCATACCAGACTCTTCCAATAATCATGACACAATCAGACAGGGTACATATCACTACCCTCTGATCCTCATAGTAGACTCTTCCAATAAACATGACACAATCAGACAGGGTACATACCACTACCCTCTGATCCTCATAGTAGACTCTTCCAATAAACATGACACAATCAGACAGGGTACATACCACTACCCTCTGATCCTCATAGTAGACTCTTCCAATAAACATGACACAATCAGACAGGGTACATATCACTACCCTCTGATCCTCATAGTAGACTCTTCCAATAAACATGACACAATCAGACAGCGTACATACCACTACCCTCTGATCCTCATACCAGACTCTTCCAATAAACATGACACAATCAGACAGGGTACATACCACTACCCTCTGATCCTCATAGTAGACACTTCCAATAAACATGACACAATCAGACAGAGTACATACCACTACCCTCTGATCCTCATAGTAGACTCTTCCAATAAACATGACACAATCAGACAGAGTACATACCACTACCCTCTGATCCTCATAGTAGACTCTTCCAATAATCATGACACAATCAGAGAGGGTACATATTACTACCCTCTGATCCTCATAGTAGACTCTTCCAATAACCATGACACAATCAGACAGAGTACATACCACTACCCTCTGATCCTCATACCAGACTCTTCCAATAAACATGACACAATCAGACAGGGTACATATCACTACCCTCTGATCCTCATAGTAGACTCTTCCAATAAACATGACACAATCAGACAGGGTACATACCACTACCCTCTGATCCTCATACCAGACTCTTCCAATAAACATGACACAATCAGACAGGGTACATACCACTACCCTCTGATCCTCATACCAGACTCTTCCAATAAACATGACACAATCAGACAGGGTACATACCACTACCCTCTGATCCTCATAGTAGACTCTTCCAATAACCATGACACAATCAGACAGGGTACATACCACTACCCTCTGATCCTCATAGTAGACACTTCCAATAAACATGACACAATCAGACAGAGTACATACCACTACCCTCTGATCCTCATAGTAGACTCTTCCAATAAACATGACACAATCAGACAGAGTACATACCACTACCCTCTGATCCTCATAGTAGACTCTTCCAATAAACATGACACAATCAGACAGGGTACATATTACTACCCTCTGATCCTCATAGTAGACTCTTCCAATAACCATGACACAATCAGACAGAGTACATACCACTACCCTCTGATCCTCATAGTAGACTCTTCCAATAATCATGACACAATCAGACAGGGTACATATTACTACCCTCTGATCCTCATAGTAGACTCTTCCAATAACCATGACACAATCAGACAGAGTACATACCACTACCCTCTGATCCTCATAGTAGACTCTTCCAATAAACATGACACAATCAGACAGCGTACATACCACTACCCTCTGATCCTCATAGTAGACTCTTCCAATAAACATGACACAATCAGACAGAGTACATACCACTACCCTCTGATCCTCATAGTAGACTCTTCCAATAAACATGACACAATCAGACAGCGTACATATCACTACCCTCTGATCCTCATAGTAGACTCTTCCAATAAACATGACACAATCAGACAGAGTACATACCACTACCCTCTGATCCTCACAGACGACTCTTCCAATAAACAAGACACAATCAGACAGGGTTCATATCACTACCCTCTGATCCGCATACCAGACTCTTCCGATAAACATGGGGACTGCATCTGTCAGGAAGACCCCCCTCAAGACAATTCAGATGAGTAACATTAACTGTTTAAAATGTGTTGCGTGTATTTGTAGTTTTTAAAAGCACAATGACACAATAACTGAATGGGATATATTTAACCAAAGATATCATGTAGGAATTGTGTTCTTTCTTGGGTGATTTCTTAGTTCACACATAATCTGAGAACCAAATGAACTGCAATTTTATTTGATCACAAGCTTACTTACCCTGTATTTACTTTGGAATTTCAGGAAGTTTTTGTACTGTTGTATAATTAGAGGTACTGTACGTGCCAGGAACACCACCTTCCTTTTACCTGGAACAACCACCAACACACAGTATAACATGTACAAGCCACCAGGAACAACCACCAACACACAGTATAACATGTACACAACACCAGGAACAACCACCAACACACAGTATAACATGTACAAGCCACCAGGAACAACCACCAACACACAGTATAACATGTACACAACACCAGGAACAACCACCAACACACAGTATAACATGTACACAACACCAGGAACAACCACCAGCACACAGTATAACATGTACAAGCCACCAGGAACAACCACCAACACACAGTATAACATGTACACTACACCAGGAACAACCACCAACACACAGTATAACATGTACACTACACCAGGAACAACCACCAACACACAGTATAACATGTACACAACACCAGGAACAACCACCAACACACAGTATAACATGTACATGACACCAGGAACAACCACCAACACACAGTATAACATGTACACTACACCAGGAACAACCACCAACACACAGTATAACATGTACAAGCCACCAGGAACAACCACCAACACACAGTATAACATGTACATGACACCAGGAACAACCACCAACACACAGTATAACATGTACACGACACCAGGAACAACCACCAGCACACAGTATAACATGTACATGACACCAGGAACAACCACCAACACACAGTATAACATGTACACAACACCAGGAACAACCACCAGCACACAGTATAACATGTACATGACACCAGGAACAACCACCAACACACAGTATAACATGTACACAACACCAGGAACAACCACCAACACACAGTATAACATGTACACAACACCAGGAACAACCACCAACACACAGTATAACATGTACATGACACCAGGAACAACCACCAACACACAGTATAACATGTACACAACACCAGGAACAACCACCAGCACACAGTATAACATGTACATGACACCAGGAACAACCACCAACACACAGTATAACATGTACACGACACCAGGAACAACCACCAGCACACAGTATAACATGTACATGACACCAGGAACAACCACCAACACACAGTATAACATGTACACAACACCAGGAACAACCACCAACACACAGTATAACATGTACAAGCCACCAGGAACAACCACCAACACACAGTATAACATGTACATGACACCAGGAACAACCACCAACACACAGTATAACATGTACAAGCCACCAGGAACAACCACCAGCACACAGTATAACATGTACATGACACCAGGAACAACCACCAACACACAGTATAACATGTACACAACACCAGGAACAACCACCAACACACAGTATAACATGTACAAGCCACCAGGAACAACCACCAACACACAGTATAACATGTACAAGCCACCAGGAACAACCACCAACACACAGTATAACATGTACACAACACCAGGAACAACCACCAACACACAGTATAACATGTACACTACACCAGGAACAACCACCAACACACAGTATAACATGTACCAGCCACCAGGAACAACCACCAACACACAGTATAACATGTACACTACACCAGGAACAACCACCAACACACAGTATAACATGTACACTACACCAGGAACAACCACCAACACACAGTATAACATGTACACGACACCAGGAACAACCACCAGCACACAGTATAACATGTACATGACACCAGGAACAACCACCAACACACAGTATAACATGTACACAACACCAGGAACAACCACCAACACACAGTATAACATGTACAAGCCACCAGGAACAACCACCAACACACAGTATAACATGTACACAACACCAGGAACAACCACCAACACACAGTATAACATGTACACTACACCAGGAACAACCACCAACACACAGTATAACATGTACTCACCGCTTTCACCATTTCATAATGATATATGCATCTATTTCTGAAGTATGTATATGAATGACATTTTGAATATGGCCCCTAGAACAGGTTTAGATCTGTTACACAATATCCATCAGCCTGTGGAAGTTCTTGCTTATCATAAGTATATCAAGAATACATAAAATAGTGTCTCAGAAAATTATTGTCACTTGAAATTTATCTAGGTTCAGATGATAAGTAAAAGAATAACATTCCTGTAACTTTTGCTCCTCAATCTCTTGTTTGTTAAGGAAGTCGTTCAATAAGTTACATATCGCCTACCATCAGCTTCTGCTTCATCCTGCTTTTCAAGATGGTCTTTGACGATGTAGAGTGCCACTCTTGTCTTGCCTGAACCGGTAGGGGCACAAATGATGGTGTTACGGCGTTTTACTGCATTCTCAGCCAACTCCAGCTGGTATAGGCGGAGATCAAGGTCTTGCTGACAAGTCACATCTCTCTCAGCCTCTGGAATAAAACAGTTTATCATATAGGGGAGTGTCACCAATGCCATAACCCAATCTGTTAATCTGGCATGGTCTGATCTTATAATTATGAAAAAGAGGTCAGCTAGAAGGAACTATTTCTGGCACACTCTACACACCAATGTGATGACTACATACTCAAAAGGGGCTGTCCCCAGTACCCCAAGCTTGTCACCTGTTGGGATTCCATGAAAGTATAGGTCCCCAGTACCCCAAGAATCTCTCAGTTGACATCACTCACACACTCACTCACTCACTCACTGGATACAATGTTCTATGTCTTCCTACCTTCATCAGCCATCTCCCAGTCCTCATAGTCCTCCGGAAGAGAATCTCTCAGTTGACATCACTCACTCACTCACTCACTCACTCACTCACTCACTCACTCACTCACTCACACACTGTTCTATGTGTTCCTACCTTCATCAGACATCTCCCAGTCCTCATAGTCCTCCAGAAGAGACTCACTCTGTGGCATGTGCATGGACTCCTGCATCTTAACACTGGGTAAAACCACTTCTGCAACAGACAATGTTTATAACTGTTTGAAACACAGAACTGGAACCTCAGCACCTCATACATATTGAGCTCACCCTTGGAGTGTCTCTCTTAAAAGTCACATGAAACATATTTGTCAATCTCAAGGAAACACTAATGTATTTGGGACTGAAAAGCTCTTTTTTTTGCCTGCCAAATGAAAAATAGAGAGCAAGAATCCGTCTGAATGGACATCTATTTCTAGAAACCAAGAAAATGGACATGACACATGTTACAAACTCTAGTATTCCATGACCATCTGAGCTAACCATGAATACCACATTGGTTGATAATATTAACTCTAATGTATGAAACATGTTGAAGTAATTTTGTCTTCTAGTAAGTTTTGCTGCAGTTTGCTCTTGACTACTTGTTAACATTGTTGACACTGTCTGTCCCAATGACTGTTGGTGTTCCTGAAAATGTATAAAAATATAAAAGATTCTTCCTCCCCCATCCATGCCTTCCTCACACCCTCCCTTTCTGTCCATCCCTCCCTCCATCTCCATCCCTCCGTCTGTCTCTCCATCCCCAGTCCCTCCATCCCTCTGTCTGTCTCTCCATCCCAGTCCCTCCATCGCTCGGTCTGTCCCTCCATCCCGTCCCTCATCCCTCCATCTGTCTCTCTATCACCAGTCCCTCCGTCTCTCTGTCTCTCCATCCCCAGTCCCTCCATCCCTCTGTCTGTCTCTCCATCCCAGTCCCTCCATCCCCCTGTCTGTCTCTCCATCCCAGTCCCTCCATCCCTCGGTCTGTCCCTCCATCCCGTCCCTCATCCCTCCATCTCTGTCCCTCTATCACCAGTCCCTCCGTCTCTCTGTCTCTCCATCCCCAGTCCCTCCATCCCTCTGTCTGTCTCTCCATCCCAGTCCCTCCATCCCTCTGTCTGTCTCTCCATCCCAGTCCCTCCATCCCTCGGTCTGTCCCTCCATCCCCAGTAACTCCATCTCTGTCTCTCCATCCCCAGTCCCTCCATCTGTCTCTCCATCCCCAGTCCCTCCGTCCCTGTCTCTCCATCCCCAGTCCATGTCTCTCCATCCCCAGTCCCTCCTTCCCTGTCTCTCCATCCCCAGTCCCTGTCTCTCCATCCCCAGTCCATGTCTCTCCATCCCCAGTCCCTCCTTACCTGTCTCTCCATCCCCAGTCCCTCCGCCCGTCTCTCCATCCCCAGTCCCTCCATCCCTGTCTCTCCATCCCCAGTCCCTGTCTCTCCATCCCCAGTCCCTCCATTCATGTCTCTCATCCCTGTCTCTCCATCCCCAGTCCCTCAATCCCTGTCTCTCCATCCCCAGTCCCTGTCCCTCCATTCATGTCTCTCCATCCCTGTCTCTCCATCCCCAGTCCCTGTCCGTCCATTCATGTCTCTCCGTCTGTCTCTCCATCCCCAGTCCCTGTCCATCCATTCATGTCTCTCATCCGTCTCTCCATCCCCAGTCCCTCCATCCCTGTCTCTCCATCCCCAGTCCCTCCTTCCTGTCTCTCCATCCCCAGTCCCTGTCCCTCCATTCATGTCTCTCCATCCCTGTCTCTCCATCCCCAGTCCCTCCATCCCTGTGTCTCCATCCCCAGTCCCTCCTTCCTGTCTCTCCATCCCCAGTCCCTGTCTCTCCATCCCCAGTTCCTGTCTCTCCATCCCCAGTCCCTCAATCTCTCTGTCTCTCCATCCCCAGTCCCTCCGTCCCTGTCTCTCCATCCCCAGTCCCTCCGTCCGTCTCTCCATCCCCAGTCCCTCCATCTCTGTCTCTCCATCCCCAGTAACTCCATCTCTGTCTCTCCATCCCCAGTCCCTCCATCTGTCTCTCCATCCCCAGTCCCTCCGTCCCTGTCTCTCCATCCCCAGTCCATCCGTCCCTGTCTCTCCATCCCCAGTCCCTCCTTCCCTGTCTCTCCATCCCCAGTCCCTGTCTCTCCATCCCCAGTCCCTGTCTCTCCATCCCCAGTCCCTCCGTCCCTGTCTCTCCATCCTCAGTCCCTCCGCCCCTGTCTCTCCATCCCCAGTCCCTCCGTCCCTGTCTCTCCATCCCCAGTCCCTCCATCTCTCTGTCTCTCCATCCCAGTCCCTCCATCACTCTGTCTGTCTCTCTATCCCCAGTCCCTCTATTTCTTCCATCTCTGTCTCTCAATCCCCAGTCCCTCCATCTCTGTCTCTCCATCCCTGGTCCCTCCATCCCTCCTTCTCTCTGTCCGTCCATCATCAGCCCCTACATCCCTTGGTCCATGGTCAGGGCATAATATAAGGGTAACACTATTTTCATTTGCAGAAGCCCGAGGTCTTCCAGTAACTGCCCGAAGAACGTGGTCAGTTGAAAAGACCGAGGGCTTCTGGAAATGATAATGCCCAGAAAAATAGCGTTACCGTTATTATAGCTAAAATGGATGGAATTTTTTATCAAATAAAAAGAAACAACAACATCGTGTTTGAAACATTTACTGCAATCAACACGAATGTCACTGACCAACTTTTACAAATATAGAAAGGTCATAGAACAAACCAGATGACGTCACTATTGAACGTGACGTCACCGGTTCTATCCTATGACATCACCTAACAACAGGCGTGATAATGGCCCGTCGTCAAATAATATGAGGGCATTATCAAGTTACAGTGGCCCGCTCATTTCTGATAACATGTGGGCGCTTTAATGATAATTCTATCCATTTTAGCTATAATGACATGATAGTGCTGTCAGGGCATGATGACATGATGACATGATAGTGCTGCCAGGGCATGATGACATGATGACATGATAGTGGGGCCAGGGCATGATGACATGAAGGTGCTGCCAGGGCTTGATGACATGATGACATGATGACATGATAGTGGGGCCAGGGCATGATGACATGATGACGTGATACTGCTGCCAGGGCATGATGATATGATGACACGATGACATGATAGTGCTGCCCAGGCTTGATGACATGATGACATGAAGGTGCTGCCAGGGCATGATGACACGATGACATGATAGTGCTGCCAAGGCTTGATGACATGATGACTTGATGACATGATGACACAATAAAATGATAGTGCGGCCAGGGCATGATGACATGAAAGGTCTGCCAGGGCATGATGACATGATGACACGATGACATGATTGTGGGGCCAGGGCATGATGACATGATAGTGGGGCCAGGGCATGATGACATGAAAGTGCTGCCAGGGCATGATGACATGATAGTGCTGCCAGGGCATGATGACATGATGACACGATGACATGATAGTGGGACCAGGGCATGATGACATGAAAGTGCTGCCAAGGCATGATGACATGATAGTGGAGTCAGGGCATGATGACATGATGACATGATAGTGGGGCCAGGGCATGATGACATGATGACACAATAAAATGATAGTGGGGCCAGGGCATGATGACATGATGACACAATAAAATGATAGTGGGGCCAGGGCATGATGACATGATGACACAATAAAATGATAGTGGGGCCAGGGCATGATGACATGATAGTGGGGCCAGGGCATGATGACATGATGACATGATAGTGGGGCCAGGGCATGATGACATGATGACACGATGACATGATAGTGCTGCCAGGGCATGATGACATGATGACAGGAAAGTGATGCCAGGACATGATGACATGATGACATGAAAGTGGGGCCAGGGCATGATGACATGATGACATGATAGTGGGGCCAGGGCATGATGACATGATGACACAATAAAATGATAGTGGGGCCAGGGCATGATGACATGATAGTGGGGCCAGGGCATGATGACATGATAGTGGGGCCAGGGCATGATGACATGATGACATGATAGTGCTGCCTGGGCATGATGACATGATAGTGCCGCAAGGGCATGATTACATGATGACATGATAGTGCTGCCAGGGCATGATGACATGATAACACAATAAAATGATAGTGGGGCCAGTATACAGGGCATGATGACATGATAGTGCCGCAAGGGCATGATGACACGATGACATGATACTGCTGCCAGGGCATGATGACATGAAAGGGCTGCCAGGGCATGATAAAATGATGACATGATCTACTGCTCAACAAAATTCAACAAGAAATGCATAAATAATCAGCCAAAATGATGTTTACATTATGCCTGCAGTGACTGCCACATTGTAAATGAGATCAGAATTCTGTGCGCATTTGTCAGAGACACCATTGCTGGGGTTATCAACATGGCCTTTAGAGTTGCTGTCACAAATGTACATATACAACAGATAACACAGTATGACATATTCTCACGTAACCCACCTGTTCAGTTGAGCGCACAGATTGACCCAACTGATAAACATGTTAATCATACCTCCATGTCAGAATGACGAGACCCAATTTGTAAACATGATCTTCAAAAAAACCTTTGTAGCCCGCTTGCGAGGGAAATGCGTGCAATGAAAGTCATTTGACATAGCACAAGTTAATCTCAGCTCTAATCGAACAGCTGTTTTCTATCAATTTTGAATTTGTTTGAATTATTTCACAATAACCGATTCAAACAGCTGTAAGATAAATTCATTTGTAGCAGCATCACTCAGGGTACATGTGGTTTTATCCATCCATTGCTAGGTTTCATGCCATGAGCCGCAGGTGAGTCGTATAAAACCGAATGCGGGACACATAAAACCCCATGTCTATATAATTTCAGATATTCTGAACATACAGACCTGACCTGTTACACCTTGATCACTTGATGGACTGCCAACATACAATAGCTACCTTGATCAGTGCGTCGTGTGATGATCAGTGGCTTGAAATGGAATGCAACAGGATATTGTCAGAGCTGGTATCTACAACAATGTTATACAACAGATATGTATAATCAATAGTATTTGCTTCCTGTAATCCAGTACAGCTTCTGTTTCTAGGAAATAACCTACTCCTACTTTCTGTTTGCGTTTGTAGTTTTCGTTTGTAAAATTTACCTTATTAGAGTTGTTTGAGTGTATATGTATCTTGTGAGAATGCCCAGTACCAAGACGAAAGCTAACTATTGAAATGAATGCACTATTTCTGTCCATGTGTGTTGTTTGGTTTGTACGAATGCATCTAAGGTCACTTGTTCATCTTAGCAATTATTATCTACCAATGTTTGTCACTGGAATATGTCATAATTCAATACCATTTTCATTTTAGCACACAAACATTGTTAAAGCAACCCTCATTCGGCAGACAGAATACATGCACGACAGATAATCAATCAATCGATAACCTAGCATGTTGTTACATAATGGCACATTGTGTTGGTATGAAAGTAGTCTCGCTATGAAGTCTCTGGAAAACATTGAAGGAGGTTTGTAAACTCAGCAGTTTAAGTAGGTTATCCTACCATGTCTTAGTCCATTGACAGTTATAATATCTATTTTCATCAAGCAATGACTGTAGCTGCCATTTAAGGAGGAGTTGTGGAGCGTGTTAGTGTTAGTGTTAGTGTGTTTTTCAGCCAAGACAAATTAATTCTTTATCACAACAAAATATCTTATGACAGAGAGAAAATAGGTTTATTTAGTGACACTAAACATAGGTATGTTATTAGTTGTAGCAGTATCATGCGGGGTACATGTTGCTTTATGTGTCCCGTGTTAGGTTTTATACCAAGACATATGATAATATGACATTGTAAAAGAATTAACATAAATTCAAAATTGATAGAAAACAGCTTTTCGATTGAACTGAGGTTAGCTTATGTCATGTCACGTGACTTCCATTGACTCGGAAAAGGTGTGTGGCTTTTTGCTTTGAAGTGGGGTATAATGGATTTATACTGCCTCTCAGAAATCCATTTGCAGCCTGAATTACTTGTGGTGGGGTATAAGAGATTTATTCCCCGCTGAGAAATTTATTCCCCTCCAAGGCGGGATACACAGTATTTTATCATGATCACATGGACCAATCAGATCTCATCATTCTGACATGGAGGTATGATAAAGAATTTTATCAAGATGAAGTGAACCAATTAGATCTCATCATTATGACATGAAGGTATGATAAGTAATATTATAATGTTGTGGCCGAGTTGATTTTATTGTTACTTTGTAAATATTTTTGTAACGTTTTTTAATTGTCTTTTATTTAAAGTTTCTGTCTCAAGCTAGATTACTTGAGCAGCATAAAACACCAATTAGATTAGCTCCAGCACTTACATAACAACTAATTTAACAATTGCCACCTTCACCCTCATGCCCTATCCTGTAACCAATGGCACAAGCGTCTTGCTTTGTCTTCCTTTTCTTACAATGTAAGTCAATTTCTGTTTCAGCTGAGTTTGCTAAATCAGTTGGTCAGATTCATTTGGAACAGTCAGTTGTGTTATGTCAACCAGCAGATGGTTAGTTTTGTATTTTCTGGGAACCCAAGTGTTGTGCTCAGGATTTCGATAAGGTTAGTTATTGTTTGGTTCATATATATGTATCTTGTAAATATGACTGTGTATTTAGTTTTATGAATTAGATGCATTAAGGTAATGCATTGATTGGTAATTTTATATTTATGTCAACTTGCTTAATTTCAAATCTAAACAAGTATTTCGTAATTTGTAACTAGATCATCTGCATATTCATGGCGACTAATAAGGTAACGGAAGTTACGTAATCCGCACATTTTTTCCCGCTCTGTGCTCAGAATCGATTGGGAGATCATAAGGGCCATAATGCCAAACTTAGAAATACGTTCTCCACTAGTAACCAAAAAATAAATACATACTTTGGGCATACTGTGAGTGCTTTTTATATATTTATTGTTGACTTTTAACATTTTTTCCATTTTGTGACAAATTATTGTCATCCAATTTTTTTTTAAACAATAAAATGTCATTTCTGATACTTTGTTGTTGACTTGTAAAAATATTTTTCTCTTACTTTTCGGTAAAAATGCATTGAATCCTTATTGCTGATAACACATTTAAAATTTTGCTTGTGCTGTCTTTGCACTTGTCTGGACAAATCACTGATGTCTGGCATGATCATACCAAGTGGTTGGTAGAATTATGTCCTCTTTTTGTCCAATTCGGATCTCCATACACAACTTTTCTCTGTACCGCGATACGATGGAGTTCTCTCCCTTTTCAAACAGAGTGCGAGTCCCAGCTTTTACTCGGAGCTACTAATGTAAATAATGAACTTTTATCAGTAAAATATGCATTGTTTGATAAAATGAATGGTATCTGATACAGAGAACACGAATAATCATAACGGTTAGAGAGTGCATTTTTTTCCGTTCAGCGTACGTGACAAGTACCGCGATACCCCGAGGTTGCAGGCTATATCTGATGCTGCTTGTGATCTGAGCATCTCATACGTAGTTGCCAGCCCATTGCCACACAGTGGTAAGTTATGTGTATACTTTTTGTATATTGTGTTTATATCATGGCAATTTGTAGAGGCGGTAATTATGTAAAGTCTCAAGTATTTCAAGTTGTAATTTGGCTTAAAAGCAGTTTAAGTGTAACAACTGCTTTGCATGTTTACGTTACATTAATAATATCAAGCATAAACATAATTTCAAGTGTGCAGTGCATTGTATGTAAATGTAGTTTATGCATCGGGGTGTTGATACTGTGTGATGTGTTTGTTTTATTTCACCTTTTACATATTTTCATAGTATTTCCTATGCAATTGGCAAAGCTAGGACCAACTGGTACATGTATTGTACATTGAATAAAGATACAGCTGTAAACTCACACCCCAGTAGCTTGTTTTGTGTTTTGCTGCCCTAACCAGAGACTTAGTTCGTTAACAGGGCAATCAGCAGTATTCCAGTCACATGACAAACGCGTGTAAATAATCAAGTTTGGCGCACGCATCCCAGTGATTGATATCATGAGCATTGCTCCATACAGTCATGGTGAGGGTATGACATGCTGTAATCAACCAGGTCACTGAGCCTGACCACATGATCCATTTAGTTGCCTCTGACAAATGTGTTTGGGACTTTCTAGCATGCGTGAGTGATTGATAATAATGAGCTTCGACGATATGTTAATTATAATCTGAAGTCGAGATTACTGCATTCCATTGTTTTACGGAGTTAATTTCAATAAACATAGACTTAGTAAACAGTTCAGAGACAAAAGTCCCTTAAAGATCGAGCCACTAAGTTGCATTTTCCAGATCAAGACCACATTAAAGACTGTTAATATCAGAGAAGTGGGAATGTTCCTAGGTTCCTTTGTTATGTCACAAGATAAATTCATTGTACGCACGAGCTGCATCTATGTTATGGAGAAAAATGTTTGTTACCTCCACTGACCGGCTCTGTGGTCAAGTAGTAGAGCGTCCACCCGGAGCGTGGAGTCAGTATACTGTGTATACTGAAAGGGGTTTTCATATTAATCTGCGGCATGGTATCTCAGTTGGCAACACTATAAAATCGGTATTAGCCGGACTAGTGCACCGCTATATAATCCTGGATGCGACGTTAAACCCCATTTCACCGCACCTCACCTTGTTACTTTAACAATCCAATTATCATAATATGCCCTCTCCTCTGATCAAAGCAGCACATGGTCCATAGCATGAAACATAACAAACAAACAAGCTGTATAGCCAATTTTAATCACTGAAAGCAAACCTGTTATATCTCACTGGGATCATATTGAGTTGAATACATAAATATCAGTTTATCACAGTTACATGAAAGACTTATTAAGTAAAGAGGATATTTGTATATCACACCAGTAAGGTTCTCATTACTACGACCTTACTAATCCATACTAATAAATTCACACATGTACACCCTTCCCGAGACAAGGCATTAGCTGACTATAAAAAGTCCAGTATCCACCGTTGCCAAACTAGGCTGGAATTTCTCAGTTATATTTTGGTTGGACTAATGAGTATGCATAATTCAATCAAAATTGCAAAAGAAATTGACACCCTGTTCATAAACAACATGGCAACTGCTGAACAGATTTCAGTCGATTGCAGTATTTGCAAAGCATGTGCCTATGGGTGTCAACAGGATTTTTCCAAATCTTTTCATATTTTTAATTTAGGTGTTCAAATGTTGCGCTACAATCCACATCCACTGGCTACCTGTAAGGCTGGAACATGATCTTTTTTCTATTATATCGTCTTGATTGGGCGCTGCCATTTTGTTTGAAGCAAATGCAGGTGAAATCAGGAGGGACATAACTCATTATAATCACTGGTAGTGCTATGATCGCACCACGCAATACCAGCCAAGTTTGACAAGGGTTGAAACTGGACTTTCATAGTCAGTTAACTCCCTTGCCTCGGGAAGATATGTACATGTCTTAAGAAAATAAACTGCATTTCAATTATTTTTTCAAATTATTGAATTATGTCATTTTCAATGTAAAAACAAAAAAACAAGTGTATAAACATTAATAACTTTACATAAGATATATACAATATAATATTGGTTATATTAAAAAATGAGAGAGCAATGTAAAATTTGTCAGGGTCAGAGTGGAACTTCAGGGTCAACAAACCAAGCAAATAAATTATATACTGTCTGTTCATGTTTTTCAAGTAAATATTAATTCATCACAATCAAAGCATAACAGAATGCTTCAGGTGAGTCATGATCAGAGAGTGAGTGAGTTGGGTTTAACACCACCTTGAACAGTATTCCAGTTATATCGCAGCATGTCAGCTTAATGTGGCAGGAAAGCCCGAAGTGATGCAGGTCTCTCACATTTACCACTTTGGTGAAACCCACGAGCATGGGAATGGTGCTGACAAACCTAGAAACATAATCGGGGCGAATGGGGATTCGAACCCACAATCATAGGTTTCGGGCTTGCCCAAGGGACACAACTCTGCACAGCAAATCACGGCGCCTTAGACAACTGGGCCACCCATGCCCCCCATGATCAGAAACCCACCAATAGAAGGCCTCTTATTACAGTCAAATGACCCAAGTTCGATCAAAAAGTGGCTCGAACCAGGGTCTTCGGCGTGATGAGCGAATGCTTTAACCACCAGGCTACCCGACCGCCCACAAGCACAATGATGAAGAGGTACGTCTTCACAAGCACCGTGATGAAGAGGTACGTCCTCACAAGCACAATGATGACCAAGAGGAACGTCCTCACAATCACAAAACAACAACAAACAAACAAATTCTGAGAAGTGGAAAAACTGAATAATAGTAGCTGCTCATCTCAGCAGTTTCAGCAAAGATCAAATTCATCATCATCATAATCATCATCTTCATCAGAGCTGGAAACATTTTCACTTCCCAAAAGTGTCTTGAAATCCTCTGCTGAAATGTCCTGGATTTGGTATGGAAGCTCCAACCATTTCTTGTAGTACTGTGGCTGTTTTGTCTCCTCGTTGATGACAATGAAGTACTTGATACCCAGGGAGGGGAAAGCCACACCTTGGTAGATGAACTTCACCCCCCATGGCTTATGGCAGTTTCGACACTGCATGCTGCCCGTCATTGTGATTCCATCAAACGGTTTCTTCTGGTTCCTAAACTGATGGGTGTTGATCCGATCTTCAAAGTCACGGCCGATGACAACATGTTGGCTCCCATTAATGATCCTGAGATCTTTGCTGTGTGCACACAGCTTTCTGCAGCAAGCACACATTAGTGTGAATTTTGTATCCAGCTTCTGTCTAGTCTGATGGCGTCGAACCTCTTCCTTTATTGCCTCTTTGGCAAGAGTTTCAGCCTGATTATTGTCAATCCGGCGTTTGACTCGATCCATTGGCATACCTCTGATGGTGGTAATGGCTCGTTGCATCATGCTTGCCCGAGCAACATTCAACATCTCTTTCTGCTGGACTTTGCTGCCACCCAAAAGAATAGATGTCCCTCCTGCCTTCCTGCTTCTTCCTGAACACAGAATGAACATACAACATGTGACTGTACCACTGAGGTACAATGACACGCAATCACTCATGATCAAGTCACTTAATCGTACCACCGGATCCAATTTAGTCCCACTTTACTGAAAGGGTGCTGGGGGGCTACTGGCTCAGGGTGCTGGGAAGCTAGTCGACTTAGGGTGCTGAGAAGCTACTGACTCAGGGTGCTGGGGAGCTACTCGACTCTGGGTGCTGAGAAGCTACTCTGATTCAGGGTGCAGGGGAGCTACTGGCTCAGGGTGCAGGGGAGCTACTGGCTCAGGGTGCTGGGGAGCTACTGACTCAGGGTGCTGAGGAGCTACTGACTCAGGGTGCTGAGAAGCTACTGACTCAGGGTGCTGGGGAGCTACTGACTCAGGGTGCTGAGGAGCTACTGACTCAGGGTGCTGGGGAGCTACTGACTCAGGGTGCTGAGGAGCTACTGACTCAGGGTGCTGAGAAGCTACTGACTCAGGGTGCTGGGGAGCTACTGACTCAGGGTGCTGAGGAGCTACTGACTCAGGGTGCTGGGGAGCTACTGACTCAGGGTGCTGAGAAGCTACTGACTCAGGGTGCTGGGGAGCTACTAGGTCAGGGTGCTGGGGAGCTACTGACTCAGGGTGCTGAGAAGCTACTGACTCAGGGTGCTGAGAAGCTACTGACTCAGGGTGCTGAGGAGCTACTCTGACTCAGGGTGCTGGGGAGCTACTGGCTCAGGGTGCTGGGGAGCTACTCTGACTTAGGGTACTGGGGAGCTACTCTGACTCAGGATGCTGGGGAGCTACTGGCTCAGGGTGCTGGGGAGCTAATCTGACTCAGGGTGCTGGGGAGCTACTCTGACTCAGGGTGCTGGGGAGCTACTCTGACTCAGGATGCTGGGGAGCTACTGGCTCAGGGTGCTGGGGAGCTAATCTGACTCAGGGTGCTGGGGAGCTACTCTGACTCAGGGTGCTGGGGAGGTACTTACTCAGGGTGCTTACTCAAATGTAGAAACAGATACAATGATAGAATTAATTAGATTAATAGAACTTAATTTTCTGTCTCACCTCGGGTCTGGAGAGTTGTGATCTCATTGCCGACATGGTTGTACTTCACGACAATGTTGCATTCTGGGATATCCAGCCCTTCCTCCGCTACTGATGTGGCGACAATTAACTTGACCTGACCACTTTTGAACTTGGAAATCACTTTATCTTGTTCATTCTGTGTCATACCTAAACATGAACACTCAGCATGATTACTGCAAATATCTAAAGGCTTAAATTACCTCCTTACTGTGGAGAGTCTATGAAGTAAGGGAAAACTACACTTGTTACTTGAAAGTAAAGAATTCATAAAGATTATTATGCAAGTGTTTTGAGACGGAATCATCCTGCACCAGGAATAAACACTATATTGGCGAGATATATGCCTGGGTCTTTACTCCTACTACAGGATATTTATCATCCCACAGAAGCATGAAAACCTCTTCATCATATAATGTCATTCTTAAATTTGAATAGTCGAAAAAAGTATCCTCATCATCCAAAACAAACTGTCTAAAATTCAGGAAATGACCCAAACCTGCTGAGGTCTACAAGCACAGATATGGAAACTGGCATCCTCGCTAACTTTGCTTCTCAATTCATGCCTCCAGAGTTGCCTAAATTTGTAAAAGGCTTCAGCTGCAAGCTTGTTAGACACTGATTTTCAGGATGCTTGACTATTTATTTTGCTTATGCTACTGTTATATGCAGTCATATGTCCCCACATTCCGACTTGATCGCTAATAGAAAAGGTCTGTGACATAAGAACACTGTAACCTTTACATGACCTTTATATATTTGTATATTTAACTATACAGTAAACTATGTTAATAACGAACACGTTTATAACAAACTGAGAAATATACAAATGACTTTGGGACCTTTTGCTGTATATATGCTGTACATATGATGATAATGAACTACGGTGATACTGAACTTATTAGAGGTCCTTTGAATTTGTTATAACCATAGTTTGCTGAATAAGAGAGACATACGATAAATTGCAAAGAACAATGAAGAACGAAGCATGGTTTATTTCAGGATAAAACATTGTTCTATCATGAAGTCATGTCTGGAAATTTGTATATGTGCTCGCAACTTGATGACGTCATAAATTGGACAATGTTAATTTTGAGAGGGAAGTGTCTAGTAAGGTGTTCCCCATAGATGTAACTGGGCTACCACAGTGGAGATCGCATCCAAAAGTGGGAGAAGTACAACAATCATTATTAGGAGAAACGGTAGAGATAGTCGATGTGAGGATTGTGAGAATATGCAGGAAATACCAAACTTAACCCACCTGTTCATAAAATGGACTCGTCCAACATTTCCGAGGGTCGGATTCTGTTTACGGAGTCATCATTATCAAAAATTGGGTAAATATTTCTAAAGCTTGTACATTTTATCAATGTCCTAAAAGAGTTTGTACATACTGTTGATATCTCATGTAAGAAACAAACGACTTGTGGTCATTGTTTATCATCCAATAAAATACTGTAGGGAGAATAAACTGCACCCTCATGGTTTATTCTCCCTGCAGTGTTTTATTGAACGATAAACAACTCCCATCCGTCATTTATTTCTTAAGTAAAAGGATACCGTTGGCTTTATCCTGCCAAATAACCTAGCCATTATGTAATAAATATTCTAACAATACAGTACACCATACTTTGCCAGTAAAACAGGAAAGTGAATAACATGCTTCTCTCGGAGTTCAGGATAATCTCAGTATCACTTCGGGATTTCCCACTACGACGTCTGACAAGCTGAAATATAGGGGCGGTCGGCTAGCCTAGTGGTTAAAGTGTTTGCTCATCATGCCGAAGACCCGGGTTCGATTCCCAACACGGGTACAATGTGTGAAGCCTATTTCTGGTGTCCCCAACTGTGATATGGCTGGAATATTGCTAAAAGCGGTATAAAACCATACTCACTCACTGTAATATACAGTAAACTATGGTTATAACGAACTCATCGGGACTACTAATTTTAGTTCGTTATAACCGTAGTTCATTATAAGCATATATACAGCATAACTACAGCAAATAGTCAGGACTAAAAAAGTAAGTTCGTTATATCCGTCACTGTAATACAAAGGAACATACAACCTAACTCACTCACTCACTCACTCCTTCAGACTCCCACATACTGACATTACTTTACCTCCTTCCTCCTCATTTGCTCCAGCACCAGTGAACGCCATGGCTTTCAGATCCTTCAGCTGGGGTTCAATCTTGTCGTCTTCGTTCAGCCAGTTGGTCAGAGCGTAGCAGGTGGCCCTGGTTCTCACAAATATGATGGCTCGGGAGTCGCTGCCTTTTGAATCCAGCATGCCTGTCAGTGTTTTAGCTAACACTTTCAAATTGGGGTTGTCATACTTGGGATCATCTCTCCTTTTCTGTTCATAACGGATCAGTTTCTTTTTCAAACCTAAAATATAAAGACATGAATTCCAGACGTTATTAGCTTGATGACACCACTTAGTCACAATACAATATGCATCATGGCACTTTTTTCAGGATGCAATACACAGGTAAATTTGCAAAAAAGTATTTCAAGTGACAAATATGTCAAACATTCATGCTACTTAAAGGAAATCTATTGAAAACAAACTTTTTAATTAGTCATACAAAGTATATATATACACACACAAAAAGTCCTATGTGACTTTCTAGTTATCTAAAAAGCAACACACAACTCCCCCAACCAGCTCATGTGCATATTGAAGCCCAGCTAGAGGCATGATGAGATGGTGGAGAGATGTCTGCCATTTTTTTTGTTTACAGTGCAATAATCTACATGACAATGAAGTGATTTTCCGTTATTTTCGGCATATTGGGGTGTGTGATATTGGGGTGTGTGATGGTGGGGAGGTGGGGGGGGGGAGGGTTTAACCCTCACCTCTGGGTTCACTACCAATGATTATTTCTGTTATTTTCTGTGTCTTAATCTAGAATAAATTATTGCATGTCACAAAAACTGTTTCAGCTTAGATAAGAGTGAATGTGGTTTACATTTTTAGAGAAATAATAATGTGACAGATATCTTTAATTTGATATTCTCAGTTTTAATTCATTTATTTGTTGTTAAATAAATTGACTGAAAAAATAAATCATTTCCTTCTTTGTTTGTGTCTCTCGCTAATACATGGCAGTCTATGTGATAATGATGGATGTTTTGGACAAGAAGAGTAGAGTCACTGTGCATGTAGTAAGCTAAATGTCTGGTAATCAACGCTAGTCATCTACCACTCTGACTCTCAGTAGTTTCGGGAATATGAGCAGGATTTTAATGTTATTGTCACTAGTATTGCCTTTACAACTTTTTTTCTTTCAAGATAATTGTTTTTATGCACTTTATAAATGATGTAATCCCATATTTACAGTTAACTGCACATCTCATTTAAGACAAACCTTTACCTAATCATATTGAGTAAGGACTTCATTCGACAAGCACAGATGTTTCTGTACCATGTTGTAGGTCATCTGATGTCCAGATACGCTGTGATACATATACAGAAAGAATCATATCCTAATCATATTGTTGAGTTTAATATCAGGACACTCAGGTTGGTCAAGAAATCGTTTCAGCATTAATACAAGCTGTCTCAGCCCGTGAAGATCCAGGTCTTCAGCAACCCATGCTTGTCCCAAGAGGCAACTAACAGGATCAGGTAGTGAGCTCGCTGACCTGGTTGATGCTTGTCATTGTATACAAATTGCATTATTTCTATCACTGGATTGTCTGGTCCAGACTCAGTTATTTACAGACTGCCGTCATATATCAGGAATATTGCCGAGTGCAGCGTTAAACAAACAAACAAACAAACAAGCAGTCTCACCACTGAAGATCTCATCCAGCTTTTCTTCACAAGGTACATGCACACTGCCACCACCAGGTAACTGGGTGCTGTGGCAACCATGACTGAATTCCTTCTGGAGGTAATCCACCACATCCTTGATCCTTACAATATCATGAATTTCCAAGGCTGCATTGTATTTCTAAAAAACAAATAATATTCATCTTATGACTGATTTCTCTAGAGGTATCATAAAACAGGTTCACACCAAATAATATACAGTTGTGAGGAGAAAGCTGTCATAAACAGTTGTGAGGGAGAGAGCTGTAATATACAGTTGTGAGGGAGAGAGCTGTAATATACAGTTGTGAGGGAGAAAGCTGTAATATACAGTTGTGAGGGAGAGAGCTGTAATATACAGTTGTGAGGGAGAGAGCTGTCATATACAGCTGTGAGGGAGAGAGCTGCAATATACAGTTGTGAGGGAGAGAGCTGTCATATACAGTTGTGGGGGAGAGAGCTGTAATATACAGTTGTGAGGGAGAGAGCTGTAATATACAGTTGTGAGGAGAGCTGCAATATGCAGTTGTAAGGGAGAAAGCTGTCATATACAGTTGTGAGGGAGAGAGCTGTAATATACAGTTGTGAGGGAGAGAGCTGTAATATACATTTGTGAGGGAGAAAGCTGTCATAAACATTTGTGAGGGAGAGAGCTGTCATATACAGTTGTGAGGGAGAGAGCTGTAATATACAGTTGTGAGGGAGAGAGCTGTCATATACAGTTGTGAGGGAGAGAGCTGTAATATACAGTTGAGAGGGAGAGAGCTGTAATATACAGTTGTGAGGGAGAAAGCTGTAATATACAGTTGTGGGGGAGAAAGCTGTCATAAACAGTTGTCAGGGAGAGAGCTGTAATATACAGTTGTGAGGGAGAGAGCTGTCATATACAGTTGTGAGGGAGAGAGCTGCAATATACAGTTGTGAGGGAGAGAGCTGTAATATACAGTTGTGAGGGAGAGAGCTGTAATATACATTTGTGAGGGAGAGAGCTGTAATATACATTTGTGAGGGAGAAAGCTGTAATATACATTTGTGAGGGAGAAAGCTGTCATAAACAGTTGTGAGGGAGAGAGCTGTAATATACATTTGTGAGGGAGAAAGCTGTCATAAACAGTTGTGAGGGAGAGAGCTGTAATATACAGTTGTGAGGGAGAGAGCTGTAATATACAGTTGTGAGGGAGAGAGCTGTAATATACAGTTGTGAGGGAGAGAGCTGTAATATACAGTTGTGAGGGAGAGAGCTGTAATATACAGTTGTGAGGGAGAGAGCTGTAATATACATTTGTGAGGGAGAAAGCTGTCATAAACAGTTGTGAGGGAGAGAGCTGTAATATACAGTTGTGAGGGAGAGAGCTGTAATATACAGTTGTGAGGGAGAGAGCTGTAATATACAGTTGTGAGGGAGAGAGCTGTAATATACAGTTGTGAGGGAGAGAGCTGTCATATACAGTTGTGAAGGAGAGAGCTGCAAAATACAGCTGTGAAGGAGAGAGCTGTAATATACAGTTGTGAGGGAGAGAACTGTCATAAACAGTTGAGAGTGAGAGAGCTGTAATATACAGTTGTGAAGGAGAGAGCTGTATTATACAGTTGTGAAGGAGAAAGCTGTAATAAACAGTTGAGAGGGAGAGAGCTGCAATATTCAATTAAGGGCAGGTGAGAGAGCTGCATCAAGGTTTGTATGTGAAACTGAGTGAGTGAGTGTTGTGTAATGATGTTCTGTTTCATGGCAAACTCAATCAATCCTGGACCACTCAAAACAGCATGAGCAACAATCACATCATGGCTTTGAAATTCATTCTCGTCCTCTAGGCCAAGGCTTCTGAACCGTGCTGAAGTAAACCTCCAGGTGATCATAGTCCTCATAGACTAGCAGCATTTGAGGGCTGATTCTGAACCAGTTCTCAATTTTGCTGCAAAATTATAAAACTGACAAAAAATATAAATATTGTAAACATTTTAGTCAAAATTTACACTAGTCCTCTTGATTATTATTCAAAAACTGAATTTCTCAGGCTGACAAGTAATCAGTTACAGAGCCTGATCACACATAGTCTCTATTCATAGGGGATATAATGGCTACTTACAAAGATATGATCTGCCATGACAAATAGACTCCTGGCCATTTCTGCTCTCTTAGGGTCAACATCTACAGTAAACAGACCATCCCTGCGGCCTGTATGAACAAGTCTGGATTCATTCTTCATCTGGACTGCCCACTGGCCGTACGGCTGGCTGTTCCGGTTGCTGGGACGCTTCATCAGCAAATTGTCAATTGCTTTATCGTTCAGATCTGCAAGATGAACCTGATGTCTTAATGACTTGTTTGCTAAATATTTTCTTATCCACAAGTAGTCTACAACCTTAGCAACTGGTTGGTTAGCTTAGCTGATGAAAGTTCATTTATTATATGATGTCAAGTGACAAAATAGTAGAATCAAAAGATGTTGCCACAGATGGTTTATGTGAAACACATTTCTTGTGATCAACATTTAAGATTGTGCTAAGGTTGATATTTTGTTGGCAACAGTTTTTGAAAATTGGAGTCAAGGAGACTTGATGTTAAAACGTAAAACTTTAGGGGGTCCCAAGATTCAGATGCTATAGCAGAAAACCCGAAGGACACCAGGACCTCCCTTAATTTCACAAAATTTGAACTCTGTCACAATGTCTTCCTGTCTTTGCATATTGGTATAGAATGTTCAACAAGAGCAATATCATGTTCATGATGCAGTCCATGTCTGGATGGACAGTGCGATGGACACTGTGATTGACACTTTGAGCAAAAGTCATTTTGGACTTGCAGTCTATGTAACATATGGATAGTTTTTCAAAACTTATCAACTTGTCTCTGATTAGCATGAGTTACTGCACCTAACCCTGGCCAAAATAATATTTGCAAGGTGATCGTTTGTTCACACATACAAAATAGAACTAATAAAGTAAGGAAATAGTAAATGTCAAAAGCAAACATTAAATCCCTGATGGTAGAAAACATATGACACATATCCTGGACACAAGTGTTTGACACAACCAGTAGTGAAAAGAGCAAGTAAGTGAGTGAGTGAGTGAGTTCAGTTTAACTCCGCCTTTTACAGTATTCCAGTTATATCACAGTGTGTCACAGGGTTAGAAACTAACAGTTTTTGTCCACTAGTCCTTATAATGATAACATATAGCAAAACCCTTAAAATGGGCCAATTTCTAGTAGTCCTTAGGCTACCTTTACTATAGGTAAGTTTGGTAAGGACTACAGGACTAGTGCCAATTTCTAACGCTGTGTCAGCTAAATGTGTGAGGAAAGCCTGAAGCGATGCAGGTGTCAGACATTTACCACTTTCGTGAAACACATGATCATGAGTATGGTGCTGACAAACCTAGAAACATAATCGGGGCGAACCAGGATTTGAAACTACAATCATAGGTTTATGGGATGTCCAAGGGACACAACTCAGATACACACAGATAATTGCATCCTCTTAAATTACTGGGCCACCCAAGCCCACTTGGATGTATCTGGAGGTAATATACCTTCTAGACCGCGTATAAGCTGAATTTTGAGGACCAGAAAAAAGATTCTGTAGAAAGGGGTCAGCTTATCCACGGGATACACTTTCATGATAGTATTTTTCAGATCGTGATCTGTCAGAAACATCTCCTGAATGATGGTCCGATAGATTACAACTTCCCGAAAGTTTGGAAGTTGCCACGAATAGAGCCATTATTGTTATAAATTATCAATAAAGTTATTATTATACACCAATGTTGTCATTATTAAAAAAATGTTGTGCATGTTACTACTTCCGATAATAAGTTTTCAATTGAATGTTCAAAGTTTATCGTTCCTCGTAAACTCCACAATCTTTACATGTAACAATATATGTAATTCACAGCTATAATATATAATCCCCAGATAAAATCGCCAATAGCTATTACTTACGAATTGCAAAGTTCATAAATTGATAGTGAACAAGTGTCTACCTTTATTGAAAGAGGCAAATAAACAACTGTATCGGCGAGTTATTCCGTTCACCATTTGCAAAAACATGTGATCAGCTGTTTCCAGTGACGTCACAAACGGTGACCACTGTGATTGCTTCCTGTTGTTTAAAAAGCAACACGGTACACAAGGAAATGAGCATTGATAATAACGGGCCGATTGGTATTGCCATGTTGTTTACACAAACATTTTCAAGTTGTGGGTGCTTAGCAATCGTGTTGGGAGCAGGGGCTTAATTCCTTTGTGTTCGAGAGATTAGTTTATTAAACTGGAGAAGCCTGTGAGTAAGTGATGGTCATTCAATGTGTTCATAGTATGATAGTTTATTTATTCAATTGGATTAACATACAATAGTGGTGTAAAGGGGGTTATAAAAGTTGGTATATTTTTACCGACTGACATTCTCATCATGAGTTTGAAATGAAAACGCCATGCTTATCATGCTGAATTCAAACTGCGAGTCTTCGCTCCAGCTGATATATTTTCATTATTCTATATACACCGATTCACAAAATGGCGCTTGGTTGTTGATGGCAACATATAACGATTATTATGAGATTAAAAAAAAACACGAGAAACAGCTTCCCACATTATGAAAGTGGATGACTGGTTTGTTAAATCTTTATTATAAATAATAATGACCTTTTTCAATATAATTACAACGTTTTTCATATTATATTTTTTAATATCTGCGCGTACCGGCACATGTCTTGCAGTCCGACTTCGCAGTGTTTTTTGCCTTTCAATTCCTGGTTCGGCTTATCTGCGGGTCATATCATTTTCTTCCGTATTTCAATGGTCAAGTTAACACCTCGTCTTATCTACGGGGTCGGCTTATCCGTGGTCATATACGGTAACTCACCATTAATTTCAATCATAAGGTCCTCTATCTTCTGCATGGCTGTCTCCAACTCTTTCCGTGCTGGGTCTTTTCGGTCCTCAGTCAGCGGATAAGTCTCTGGTGTTGGAGAGAAAATTCATTATATTAGGCTAATAAAAATAATAGTCTTAGTTCTCGGGCACCACCCTCATCATCATAAGGTCCGCAGCATGTTTTTGTTTATTTCCTTTTTCCCCAAAATATATTTCGCATCTTGAACACACGACCCGGCAGTAAAATGCTACAATACTTAAAAACAATGTAATCCAATATAGCGAGCAGTTACTTCCCTTTACATGCGCACTGCTTTACTGCACATCTTGTGATATGGTCATTGCAGCAATAGGAGTTTGTGTGCTTGTCTTGCCGTTTGCAAATTTGGTCAATGAAAACATGAAAATCATATTTAAGGTTTTGCTGCCGCTAAACAAAGATCTGAGGACATCCCATATCGAGTCACGTCAGAACAACCTTTCTCGAACTTTGAGCCACCACTGAAACGACTGACAAGAAGTCAATATCAGCCAAATAGAAAGCAGCTTTCTTGAGCTTTACGGCACTCATTTCAACCTGGCGACTTCCATTTCAGACTATGCTTGAAAAATATGTTGACACAGTTCTCGATTAAAATTTTGAAAACCGAACAAACGAACATTCCAGAATGTTTAATATATGGTTGCGATTGTATGGCAGTGCTTCCCATGTACTGTACAAGGCCTCCTCCGTTCAAATGTTTATCCCACGGAAGCGAGAGATAGATGATAATTTTGACAGAATCAGTCGTATGGGCCGTATCTGTCGTTCGGAATACCCCGTTTTAACGTTTTCGAGGTTGCATGATTAGAAAACACATTCCGACTGTCACTTTCATGATCTGGTAAGCGACGCTTTGATTGGTCGGATGAAAGGTCGTTCTAACCTGACCCATAACGGGATGTCCTCAGATCTTTGTTTAGCGATAAAAGAACTAAGATTTGATTTTAATGAGATTGGATATTTACGATAAAACATCACTAGACATGATGATTTACAAATTCAATGGTATTTGTGTAGTGTATCATTTCAACAGGACACTACTCAGGGGTTTGTCTCCGCCTCCAAGACCACCCTAACTCTGCCTTATTCTTAGTCTATATAATTTATTTGAGTATTTAACAAAATGATTGAAAAGTTGCATGTAAAAAGGTTTGTATGATGGCAACATTGTACATTGTTGTGTTATTACCTCTGGTAGGTCAGTTGATGATGATGTTGGACATTTCATGAGTGCTTCTAGTAGAGCCAATCATGCACTTGTAGGTCGGTTAAACTGACTGTTACTTTTCCAAATAATTATTTCATGGACTTACTTTCAGCTGGCACTGGGACCTTTAAGATCATATGAGCTCTCTGTTACTTATACCATTAATTATTTCACAGACCTAATTTCAATTGTCACTGGGACCATTGAGATCAGAAAAGATCACTGTTGCTTTTCCAATTAATTATTTCATAGACCTACTTTCATCTGGCACGGGGACCTTTTCTTTGAGTTCATCTATGTGTGTCTGTACTGTGGAGAGATAGGGGGCATCCATGTTGGCACACAGTTTCAGGATACTGTCAATGGCCTCCTCATCAACCGTTGCCTTCTCTACTCCCAAGGAGGCTGTCAGGCCTACAATCTGAAACCAAAAGGCAGACAATTCATGACTAGATGTCATCCTCATGATTTTCATATCCTAAACCTTTCACACAGAGAAGTGGTAGTTTAGTGGTCAATCTGATTGCCCACAGCTCTCAAGAGTGGGCATGATTTCGGATGGGGTACAAACGTGAAGCCCCTTTCTGGTATCCACTGCCAGCTGCATAGGGCGGGGAACTTGGGTACCTGAGAAGGACCCAGGTACCCACAGGACTACCCAGACACGTGGTTAGTCACGTGATATATTCTTTAATGACAAAAATTATCTAGAATTCTATGGTTACACGACAAGTCACTACTGTTCGTTTTTCTTTCTGACAATGCTCCCATTCCTTCTGACCTTCACATGTTTGAACATTGGTAAAACTTCAGTCAACTTAAGTGTATGCATGACCACATTGTTTTATACGTTTATCTAAATACATTTTGCCAGGGCTACGATCAAACTATTCCCAATTGGAAATTTATACCAAACTCTTGAAACCTACAGCGGGTACCCGGGTAGGGTCGGGTAATAGCAAGGTGGGTACCTGGTTAGTAAATTTGGACTCGTCCACAGAGTATAAAATCTTAGTCAGCGGTTTAAGTGTAGAAAATACCTGCGGTAGGCGAATGGATTTCTTTTTGTTTTTCTGCTTGAGATATCTGATCATGAGCTTGTTGTAGGGCTCCCCTTTCCGTGTGTGGTGACACTCATCCAGCACAATAAGGCTGAACACAGACAGGGACTTGATCTTTGCATCCCTCAGTTGGTTCTCCAGAATCTGTGGTGTCATCACAAAGATGTCGTACAGGTCCAGCAATTGGTGGAGGTACATGCTGCTCTCATCCTCACCACTCAGCTTGAATATCTGGGTGAGAAGACAGGGATTTTCATGGAAGATATATGGGGAAGTTTTGGAACAAAAGTCATGTTCCTGGACACAGTGATTGATTTGCAAAAACACAACAGTTTCACGGATGTTGTTACGTTGGCATGATGCACATGCTTCTGTGCTAGGTGAGCAAAACCTGTGCATGCTCAAGACATACAGTAGTATCAGTCAGCGTTAGAAATTAGAACTCGTCCTGTAGTCCTTGCCAAACTGCCTAAAAGTTACCGGTAAGGTATCATAAGGGCTAGTAGACATTTGCCCTTTTTAAGGGTTTGCTATATGTCATCATTATAAGGACTAGTGGACTTAAACTGTGAGTTTCTATCACTGTCAGTTAGTTTCTGGTACTCAGAGGAGCAGGTACAAAATGGATAGCTCTCTCATTGTGACAGAAATAGTGAACGAGAATAGTACAGTAAAGAATAGAGCAGAAATAGTTGAGAGAGTTATCCAATGCCATTGTAAAAATATGCTAATCAAACAGCCACCTCACTTCAAGTTCATTGTTTCATTGTATCTTATTACACTATTATTGCTCAATATATTTTAAGGGGATTTCACATTTAGTTGATTACAAGTGGATATCACATTTTAGTTGATTGTAAGGTAAATTCATGTTAGTTAAATCAGTTTAGTTTCCACTGTGAACTGTGGTCATCCAAGAAAATGTTGCAACTGGGCACACGCTGAACTGGGCCATAAAATACAGTGTCAGTTGCATAGCATGGACAACAGAAGCTGCTTCGTATGATTTGGAAAATTTAAAAAATAATGTTTTGACTGGCATTAGAATATTTAAAGACAGGATTTTAAAAAATGTGTAGATGCCTAAGAAACATTTCCTCTTTTTTTTGTAGCCTTTCATTATATAGCAACTATTTATGTGGTAACAGGAGGGACTATGGCGACCTTTCTGCAACAATGTCTATAATAAACCTTGAATAAGAACTAAGGAGTGATTTTCAGTTTATTTAATGCTCAGTATGGTTATATTTGAAGTATATTACAATAAATATGCTTTTAAAATAAAACTAGTGTGAGCTTAGTCATTTGAAAAACGCTATTTTCTGAGAATATCCCCTATACTTATGGAATAAATCTGATATTACACAAGGAGTGATCAAGAATCCACATCCAGGAATTATTCCCTGTATCAAACACTCTGATAATGGACGTTTTCAATGCCTGTTCAAAGCAACTGCACTGTTTCCTAGTACTTATTGATGTATTTGTGCTGCAGAGTAGTGGAATTCTCATTGAATTGTTTACTCTTTTTTCTTATGATTAACATGAAGGTTAGTGAGATAACTATTCTGTATGTATGATGTTTCTATTCCTATCCATGATCAATCATTACACAATCATTATTCATAACAATCAGGGTTGAAAATATGCAAGGGTCAAAGGGTCCTTGTCATAATCCCAGTGCTGAGACTTCCACATTTAGGGGGTCCCCAGATTTAAATGCTGAAGCAGCAAATTCATCCCCAGCATCCCCCTGAGTTTCCGACACTGCCAGTGATCAATCTCATAATCTTAACCTTTGCCTGTATGTTTCTTGTTTAACGCTGCACTCAGCAATATTCCAGCTGTAGGACATTGGTCTGAAAACGATCGAGTCAGGGTCGGACAATCCAGTGATTGACATCATGAGCACCAATCTACATATTTGGGATACGAAGACATGCATCAAACAAGTCAGCAGGTCTGACCACCTGATCCCACTAGTTGCCACTTATGACATGGGTTGCTGAAGACCGATTCAAGGTGGAAAATTGTAACCCAACACTAGATGATACTTACCCTGTAATCATGTCCAAAGAATCTTTGGAAGGTACCATACTGCTGATTTACCAGAGGAACAGTCCGTGCCAGAAACACCACCCTCTTTCGCCCTGGAACATGCACTACAGTTATTCAGTGAATATGCTGTCCTGTGTGCAGTGTTCACTAAGCAGGTCTTGAGTTTAACATATGGCACACAGAAGTGGATACAGAAAATAGTGTTTTAGTTAAGGTTTGGCTGTGTATTTTTTTCGGTTCATTGAGGTATGAATCGAAAAACCAATGCGAAAACTGTATGAATCCACGTAGCAGATTCTTACAAAAGTTTGGACATGGGTTTTTCAATTCATACACAGTCAATGCTTATAATTAAATTCGACAACAAAAACATATTTTATCTAAAATATTTTAACCCAAAACAGTTGCATATATCAAAGCAGACAAATATGACAAGATTGATAAACATTCCTGGTGTAGGAATACATACTGTGGCATGACATGAATCAGGTGATTGTTTAATTTATGCACATAACTTGACACGCCTACAAAGTCAGTAGCCAATCAACGGAAAGTATGATAAAAACAAAGTTCATAGGACCTGTCAATCAAAGCAAGAGGCAAGAAGAACAACTACAGCACCTTTAGAATACAGTACCACAACTTCCCGTGAGGATGATCTCTGCCATAGGTCACATGTCTCAAAGACAAGCAACCATTTTTTGTGAGAATCTGTCGGACGCAAACTCAAAACCTTTGGATTGTTATCCCGACAGCTAACTGACTGAGCCACGTCCACAGTGTGAAACTATGTGCAAATATACCTAGTCATGCCTATGGAACTGAACAAAAAGGTTCGAATAGGGGACTGACGATTACGAAGGTTACAGGCAGGCATTGTGTCTCATGACTTTAGTCATGGTGTCTTGTGATCCCGATGCCATTTGGTATGCTTGTCCCATTCCATAATCTAATATGATACAGAGTGGTGAGGATTGAGCCGATAGGGCGAGAACTGAAAACGGCTCTTGGCGTCAGACGTCGAACCCTTGGGTACGCATGAATGACATGGAATTTAATCATTCTTTGGGTGATTTTTTTTCCAGGAACACTGTAAGGATAATGTTGATAATTGTAAGGAATGAGGGAGGCATAAGCATGGCTAGTGACGACACAAGTGTGAGTTTGCTTTTGAATCAATACTGAATAAATGTAGCGTGTGAAAGTGGCTTGTGTGATAGTTAATGGACAGTTTCCGGTAGCCAAAATATTCAACACTAAATCATTTCATCCTATTTTTTTGACGTTTGTGGGAAGAATATTAGGAGCAGCTACAGAATCAATAATAGCCACTAAACAAGTACCTAACCCTAATGATCGTAAAGGGGTGATTGATCGTAAAAGGGATCCAAGGGCTAAGGATAGAGTTCAGGGTAACCTACCCTAACACTGGCGACATTTTGGATGTGTTCAGCGCCAATATAATATTACCTAATAAACTGCATTCCTGTGCATAATAATTCATGAATAAAAAAAATGATATATGCATATTAGTTCCCATTTATCATCATTTTAGCCACTTGAATTACGAATAAAACGAAATAAAGAAATACAAAATATATTGAAAATGAAAGTGCTTTCGTAAACTAGCACTTGCTATACAATGTGTTGCCGCAGGCTATATTTAGTAAACAAATATTGAAACCTCTCAACATCAGTGGGCGTATTCAGTGACATTGCGTGTGGAGATGATAGATTACTAGAAGGAGCTTATGCACACTCGATGACCCCTGACGTCACAGGGCATTGTTTTGCCAGTTTGATTGGCAACAAAATACTACTAATTACGTCATAGGGTATTGTCCCGTGTTTGAAAAGTTTTTGGTACTGTATTCTAAAGGTAGGCCGTCAGACTGTAATGAACCAGAACAAATATGTTCAGGAGAAGGCGGCTGTTTAAAAATGACATGGTCAGTTACCGCCAGATTCAAACATTAGTTCCCTGAGAAAGGGAAGACCCAGTTGGAAAAATGCTAGTTAGAAATGAAACCCGAAGACATGAAAGTTGTAGAACCGAGGGGAAAAAACAGGCGAGCGAGCCTGCACATTTTCTGTTTCATTTAATCTCAGTCTCCGGTCTCAAAGAGTTGTTTGGAAAATGTATATGCATGAATTTTGCCTAATATCCTGTGCATGACGATACACGAGAGCAGAAAGGGAATTCCATCACCTGCAATATTGGGATTCCCCAACATTCCCTAGTTATAAAAGTAGTCCACCTCAGTGGGCATGGCTTATTTTTTTAAATTCATTGGGAAATGAATGCAATAATACGTTACCAATTCAGCTAATCAGAAACTGTTATGAACACAACAATAATTTAATCATATGGACATATTTCACTTGTCACTTATCTAGGTTAAGATGAAAATGGAAACCATTTTGTAACAAAGTCTGTCCAAAAAGTATCAAAATAACTTTCCAGTAACATTTGTGCCATCTGGTTTGTTAAGGAAGTCGTTCAATAAGTTACATATCGCCTACCATCAGCTTCAGCTTCATCCTGCTTTTCAAGATGGTCTTTGACGATGTAGAGTGCCACTCTTGTCTTGCCTGAACCGGTAGGGGCACAAATGATGGTGTTACGGCATTTTACTGCATTCTCAGCCAACTCCAGCTGGTATCGGCGGAGGTTGAGATCTAGTGGATCATCCTTGGCTGTATCAGCTGAGTCTTTCTCATCATCTGAGGCAAAGACAACTAATCTTGATACAAAATATTCTCTTCTTGAGGGGGGTCTAACTTTGGATGGAGATGATTTATTGACAAATTTAATCATTCATATCAGGTATTTGGATGGCATTTAGAATTGAGATGAATACGAGAGACAATGTGTTTATTATGAGGAACACACATGCATATCAGCATGATATGATCCAGAGTTTCACTTTCGTTCTCAGCTTACAAAAGAAAAATTGTAAATGTCAGGCTGTGATGGAGCTTGGACAATCTTCTATGAAAATGCTTTGTAATAACAATAAAAATGCCATTTACAATGCCCCAAATTCCATTTACCAAGTGAACGCTCAAGTCGTAACTTAATAATTACTCAGGAAAATAGATCTGTGTGCACTCAATTTTCATTCTCAGCTCCCTGGGAAGTATACAACCCAAACTTCCATTACCATCTCATCCTTCTGAGTACCAGTAGCATATTTTGAACAAAGTCAGCCACCATGTGCTTCAACGTGCTTCATTGTGCTTCAATGTGCAGGACCCAAGCCCTAGAAACTCTCGGGGATCAAACTGCTAAACATGGTCATCCATTAAACTACTGCTGAATTATGGCACCAATATGGTGTCTAACCATGTCAACACACACGATGGTGCCATGTGCTCGAATTATATGCAACAAAGCATTGGCCCCCTCCCCCTCAAATGAAGACAAACAAGATGTTAGGTATTGTACATGCCCTGAGGATGTGCTTCCGGATTGTTTTACGGACAGGGTATGTAAATTAGCATCCATTGTGAAGGTTTTCACAGGGGGGTCGACTTACATGGAGTCACTCTGGACGGCGATAAACGGTAGTGTCTGGCGGACAAGGGTGTTAGGTTCATGTCGTCTTACCCTCATCATCTTGTTTTTCTTCATCAGAGAACTCTGGGGCACTGCCGTCGTGATTTGATGGCTCACTTGCAGCATGACTGTGTGGCGGACCATCTGAGGGAGGATCCAGCATGCTTTCAAGATCTCGCAACCGATCTTCTCGGGACATCTCCACAGGGGTTACATCAACATCTTCAACCAAATACATAAATCATATAGTTTTGTCTGATCATAGGTTTTCGGACATCATACGTTTTTGACGGCCATGTTCATCTTGATTATTCACGCTATAACAAGGGGTGTGGCATCACAGAGACTTTGTAAATACCCAGATGATGGCTTGTTTTTTAGATAAAGTTATCTTTCATAAATGAGTGAGATGTTTTAAAGTTGTTCTTGTGCTTTGTGAGAAAACCATGAATGTCCGTAAACCCATAACACAGGGATAGTCCAATTTTTAGTGAATTTGTGTTTGGTCCAGGAGGCTCAGCTAGAAGAGTCCATATGATAAAACTAAACTCTGCTCAAGATGACACTGAGACATCTGTCAAACAGACTTAAACTTGAAATAACTTCTTTGATAGGCATTTAGAGGTTTAAGTACTAAGTAAGGGCAAGATTTATGGATGAACAACTTCTTTATTACAATTAAGAGCGACGTTTCAATGTAGGTTCGAACACCGTTATCAAGCAAGTGATGACGGTGTTAGAACCTACACCGAAACGTCACTCTTAATTGTAATAAAGTAGTTGTCCATCCATAAATCGTATCCTGACTTAACTTGAAAGTTTTCACCACAGATACAGAAATATAGTGATGTGAGAAAATGTTGCTTAACGCCACAATCAGCAATATTCCAGCTATATCACAAGGGCCTGCAACTAATGAAGTCTTTAGTTTCCGATTCTGCCTCAGAATCCCCCCATAACCATTAAGTAGCTTCTTATCAAAACAATGAAATGGCATTTCGAGTGAAATTAATGTTGTTATTCAAAAACATTTTGTTCCAAAGACTAAAATGCTTGGCATCTAACACAACAAAGTCACAATCTACCTTTAGGATAAGTTTGTGAGTCTGATGACGCCAGGCTTTCTGCTCCAGTGACTACTGAGGAATCTAAAAAGTATAAACATATGACTGCTTAAGTCAACAAATACAGTAATTAAAGTAAGTATGCTATTCTTTATAAAAAAGTTGTTTTCCATAATAATAATAATCTCAAACCATATATATAGATCTCAATTAACTCCTAATCACTAAATTATCAGTGATATGACAATGACATTTGTCATTGTTTTTGTTTTCTTGTATGAAAAAAATCGGGATGTGCTACAAACCATCATCATCATCACCATCATCATTGTCATCATCATCACTACCAGACTCATCTGAAATATAAGAGTGAGGTGAATGAATGAGTGAGTGAGTCCCTAAAATATTGTCACCAATTTACAAGGTAACCAAGTTGCAAGCATATGTGTGAATCTCCAGAAATGACGTCATGACAGAATGATGTGTTATCCTGAAACAAACCACACCTAGTTCTTCGTTGTTCTTTGTGGTTTATTGCACAGCTATCTTATATTAGCATATCAGTACACAGCATATAGTTCACAGTTATCGAGTGTATATGACAGTATCATTACCAAGGAATTTCATATCCATTATCTCTATAAAAGTGTGTGCTCACCAGTCCTTCTTTTATGCCCTTAATGCCGAGTAACAATAAGTGCCTTCTTTTAATGTTTCTTGGTTTGACGTGGCCAGGGATCAAACCACTGACCTTCCACTCTCTGGGCAGACACTATCTACTAAACCCCGGAGGCTGTCTTGATTTCAATCATGTAGTATGGGATGATGGCAGTTTATTGAATATTGTATGCTTTCTTCACAAACTAACCTCTGCTTGACATCATCCTCGATTCTCAACTGTATTTTATCTCAATCCAATTAGAATAAATACCTTGACCCATTCACTACAAAAGCCTCGTTTTGAATCTTATTTAAATAACATGTGGCTAAAAGTAGCCACTCAAATTCTACGAACCTCTTTGGTCATATGGACAAGGCGTTCGACCTCGGATCAGAAGGTCTGAGTTTCAAATCTCATCATGGGACTCAGAAGTTATATAAAAACACAGTGTTATGTATTACTGTACTGCTTCACTACCTGGGTGAGAGGTATTTTGCATGTAATTATACGATTATCTGACAATGTTACCAAGAACGAAAATGCTGTTATGAACTGGTCATGACTGTCATCACAACTTGATAAACTGACCACACTTGACGTGGAACTTGGTGACAAGCACTCAATCTAGGACTCAATTACAGCGTTAGAAATTGGCATTAGTCCTATAGTACTTGCAAAACTGCCCAATAGTTAAGGTACCATAAGGACTTGTAGAAATTTGTCATTTTTAAGGATGTAGCCATATCATAATCATTATAGTCTGGTTCAAAATTATTGTGAAATTTAATGTTATATTCAAGGAAGCATACATAAAATATCAATATTGACAAGTGTTAAAAATTTAGGTATTGTCAAAGCAAGCAACTATTCTTCAATTCTATAAGTTGCAAATTAGAGTTATCTCCCTTGATTATGGAGCAGACGATGTCGGAAATTGAGAATGGTTCAGGAATTGAGCACAGAAAAGGAGCGGGGAGACCTTGAAAACTGGTGTTTGGTGATCGTGTGAAACTGGCTATTTTGGCTTCTAAAAACAGAAGAGCGAGTATCTCAAATATCCAACATGAAATCGTAAATAGAGGGACAGATCATGTATCCAAATCTACAGTAAGAAGAAATTTGATTGAACTTGGATGGGAAAAAAAAAGAAAGGAATTGCCTCTCCGCTCTTGAAACAAGAACAGAAGGATAGACGTGTAGAGTGGTGTTTGGCGCATAAAAACTGTGACTGGAACAGTGTTATTTGCACAGGTGAGAGCTCTGTATGGGTGTATCCTAACAATGTTAAAATGTGGACAAAATGTCATTCCGTTCTATTGTACCAGAGACCAAAGTACAGTCCGAAGTTTCATGCTTGGGTAGGGATATTTTCACTTGGAACGATGCCCATGTGTGTCTTTGAGGGTAATTTAACCAGTGAAAGGTATACAGACATTTTGAAAGCTCACCTGATCCCAAATGCAGATGTTTTTTTATGGAAATACTTGGATTTTGCAACAGGATAATGATCCCAAACACACCGCAAGACATGCGCGGCAGTGGTTTGTGGACAACAATGTGACCGTTTTGGACTGGCCTAGCTACAGCCCGGACTTAAATCCTATAGAAAATGTGTGGGGACTCATAAAGGTGTCCGTGAACCAAAAGGGATTGATAAAAGTTGATGGCCTGAAGCGCAAGATGGTGCGATATTGGGACTCTCTCACCCACGAGACTCTAACCTCTCTCATAGGAAGTATGCCCAATCGTATAAAACTGTGTTTGGAAGCAAATGGTGGTCTGATAAAATACTGATGTTACTGTGATGTGATTAAAAAAGGTTTGTGCTCACTTAAAATATGTTTTATTTGGGGGGTGGGGGGGGGGATTTTCATATTTACAATCTTAAAGATTTTTCAATTCTCAATAATTATGACTCATAATTAGTATAAGGACTAGTAGACTAAAACAGTTAGTCTCTTTTTGCTGCAATTAGCACTTTGTTATGTATGTCAATGTGCAGCGAACCTGATGTGACAATAAACTCCAATATGTGCAGACATAAATGTGACACTTTATTAATGTGGGAAATGGACCCTCGCATTTGTCCAACAATTTCATGCATTTAATTCATGATTTACAGTAACCATCAGTGTTACAGCACTGGCTGTTGATATGTTGAAAAATAACAGTGAATTGTCTCTCAACATCAGTGTTGTTATTTGTATATTATCATATACTCACTGTCATCATGTCTTTCCGGGTCTAGTTTGGCATGCAGTCTTCGGTTGTTGTTGTACAAAGCTTCCATGAACTTAACTGGCCAGTGTGGATCTTTCCTGTCCATGCATCGAAACATGTGACGGCATGCATGATTTGGCCCTCTTCTCTCCTCTATTGCAAGTATCTCCTCATCATCTCCACTGTTGAGTATTGAATCAAGGTGCGTAACTATTTCTGATGGGATTATTTTTTTCACCAATTCGCCTTGCATCAGTTTCAGCAAGAGCTCATACTTTTCAGACTTTTCCATGTCTTTATTTTCAGCCCGATCATCGAGAATGTTGATAAAGTGCCGAAAATCTGAAATTGATTACTTTCAGTAAGAAAAAAGAAGCCATAAATAATGTATGTCATTACATGACTTGAATAAGCAGTAAACTATTTACTTTGTCATGATACAATACATTACATGTCTCAGTATTAAGGTCACCAATAATATATGATACACAAAACCTAGACACTTGAAGGAGACCTTATTTCCATCCTACAGAGATCCAAGCTACAGAATTCTAACACTGATGGAAGTACACAAATTATCATTTATACAAAGTTTCAGCTTTCTGAAGCATGTAGGTTCATTGAAGAAGTTCCTTAAGAATTTTAACATACCAACATGTCTCAGTTCCTGTAGAAAGAATGGCACTCGTTCCTGGGGGTCCTTCAAAATTGCCTTCACCAATTTCTTTGCAGCTTTTGACCTCTTTCCATTATTTTGTAGACCTTCAATTTCTTCTTTTACGACTTCTGGAATGAAAGGCCTTTACTTAATTAATGCGAATGGGCAAATGAGTGAAGATTGTCTTATACTACCAGCAACATGCAAACTACACAAACAGGGTCCACACTCAACACATCACGGTGCAAAGTCCTTTCATCAGAGTACAGACTCCACACATCAAGGTACATATTAAAAACATCTGAGTACACACTCCACACATCAGGATACACACTCCACACATCAAGGTACATATTAAAAACATCTGAGTACACACTCCACACATCAGGGTACACACTCCACACATCAATGTACACACTCCACACATCAGGGTACACACTCCACACATCAATGTACACACTCCACACATCAGGATACACACTCCACACATCAGGGTACACACTCCACACATCAGGATACACACTCCACACATCAGGGTACACACTCCACACATCAGGATACACACTCCACACATCAGGGTACACACTCCACACATCGGGGTACACACTCCACACATCAGGATACACACTCCACACATCAGGGTACACACTCCACACATCAGGGTACACACTCCACACATCAGGGTACACACTCCACACATCAGGATACACACTCCACACATCAAGGTACACACTCCACACATCAAGGTACACACTCCACACATCAGGATACACACTCCACACATCAGGGTACACACTCCACACATCAGGGTACACACTCCACACATCAGGGTACACACTCCACACATCAATGTACACACTCCACACATCAGGGTACACACTCCACACATCAAGGTACACACTCCACACATCAGGGTACACACTCCACACATCAAGGTACACACTCCACACATCAGGGTACACATTCCACACATCAAGGTACACATTCCACACATCAAGGTACACACTCCACACATCAAGGTACACACTCCACACATCAGGGTACACACTCCACACATCAAGGTACACACTCCACACATCAAGGTACACACTCCACACATCAGGGTACACACTACATACATCAGGGTACACACTCCACACATCAAGGTACACACTCCACACATCAGGGTACACACTCCACACATCAAGGTACACACTCCACACATCAAGGTACACACTCCACACATCAGGGTACACACTCCACACATCAGGGTACACACTCCACACATCAAGGTACACACTCCACACATCAAGGTACACACTCCACACATCAAGGTACACACTCCACACATCAAGGTACACACTCCACACATCAGGGTACACATTAAACACATCGGGGTACACACTCCACACATCAAGGTACACATTCCACACATCAGGGTACACAATAAACACATCAGGGTACACACTCCACAAATCAGGGCACACACTCCACACATCAAGGTACACACTCAAGACATCAAGGTACACATTAAACACATCAGGGTACACACTCCACACATCAAGGTACACACTCCACACATCAAGGTACACACTCCACACATCAAGGTACACACTCAACACATCAGGGTACACATTAAACACATCAAGGTACACACTCCACACATCAGGGTACACACTCCACACATCAGGGTACACACTCCACACATCAGGGTACACACTCCACACATCAAGGTACACACTCCACACATCAAGGTACACACTCCACACATCAGGGTACACACTCCACACATCAGGGTACACACTCCACACATCAGGGTACACACTCCACACATCAATGTACACACTCCACACATCAGGGTACACACTCCACACATCAAGGTACACACTCCACACATCAGGGTACACACTCCACACATCAAGGTACACACTCCACACATCAGGGTACACATTCCACACATCAAGGTACACATTCCACACATCAAGGTACACACTCCACACATCAAGGTACACACTCCACACATCAGGGTACACACTCCACACATCAGGGTACACACTCCACACATCAGGGTACACACTCCACACATCAAGGTACACACTCCACACATCAGGATACACATTAAACACATCGGGGTACACACTCCACACATCAAGGTACACACTCCACACATCAGGGTACACACTCCACACATCAAGGTACACACTCCACACATCGGGGTACACACTCCACACATCAAGGTACACACTCCACACATCAAGGTACACACTCCACACATCAGGGTACACACTCCACACATCAGGGTACACACTCCACACATCAAGGTACACACTCCACACATCAGGATACACATTAAACACATCGGGGTACACACTCCACACATCAGGGTACACACTCCACACATCAAGGTACACACTCCACACATCGGGGTACACACTCCACACATCAAGGTACACACTCCACACATCAGGGTACACACTCCACACATCAAGGTACACACTCCACACATCAGGGTACACATTAAACACATCGGGGTACACACTCCACACATCAGGGTACACACTCCACACATCAAGGTACACACTCCACACATCAGGGTACACACTCCACACATCAAGGTACACACTCCACACATCAAGGTACACACTCCACACATCAGGGTACACACTCCACACATCAGGGTACACACTCCACACATCAGGGTACACACTCCACACATCAAGGTACACACTCCACACATCAAGGTACACACTCCACACATCAAGGTACACACTCCACACATCAAGGTACACACTCAACACATCAGGGTACACATTAAACACATCGGGGTACACACTCCACACATCGGGGTACACACTCCACACATCAAGGTACACACTCCACACATCAAGGTACACACTCCACACATCAAGGTACACACTCCACACATCAGGGTACACACTCCACACATCAAGGTACACACTCCACACATCAGGGTACACACTCCATACATCAGGGTACACACTCCACACATCAAGGTACACACTCCACACATCAAGGTACACACTCCACACATCAAGGTACACACTCCACACATCAGGGTACACAATAAACACATCAAGGTATACACTCCACACATCAAGGTACACACTCCACACATCAGGGTACACAATAAACACATCAAGGTACACACTCCACACATCAAGGTACACACTCCACACATCAGGGTACACACTCCACACATCAAGGTACACGCTCCACACATCAAGGTACACACTCCACACATCAGGGTACACACTCCACACATCAGGGTACACACTCCACACATCAGGGTACACACTCCACACATCAAGGTACACACTCCACACATCAAGGTACACACTCCACACATCAAGGTACACACTCCACACATCAGGGTACACATTAAACACATCGGGGTACACACTCCACACATCAAGGTACACACTCCACACATCAAGGTACACACTCCACACATCAAGGTACACACTCCACACATCAGGGTACACACTCCACACATCAAGGTACACACTCCACACATCAAGGTACACACTCCACACATCAGGGTACACATTAAACACATCGGGGTACACACTCCACACATCAAGGTACACACTCCACACATCAGGGTACACAATAAACACATCAAGGTACACACTCCACACATCAAGGTACACACTCCACACATCAGGGTACACACTCCACACATCAGGGTACACACTCCACACATCAAGGTACACACTCCACACATCAAGGTACACACTCCACACATCAGGGTACACACTCCACACATCAGGGTACACACTCCACACATCAAGGTACACACTCCACACATCAGGGTACACACTCCACACATCAGGATACACACTCCACACATCAGGGTACACACTCCACACATCAGGGTACACACTCCACACATCAGGGTACACACTCCACACATCAGGGTACACACTCCACACATCAAGGTACACACTCAACACATCAAGGTACACACTCAACACATCAGGGTACACATTAAACACATCAAGGTACACACTCCACACATGAAGGTACACACTCAACACATCAGGGTACAAACTCCACACATCAGGGTACACAATAAACACATCAAGGTACACACTCAACACATCAGGGTACAAACTCCACACATCAGGGTACACAATAAACACATCAAGGTACACACTCAACACATCAGGGTACAAACTCCACACATCAGTGTACACCCTCCACACATCAAGGTACACACTCAAAACATCAGGGTACACATTAAACACATCAAGGTACACACTCCACACATCAAGGTACACACTCCACACATCAGGGTACACACTCCACACATCAAGGTACACACTCCACACATCAGGGTACACAATAAACACATCAGGGTACACACTCCACAAATCAGGGCACACAATACACACATCAAGGTACACACTCAACACATCAAGGTACACAATAAACACATCAGGGTACACACTCCACACATCAGGGTACACACTCTAGCTCTAGCTCATACACAAACTGTTAACTTCTTTTTACGTTAGTTCCACATTGACAAGGCAAAATAATTACTGATTGTCATTTATGGAGTTAACATCGGTTCTTGCCAACTGTTGAAAATGTTTCCCATTTAACTCATCAATCGAGACTGGTTGTTAAACTTCGTTCCACAAAGTGACATTTTGGTCTCAGAGGTATCAAGAATATTTTTTTATGAACTAATTGTATATAACATCAAGTTCAACAAATGTATGATGTCCAATGTATGAAAAAGAATGTTATTGACCTGAAATATACATATATATTGTTTACATTTTTTAAGATTTTGCAAACACAGCTCTACATTTTAAGTCTCAATTATGAGGGGCCATGAAACGTGCTTGCATGTTATGTAGGGAGACTTTACGTTTCAAAGTTTATATTTGTAATTAAATACATTTATTCAATACTCATTTAACAGTTACTTTACTTGGCTTGATTTTTGTTTTATGTTTTTACTTTTCTATTCATCAACTGTCGAACAAATGAAAGAAAAAACGATTTTCTAATTGTCACTTTTGGCTTGGATCAGGTGAATCTGTAAACCTAGAAAATAACAAATGTGTCACCTTACTTGGTAAATCAATGTTATCGATGATAAGTGATGGATCAAGATATTTCTCAAATGTGTCCATCATGATCTCTATCATGAAAACTTGATCCTCCAGTGTTGGTTCCTTCTTCTTCAAATCTTCAGGAACAGCAGCAGCAGCAGCAGCAGCCATAGTGTTGTCTTTCTGGTTGAAGCTGTGTCTGCAACAAATTCATTGAGAAATACAAGGACTCATATGACTTGAAGGCAATGGTCATGAGTTGCATATTTAACAGCTATGAAGGATGTGACACTGGGAGTGAATGCTGATAACAAATGTGCCCCGAGGGAACAGGACAACTGTCTGACATCTGGGCAGGCTCTAATGGTAGTCCTTGGGATTTGGTGCCATTTCACCTACGAGCTGTAAATAGTTTGGTTCATATTGTGAGGCGCAACTAGATTTTGGATTCAGAGGGGTTCAAGTTCATCCCACCACCACTGAGACAACACATCAGTCACACTGTGTAATGGTAGACTGATGGTGGTGCTCATATGCCACCACACCCCACTACTGAAACACAACCACTGAGACATCACACACCACCACTGAGACAACACATCGGTCACACTGTGTAATGGTAGACTGATGGTGGTCCTCAGATGCCACCACACCCCACTACTGAAACACAACCACTGACACACCACACACCACCACTGAGACAACACATCAGTCACACTGTGTAATGGTAGACTGATGGTGGTGCTCAGATGCCACCACACCCCACTACTGAAACACAACAACTGAGGCACCACACATCACCACTGAGACATCACACACCACCACTGAGACACCACACACCACTACTGAGACACCACACACCACCACTGAGACAACACATCGGTCACACTGTGTAATGGTAGACTGATTGTGGTGCTCAGATGCCACCACACCCCACTACTGAAACACAACTACTGAGACACCACACACCACCACTGAGACACCACACATCACCACTGAGACACCACACACCACTACTGAAACACAATCACTGAGACACCACACACCACCACTCAGACAACACACACCACCACTGAGACACAACCACTGACACACCACACACCACCACTGAAACACAACCACTGAGACACCACACACCACTACTGAAACACAACCACTGAGACACCACACACCACCACTGAGACACCACACACCGCCACTGAGACACCACACACCACCACTGAAACACCACACACCACCACTGAAACACCACCACTGAGACACCACACATCACCACTGACACACAACCACAGAGACACCACACACCACCACTGAGACACCACCACTGAGACACCACACACCACCACTGACACACAACCACTGAGACACCACACACCACCACTGAGACACCACACACCACCACTGAGACACCACACACCACCACTGAAACACCACACACCACCACTGAGACACCACACACCACCACTGACACACAACCACTGAGACACCACACACCACCACTGAGACACCACACACAACCACTGAGACACCACACATCACCACTGAGACACCACACACCACTACTGAAACACAATCACTGAGACACCACACACCACCACTGAGACACAACCACTGACACACCACACACCACCACTGAAACACCACACACCACCACTGAAACACCACACACCACCACTGAAACACCACCACTGAGACACCACACATCACCACTGACACACAACCACAGAGACACCACACACCACCACTGAGACACCACCACTGACACACAACCACTGAGACACCACACACCACCACTGAGACACCACACACCACCACTGAGACACCACACACCACCACTGAAACACCACACACCACCACTGAGACACCACACACCACCACTGACACACAACCACTGAGACACCACACACCACCACTGAGACACCACACACAACCACTGAGACACCACACATCACCACTGAGACACCACACACCACTACTGAAACACAATCACTGAGACACCACACACCACCACTCAGACAACACACACCACCACTGAGACACAACCACTGACACACCACACACCACCACTGAAACACCACACACCACCACTGAGACACCACACACCACCACTGACACACAACCACTGAGACACCACACACCACCACTGAGACACCACACACAACCACTGAGACACCACACACCACCACTGAGACACCACACACCACCACTGAGACACCACACACAACCACTGAGACACCACACACCACCACTGAAACACCACACACCACCACTGAGACACCACACACCACCACTGACACACAACCACTGAGACACCACACACAACCACTGAGACACCACACACAACCACTCAGACACCAAACACCACCACTGAGACACCACACACCACCACTGAGACACCACACACCACCACTGAGACACCACACACAACCACTGAGACACCACACACCGCCACTGAGACACCACACACCACCACTGAGACACCACACACAACCACTGAGACACAACACACAACCACTGAGACACCACACACAACCACTGAGACACCACACACCACCACTGAGACACCACACACCACCACTGAGACACCACACACAACCACTGAGACACCAAACACCACCACTGAGACACCACACACCACCACTGAGACACCACACACCACCACTGAGACACCACACACAACCACTGAGACACCACACACCGCCACTGAGACACCACACACCACCACTGAGACACCACACACAACCACTGAGACACCACACACCACCACTGAGACACCACACACCACCACTGAGACACCACACACAACCACTGAGACACCACACACAACCACTGAGACACCACACACCACCACTGAGACACCACACACCACCACTGAGACACCACACACAACCACTGAGACACCACACACAACCACTGACACACAACCACTGAGAAACCACACACCACCACTGAGACACCACACACCACCACTGAGACACCACACACCACCACTGAGACACAACCACAGAGACACCACCACTGAGACACCACACACCACCACTGAGACACCACATCGGTCACAGTGTTATGGTAGACTGATGGTGATGCTCAGGGCCACCACACTCCATTATGGTCTGACAGTTTATTACATCTACCGCAACAATGCTGCATTTACATATGCCTGTTTTGCCTCCGCAGATTCTATAAATGGGTCATCCAGATTCTGTGTCAGATTATAAGAATGTCTTTATGACTGTGACATTGGCAGTTTTGCACTCCCCCTTTTCCAAAATCCTGGAACCAACTCTGAATATTATCAGAAGATGTGTTTGTGCTGCATTGAGATTTATCATTGAGGCCTACCTTTAGAATACAGTAAAACAAACTTTTCAAACACTGACAATACCCTATGACGTAATTTGTAGTATTTTGTTGCCAGTCACACCGGCGAAACAATACCCTGTGACGTCAGGGGTCATCGAGTGTGCATAAGCTCCTCCCAGTGATCTACCATCTCTACACGAAATGTCATGGAATACGCCAAGCGCTGTGGAGAGTTTTGAATATTTGTTTACTGAATATAGACTGCGGCGGCACATTATATAGCAAGCGCTAGTTTACGAAAGCACTTTTATTTTTTATATATTTATATTTCGTATTTCTCTTAATTCAAGTGGCTAAAAGGGTTATAAATGGGAACTAATATACATATATTATTTTTTCGGTGCATTAATTTTCATTATTTTGGACAAGAATGTAGTTTATTAGGGATAATCTATTGGCACTGAACACATCCAAATATCGCTAGTCACATATATACATATATATATAACATAACCGCATGTCAACTATACTTCCAAGTGATAATTATTATATGACATGCATATATTGTCATTATGTGCTGTTGATATTGACTTGATACTTGCTGTCAATGCAACTTTACCTAATCATTTCAACAAAATAATATTTTTGAATGTACAAGCATTTAAAGAAAACAAAAAGATTTGAGTGAGAAGTGTTGATGTAATACGTTTCTCTATTTCTCTATAGCACTACCATCAGTCTACCATAACACAGTGTGACCGATATTTCATCTTTCCTTTCTGTCATTTAACGAGGTAATTGTAAATCTATGGGAGAGGATGTTCTAAGATGGAATAACTTGTGCCAAATCCATTTCATGAGAATAAAATTTGTTTAAAATAATTGTGATTTCTAATGATTGTTTGTTTGTTTGTTGTTTAAAGGAGCACTGATCTAACGCAATTCCCCGGGACTGGTTGTTGCCTTTGTTATTGTTTTTTCCCAGTGAGTACCCGGATGTATAGCAGAAATCTAGACTAGTTCGCGACCTCTGCTGCGCCATTCGTAAGCGCATTAGTCACTTCCTTGTTCGAGGAATGTATCCGTGAATATCCACACAAAGAAACAATATCCAACTCATCTGAAGCTATACAAAGAAACTTATTCGATGTCACGTGTCTCTGTAACTATCAAATATTCTAAAAGATATATATCGTTTCGGGATATTATAACCCGTGTTCGTTTCTCAACTGATCGCTTGGATTGTTTCAGGTGTTTCACATAGGTGTCAAGCCTCAAGGGTCGGCTGAGAAAGCCCACGTGACAACTATTTTCATAATGTCCACGGTTCCTAAAAAATCCATTGAGTGACAGATAACAATGATCAATCAATCAACGCATTATCAGTTAACCCTTTGAACAAAGTATGTTGTTTTTACATCGGCACTTCACGCCATGATAGGAGTGTATTCCCTTTGTTTTAGTAAACCTAGACATGTAAACACTCACTTTTGACATATCCACTGTGCAAGATAACAGTGATTAATCAATCAACGTATTTTCTGTTAATCCTTTGATGACTAGGAACGATCCGTTGATTTACAAAAAAAGTAAATCAACTGATCATTCATCTCTTGCTGGGCTGCCACGTGCATATTACATAACACACATTTCACCTCACTTCAAACCTGGATTTAGATTGAATAATTACCCCAGACACATTAAATGCCAAATGGGAACCTTTGTCAGGTAATCTATGTGGCGCTACCATTAATTGTACCTGTAATAAATTCATTAACTGAGCATCAAGTGAATGACGACAAATACACAATTGTAGGGTTATATGAGAAAACGTGGATGACAACAAGGGAGTAGAAATCGTATTATCGACGCAATCCGAAATCTGAAAATGCTTTCACTGCATGAATACTTTTTTAGTATTAAACTATAACCATTTGGGGTATTTCCAAATGACGACATCCGATGAGCTCCGCCGTTCTTTTTGTCTGTTTGTTTAGGCAGAAGAAATTAATTAACATGTGCCCTTTGTCGAAATCTTTATAGATCACATTTAACCAATCAGTGTTTATGCAAAAATGCGTAAAACAAATATTGCCTCCAGCCTCCAAGTTTATTTAGCTGTCCTTGCAGACGGTAGCCCAGTCTCTGGTCACGCTCAGTTACTCACGGGGAAAGAAACAATAACAAAGGCAACAACCAGTCCGGGGAATTGCGTTAGATCAGTGCCCCTTTAACACCACACTCAGCAATATTCCAGCTACATGATGGCGGTCTGAAAAATAATCGAGTCTGGACCAGACAATGCAGTGATTGACATGAGCATCGATCCACGCAATTGGGATTGATGACATGTATCAACCAAGTCAGTGAGACTGACCACCCGATCCCGTTAGTCACCTTTTATGACAAGCATAGTCGCCTTTTACGGCAAGTATGGGTTGTTGAAGACCTATTCTACCTCGGAATCTTCACGGGTGATTTCTAATGTGAATGAGATGTTTTACAGTTGTTCATGAGATTAGAGAGAAAACTATGTTTCTTAAATGTCCGAAAACCCATAACGCAGGGATAAGTGATAAATAAGTGTAAATATGTAACATGAGTGAGCATGATAATAATCATAACTATCACAAATGTGTATAACTTGTCTCACCTATGAGTAAATAATGACAACTTCTGAGCCGCTGGAGACAATCGTGTTCACAGTAGCTGTCCCAACAGGCCAAGCTGTTGATCACGTAGATGGCCGGTTCCCAGTTTCGCCGTTCTGAGATGAATTCGTTCCAGGTGTGTTAGCCTTATTTATATGCAACCTTACCATTACGTGGCTGACGTGATCTGATAGCGTAGGAATTTCCTATCATGCACTTCTCGGAACTTTTAACTTTCGGTTTCGCTTTGTTTAGCGACGATCGTGACATGCAATGTCAATATTTTCCTGGAAAATCCCACGTATTCTAGGCTAAAAATATAAACATGTACTTGGACAGGCGGCAACATGAGCTCAAACGAGAGAAAAAAACAATTAAAGTTGTTGCAGGAATGGATGTGTACTAGGTCTAGGAAACAGAAAGAATAAACCAAGAAGAAAACTTGATCTAGGCAAGCCTTGCATGGCCGAGTGCTCTGTCATGTTGAGATTTTCGTCTGCTTGCTTTAAAGGGAAGTAACTCTTGTAGGTCAAGCCTAAACTGGTATCCGGAACACGTTCGATCCGTTTTACAGCGGCAGAGTACCTGCTGTTTGCAATAATCTAAACACAACGTTTATTTATTGATTTAGACTATATCCCATACACTGATGTATATGCTTATAACTCGATACATTTTATTGTAATTTACAAAGCTGTAGCAAAACAATGTATGAACAGGCGTAGGATTACACGTAGTACACTAAATTATGATTGAAGATTTTATCTCCACAAAGGAAAGTGATTTTTGACATTCTGTAAATTAAGAATAACCTTTATAAGCAATTTGCGATCAACATGAACACGACAAATAATATGACAGCTATACTTTCATTCTGTTTGTTGTTTAACATCGTTCTCAGAAGTATTAAGACTAATTGATGTCAAACCAGAAATTGATTTTTTTTATCAATGTACGACGCCATCAAGAAACGATGACACAGCCGGGGCGGATCCAGGTTTTGAGAAAAAGGTTGGGGTCCGCCAATGTACAATCAACAAGGTCACCGGGGCGGTGAGGTAGCCTAGTGATTAAAGCATACGCCCGTCACGCCGAAGGCCTGTGTGAACCCATTCCATTTCTGGTGTCCCCCCGCCGTGATATTGCTGGAACATTGCTATTAAAAGCGGCGTAAAACCATACTCAATCAATCAAACAATGTCACCGGACCTCGCCACCCGGTCCATAGGACGACTGCCCCATTGTGCAACAAATCCAAAAAACGTCGTGTCTGTCGGGGTTGTATGCAGACAGTAAAGGGGCACTGATCTAACGCCATTCCCCGGACTGGTTGTTGCCTTTGTTATTGTTTTTTCCCCCGTGAGTACCCGGATGATACGCAACGCAACTCAGCGTGACCAGAGACTGGGCTACCGTCTGCAAGGACAGCTAAATAAACTTGGAGGCTGGAGGCAATATTTGTTTTACGCATTTTTGAATAAACACTGATTGGTTAAATGTGATCTATAAAGATTCGACAAAGGGCGCATGTTAATTAATTTCTTCAGCCTAAACAAACAGACAAAAAGAATTGCGGAGCTTATCGGAAGTCGTTATTTGGAAATACCCCAGATGGTTATAATTTAATACTAAAAAAAGCCCAGCAAGAGATGAATGATCAGTTGATTTACTTTTTTTGGTAAATCAACGGATCGTTCCTAGTCATCAAAGGGTTAACAGAAAATACGTTGATTGATTAATCACTGTTATCTTGCGCAGTGGATATGTCAAAAGTGAGTGTTTACATGTCTAGGTTTACTAAAACAAAGGGAATACACTCCTATCATGGCGTGAAGTGCCGATGTAAAAACAACATACTTTGTTCAAAGGGTTAACTGATAATACGTTGATTGGTTGCTCATTGTTATCAAACTCAGTGGATTTTTTAGGAACAGTGGACGTAATGAAAATAGTTGTCACGTGGCCTTTCTCAGCCAACCCTTGAGACTTGACACCTATGTGAAACACCTGAAACAATCCAAGTGATCAGTTGAGAAACGAACACTGGTTATAATATCCCGAAACGATATATATCTTTTAGAATATTTGATAGTTACAGAGACACGTGACATCGAATAAGTTTTTGTATAGCTGCAGATGAGTGGGATATTATTCCTTTGTGTGGATATTCACGGATACATTCCTCGAACAAGGAAGCTGCCTATTTATACACATAAATTTGGTAAGTTGTAATTATGGTATTTGCATTTTGTTTTCCTTCATTTGAACCGATTCGTTCTTGTTTCTCTACGTCTTGGTTGGGAAATTCTTCAATGCGCGATAGACGTTGTTTTCACAGGTCATTTCCTTTGTAAGCGTGTATAGATTACCGTCAATTTGTAAAATGTGATTCTCTCAGGCAATTTATAAAATGTGTAAACATTTCAGTCATTTTGACTAAAAAATCTGTCCAGATTGATTAAGACGATCTAAAGGGCCTTCAAACATCACAACAGATTATTATGTAGGATTAGAAGTCAAACAACATAGAAATGTACGTTTCAACGTAACATTTTCAGTCTCTTGGTGATGACATAAACATCAAAATGTTTGGAATTCGTTCTCATAATAATACAGATGGAAATGTTTTTCAGTCACTTTGTAAAAAAACTGAATATTTAGACGTTTAATAAATATGTTACACATTTTGACAGTAAAAAAATACACACACTATAAAAAAAATCAATGCTCAGATGAAATATTTACTTTGTGTTGCAAGTCAAAATAGTGTAAACGAAAATCGCAAAATTACCAAGCATGTGACTTATCAAAACTTCGTCACCATTACCGATGCTAACCATAAAGATACCTACATTTCCTTATTATCTCGAAAACTGTATTTCATTTTGTTGATCAATGTGACCATACGCTCTTATTACTACCGGTATCCATAAAAGTGACTAATGCGCTTACGAATGGCGCAACAGAGGTCGCGAGCTAGTCTAGATTTCTGCTCTACATCCGGGTACTCACTGGGAAAAAACAATAACAAAGGCAACAACCAGTCCCGGGGAATTGCGTTAGATCAGTGCCCCTTTAATATATCTTGTGTTCTGCATGTTCCATTTACAGCGAACATTTCAGGAGTGAGAGAGTGAGTTGGTCTAACGCCGCGTTTGGAGAGTACTGAGTTACATCACGGCGTACCACCTTGGGGTGGAACTCGGGAAAGCTAACCTCATTAAAATACATGTATATTCCTCCCATACGATAACGCTCTGTGAGGATCTTAGGACACCCCATGTGAGTCTAGCTCCTAAATGCTGAAGTTAATCCTTAATAATTGTAAATTCTTAAAACATATATACAGTAAGCTACGGTTATAACGAACACACCTATAACGAACTTACTTTTTGGTCCCGACTACTTGCTGTTGTCATGGTGCATATGTACTTATAACGAACTACGATTATAACGAACTAAAATTAGCAGTCCCTTTGAGTTCGTTATAACCGTAGTTTACTGTATATATATTGTATAAGTCAAAGTAAGGAATTGCATCGGTCACCATTTTGCTCAGTGATTTGTTAATTTCGGAAATGCCCCCCATTTGTCTACCATAAAACGTTTTGAAAACTTAACTGAGGCCTTGAATTTTGTAACCTTTATCGAACAACTTTGTAGCAAGCGTTGCATGTGCCTCTTCCTAGAAACAGCATGCTCAATTGTACCGCACAAGTTGTGAAATGTAGACACCAAAGACTGGAGCTGCTGGACTATTGCTCGACATGAGGGGAAAGTTGACTGTTGGAAAGTTGAAGTCATCCCTCTAGTCATACAGTCTTGTGGAGAGTGTTTTGTCACTTTGAATCTTCATGCATTGATATAAATATGAAACAGGTGAGGTCTTATTGGTCTCCTTTATTTTCTGCTTCCATTGGTTGGTTGGTTGGTTTGTTATTTAACGCTGAACTCAGCAATATTCCCGCTATATGACGGCGGTCTGTAAATAATCAAGATGGACCAGACAATCCAGTGACTGAGATCATGAGCTTCGATCTACGCAATTGAGATCGATGCCATGCATCAACCAAGTCAGCGAGCCTGACCACCCGATCCAGTGGTTGACCCGTGATGATCCTGGATAGAATAGGTCTTCAGGAAGCCATGCTTGCCGAAAAAAGACAACTATGCTTGTCGTAAGGGGCGACTAAGGTAATCGGATGGTCGGGATGGCTGACTTGGATGATGCATGTCATGGTATCCCAGTTACGTGGATCGATGGTCATGATGTCAATCCCTGGATTGTCTGGTCCAGACTCGGTTATTTACGAGATACCGCCTTTATATAGCTGGAATATTGCTGAGTGCGGCGATAAACAACAACAACAACAACATATAATGGCTATGTTATTTGCGGGCTTTTCAGTGGCAACAACTACACACTTTTCATGGTGGGCAGCCAGACTTTGGATGACAGTTGACAGGGACAGAATTGGTGTATTCCAATTCTGCCTCTTTTTCAGTTTGTGCATTCTACCCATGACAGGGGGCACGGCCAAGTGGTCTCAGGCGCCGCGATTCGCTGTGCAGAGTTGCGTCCCTTGGACACGCCAGAAACCTATGACTGTGGGTTCGAATCCCGATTCGCCCCGATTATGTTTCTAGGTTTGTCAGCACCATACCCGTGCTCGTGGGTTTCTCCGAAGTGGTAAACGTCTGAGACCTGCATCACTTCGGGCTTTCATCCCACATTAAGCTGACACGCCGTGATATAACTGGGATACTGTTAAAAGCGGCGTTAAACCCAACTCACTCACTCACTACCCATGACAACAACACACGCTGACGTAACCCACTCAGAAAGCCACTCAACAGTTTCCTCTTCTCTAGCTCTTGCTCCATCTTACGACAAAATCCATTATGATGTGGAAGTGAATCTGTACCATCTCGAATCAATGAATGACTGTTGAAATTTGGTGGGTTGACACTTAACTGATGGACACATGTGTTACTGATGGAGACACTTTTTGCTGATGGACACACGTGTTATTGATGGAGATATGTGTTACTGATGGAGACACATGTTACTGATGGAGACACATGTTACTGATGGAGACACGTGTTACTGATGGACACGTGTTATTGATGGACACACGTGTTACTGATGGACACTTGTTACTGATGGGCACGTGTTACTGATGGACACGTGTTACTGATGGAGACACTTTTTGCTGACGGAGACACGTGTTACTGATGGAGACACTTTTTGCTGATGGAGACACGTGTTACTGATGGAGACACGTGTTACTGATGGAGACACATGTTATTGATGGACACTCGTGTTACTGATGGACACTTGTTACTGATGGGCACGTGTTACTGATGGACACGTGTTACTGATGGAGACACTTTTTGCTGACGGAGACACGTGTTACTGATGGAGACACTTTTTGCTGATGGAGACACGTGTTATTGATGGACACACGTGTTACTGATGGACACACTTGTTACTGATGGACACGTGTTACTGATGGAGACACTTTTTGCTGATGGAGACACGTGTTACTGATGGAGACACGTTATTGATGGATACACGCGTTACTGATGGTCACACTTGTTACTGAGGGACACGTGTTACTGATGGACACGTGTTACTGATGGAGACACGTGTTACTGATGGAGACACATGTTACTGATGGAGACACTTTTTGCCTGATGGAGACACGTGTTACTGATGGAGACACGTGTTACTGATGGAGACACATGTTACTGATGGACACACTTGTTACTGATGGAAACGTGTTACTGATGGAGACACGTGTTACTGATGGAGACACATGTTACTGATGGAGACACGTGTTACTGATGGAGACACATGTTACTGATGGAGACACGTGTTACTGATGGACACACTTGTTATTGATGGAGACATGTGTTACTGATGGACACGTGTTACTGATGGACACGTGTTACTGATGGACACGTGTTACTGATGGAGACACTTTTTGCTGACGGAGACACGTGTTATTGATGGAGACACTTAACTGATGGACACACGTGTTACTGATGGAGACACATGTTACTGATGGACACACGTGTTACTGATGGACAGGTGTTACTGATGGAGACACGTGTTACTAATGGACACGTGTAACTGATGGATACACGTGTCACTAATGGACACACCTATAACGTTTACGCAACAGTGACTTTGGTGAACTAACCTCAGTTTTCCCCAAGGACATAGACACGTGATAATCATGATTTGTCAAAACCTTGATCCTTTCGTTACTACCATTCAGCACATCTGAATATTTGTCCGATATGTTGCCATACTTGGATATCCACCAAGCGTCTTAACACTTTTGTCAATCTAGGTCAACCATCCAGGACATGTTGACCAGACAAACCAGTGGAAAACAGCTGGGTTCAAACACAGAAACAATCATCCACACAGCGTTACCACCCCCATTTGTGCTACTACCACGAAGAAAAACATGTTTATGCCCCTTGTTTGGTCTCCACGAACATAAGGCCAAGTGTCAATGAAACGAATAAGTTTATTTCTTATAGCAGACTAGTAACAACCAGGACACACTGGAATAACAGAGTGAGTGAGTGAGGAAGGGTAATCATAACATGTGGACCAAGAATACTTCATACCGAATCTAGAATCAAGCGCCACAAGGGGATGTGCTTACCCAATTGCAGATATCCGTAGACACAATGTATTGCAGATAAGCCTAGACACAATGTATTGCAGATAAGCCTAGACACAATGTATTGCAGATAAGCCAAGACACAACGTATTGCAGATAAGCCAAGACACAATGTATTGCAGATAAGCCTAGACACAATGTATTGCAGATAAGCCTAGACACAATGTATTGCAGATAAGCCTAGACACAATGTATTGCAGATAAGCCAAGACACAATGTATTGCAGATAAGCCAAGACACAATGTATTGCAGATAAGCCTAGACACAATGTATTGCAAATTAGCCTAGACACAATGTATTGCAGATAGGCCTAGACACAATGTATTGCAGATAAGCCTAGACACAATGTATTGCAGATAAGCCAAGACACAACGTATTGCAGATAAGCCTAGACACAATGTATTGCAGATAAGCCTAGACACAATGTATTGCAGATAAGCCTAGACACAATGTATTGCAGATAAGCCTAGACACAATGTATTGCAGATAAGCCAAGACACAACGTATTGCAGATAAGCCTAGACACAATGTATTGCAGATAAGCCTAGACACAATGTATTGCAGATAAGCCTAGACACAATGTATTGCAGATAAGCCTAGACACAATGTATTGCAGATAAGCCTAGACACAATGTATTGCAGATAAGCCTAGACACAATGTATTGCAGATAAGCCAAGACACAACGTATTGCAGATATATATGCATAGAGTTTAATTTCATCACTACAAAAAGACGCGCAAAACTAAATTCAGTAAAACATATATATTTTATATCATTTATGTACACATTATGTAAATATACAGGCACTATATATGATGTACGTACATACATTATCACAGATATTATATATACATATAACATTAAATTAATCATAAGTTAGTATCACAGCAATAATTACAATATTAATGAATGGAATTAAACAAACCTCACTTTGGGATGAGCAAATCCTACAAAACCTGAAATACTGATCTAGATTGTTAGGCGGCACCACATTAATCATTGGGCCCACAATATGATTTCGTCTCATGGAAAAGTCTCCTAATTCATTTCTGAAGGCGATATCAGTACTGTGCAATAGCATTGATTGAGTGAGTGAGTTTGGTTTAACGCCGCTTTGGGCAATATTCCATATGTATATATGTCCACAGTTTCATATTAGGCATATAACCCACACACAAGATTCTGTATAATAGAGACAGAGTTAAATAATCAGTCAGCAATACGTACATAACTAATTCGGAAGAGTTCCTCCAAGGCAAATAGAGGATATTTCATGTGTCAATATCTCCTTTTCCCACGTCACGAGATGAGAGAAACATGATATTTCACTCGGCACATGAAATATCCTATTTATTATATACTTTTTGTGTAATTGTCTACCGGAAAATTAAAATATTTCATTACAAATATAATTGAAACGTAAATTCTCCCTACCTCATACACAGGGACGGTTCCCCACCCCTTGTATTTGCGACATAAAAAGTAGTTTCGTGTTTGCAAAATCTTTAAAAATATAAACAAAAGTATCTAAAATTATTTAGTGTCAAGAACATTCTTTATCATACATTTAGAAATGATTATATACAAAATCAACTTTAAGGAAAAATATTCTTGAAAACTTGGAGACCGCTGTTGGAAGCGAAAGAATACCCGCTGCTCAAATAAAAAAAATGGCGCTTTGCGAAACGAACAGTCTCGATTGCCGAGTTAAATGAGAAATTTACAGTTTATAACGGAACATTTTCGAGAGAACAACAAACAGCAAGAAGTGATATTAGCTCCATAAATGACCATCTGTCATTATCATACTTTGCCAATGTGGAACTAACGTAAAAAGGACGTCAACAATTTGTGTACGGGCATGACATTTACGCTAAAGGGAGACAATTTAACGGGAGGTAACTCTTGTATGACAATAGTTCAGTTAAAGTGTTATGTTCCCTGCAATGAAAATATCTCTTTTCTCAACTTCAGAAAACTCAGTCTTTCACACTGAAGTTTATAATAAAATCCACATTTCATCAAATCCCTCACTGGGGAGTACATGGGCCATGCTTCCTCAGGATCTGTTGTACACGAGGGTATCCTCTTGAGACATCGTCCTCGGCCTAAAGGGGCATTTCGTCCACTGTTTGAACTTCTGAGGTTCCTCCGTTCCATTGATGAGAAAGAGTACATGCTTTATTCCCAGGGTGTAGTACACCACTCCACAGACACGGATTCGACTTCCCAGTGTTTTCTGGCAGCCCTTGCACGAGATCCCGCCGTCCATAACCACGTCATCAAATTTGAGCGGGTTACTGTTCCGACTCGGTCCATGACTGCGTATTTTGGATGTGAAATCTTTGTCAACGACTACATACTGGCTTCCATTGATCACCCTCATCATGTCACCGGTTGTTAGTTTTGCGCGGCAATGTCCACAAATGATACAGTATTGCACATGTGTCGTCTGCCTTGCCTCAGCCTGTCTTTCTCGCTCCGAGATTTCAGCTGCCGCTAGGGCTTCCTGTTGGAACAGCCTAATTAGCTTTGAAACTCGGTCATAGGGTATTTGTGTGATGGTGTCAACGGCCTGTTTCATCAAATACTCTTTCACGTTGTTGCGACAATTTCTTTCACGAACTTTGTCATCTGCAAGATTTACGGTCTTTCCACCTACCTTCCTGCTTCGACCTTGAAAACATAAACAGTTTTAGAGGTAGAAAGTATTTCATACATACAGGCACAGACATGGACGCATACAAGCACATATAGAGGATATTTTATGTGCCACGTGAAATATGTTTCTCTCATCGAGTGACGAGGGAACAGGAGATATTTTCAGGTCTAGCGTAGCTACGAGTGAAAATATCTCCTTCCCCCGCCACGAGATGAGAGAAACATGATCTTTCACGACGCACATGGAATACTAGTATATAGCCTATTTATTGTATACTTTTTGTGTAGCTGTCTACCGGGAAAAAAATTCATTATAAAAGTAAACCCTTGAAACGTTTATTCTCTCTACTTCACACGCAGGGGCGTTTCTCGACCCCTTGTAATTGCGACTTTCCGAGTATTTCCGAGTTTGCAAAATCTTATATAAACAAAAATAGAAACAGAAGCAATAATACATATTTGAGGTAACTTAAATTCTTTATCATACATTTGGATATGATTACATACAAAATCAACTTTAACAAAAAAAGTATTCTTGAAAGCTACGAGACCACTGCTGGAAGCCAAGGAATACACGCTAGTCAAGTAACAGAAATGGCGCTTTGCGAAATAAACAGTCTTGATTGAATGAGTTAAATGAGAAATTTACAGTTTATAATGAAACATTTTGAAGAGAATAACAAACGGCAAGAAGCGATATTAACTCCATAAATGACCATCAGTCATTATTTTGCCTTTTCAGTGTGGAACTAACGTAAAGAGGAAGTCAACAGTTGTGTACGGGTCAGACACTTACGATTAAAGGGAGACAATTTGCGGGGAGGTAGCCCTTCTATGACAATAGTTCCAACAAAGCTATGTTCACTGCAGTGAAATATCAAGCGTCATGTTCACTGCAATGAATGAATAGGCTGGTAGTGCTACACCCGGGCACTCACCTCGAACCTGGACCGTTGTTATCTCGTTGCCGGTGTGGTTGTAGGGAACGATCACGTTGCAATCTGGGATGTCGATGCCTTCGTTGCCAACAGAAGTGGCCACAATCAACTTGATACTGCCTGACTTGAACTTGGACAGTACGTTGTCCTGCTGAGACTGCGTCATCCCTTGGGACAGAGATATGTCATTTTAAAGCTTTCAAGAAACATTGCTGCAGATATTCTTGAAACGTTGATAATTATTCTGACATCTGTAACAAAAGTTTTATGGAAACATGGAACGGTAATCGGTAATTAAAATTTCTACGTAAAATACAAATAATTTCAGTGAATGATAAACAACGTCATTGGAGCGAAGTGAAACATGAATATAAGTTTGTGTCAACTCAACCAGTCCTTTGGAGTTTTACCACCGGTCGGGTAGCCTAGTGGTTAAATCCGAAGATCTGGGTTCAATTCCCGACATGGGTACAATGTGTGAAGCCCATTTTTGGAATCCCCCGCCGTGATATCGCTGGAATATTGCTAAGAGAGGCATAAAACTACACTCACTCACTCACTTACCACCGATTTGTTCCCCTGCATTTGCTCCGGTGAAGAAACTAGCGTTCAGGTTCTTCAGAACGTCTGGGACATGGACGTCATTGTTCAGCCAGTCTGCCAGGGCTCCGCACGTGGCTCGAGTACAGGCAAATATTATGGCCCTGAAGTCGGAGGCGTCTTCCATAAGGCCGAGCAGAATATCAACCAGCTGGTTCAGTCTTGGGTTTTCATTTTCCTTGTCTCGCGTCCTCATCAGTTCACATCGCATCAGCTCTTTCTTTACCCCTGAAACATACATTGTTTCGACCTTTAGGAGTGGTAAGTACTGTTACTGCCATATTATTCAGAAAACCCTGGGTAGCCCAGTGGTCAAGGCGGTCATCCTTGACGCTGAGACTCGGTTGCATTTCTCAATACGGTCAATGAACAGTAATCCAGTAATCACGGCATGCCAGATTAACATGGGAGGAAATATTCTTTATATTGTTAAAATTTCAGTTAAATACTTAGAGAAGCAAGATGGTAAACATAACGGGTTTGACTCTCCAACCAAGCATAGCTTTAACCCTCAGCCAGGAAGGTTGTACCAGCTCTCTGTGGCATCCACAGTTATATTCAAGATATTGTTCATTTTTGTCTCTTGTAAAAAGAATTGCAATTAGTTTCTTGTGACTCCTACCCTTTGGTACTAACTCCCCAAGAAAACCCACTCGCGTGATTTGGATCTTTTTTGTTTTACGTTTTGAACATCAGAACCGAACTACAATTATAGAAGCCTGAAGTGATGGGGGGTCTTATATGTTTAACACTTTGGTGAAACACACTAGCACGGGTATGGTGCTAACAAACCTAGAAACATAATCGGGGCGAACCGGGATTCGAACCCCGTGTACATGTAGAGTCGTGATATGGCTGCCATACTGCTGACAGCCACTCGACATCCGGTCTGAAGCACAAGGCTCGCATTTATATTACTGTATTTAAAAAGTTATGTCATCGCATCGATTTTATTGAAACCTAGAAGGAGAGGAAATATAATTTATTTGTTAAAAAACTTGTTCCAAAACGGTCATGCTTCTTAATACTGTGAGGTTATTGTAAAAGAGAGATGAAATATATTGTTAGTCTCCAACTCTGATGCCCATGACGGCTAAAATAAGGGCCTCCTACGCCAGAACGGTGTGAAGTTCACACCTCAATCTGATAGGTTCTAAGTAACGTGTTATTAGAAAGATGGTAAATTAGACGGAACGAAGAGACAAAATCTCTTATGGGTACTAACTTCTTCACTGTTTGTCCTCCTAGCCACACCCACTGTTGTCATTGGTTACCAGAAACTCTGTTGCCCTCTGACTAATGTAATATGCAAACTTCTATGTCTTTATGACATGTTTGGTTTATTTGTACATTGTTGGTATGGCTGAATGGCGCCCTGAGAAAAAAACATTCGCTCATTCACTCCCTAACTCACTTACTGCTGGCCTCGTTCTGGAGTTGCTGTTCAAGGGCTGTCAGCAGGTTTACTCCATATATGGACAGCAGTTCATTGCTGATATAGTCAATGACGTCCTTGACCCGAACAAGGTCATTCAAGGTCAAGGCTACGTTGTATTTCTGAAATAGAATAAGCGGAAACGATTCTTTCACAGTGAATGATACAAAATGACAAATCAACTAGATTCGAGAAATCGTTATTCACAAATTAAAAATAGCACATATCCGTTACGTTTACGCCCCCATTTGTTTCAAGATGTTAATTTCAGGAAGAGTTGTGGAAAGTAGGTCAAAGTCAGAACAAATGCTAAATTCTATATAGACTATTTGCTGAAATTGATGAAGCAACGGCTTTCGGGACCACTAGCCTTATTCCGTCAACCATATATACATGGGTCGGGTGCATTCATGACCGAGACGAGCTGAGAAGGTGATCAGTGCCGAGTTGATCTGAAGTTACATGATCCAAAGGTCTGCAATGACTTTATCTCATGCCATCAAGTTTATAAATACACTTACATACAGGTGGTCGGCAATGCTCGACAGGTTACGAATCATCTCGGTCTGCTCGGCATCGCCCTGTGTATTGACCTTGGTGGTGGCGACCTTGAGATCGACCGCCCATTGGTTGTACAACTGGCTACCAAAGTCTAATGGCGCCTCCCGCAGATATTTCCCAATGGTCTCGTTGTGCATTTCTGAAGTTAGTGTGAAGTAGATGAGTTAGGTCTGACCTCGCCCTAAATGAGTGAGTTAGGTTTAATGCCGCTTTTAACATTATTCCAGTTATATCACGGCGTGTCAGCTTAATGTGGGAGGAAAGCCTGAAGTGATGAGTGAGTGAGTGAGTTGCGTTTAACGCCGCTTTTAACAGTATTCCAGTTATATCGCGGCATGTCAGCTTAATTTTGGAGGAAAGCCCGAAGTGATGCAGGTCTCAGACGTTTACCACTACGGTGAAACCCACGAGCACGGGTATGGTGATGACAAACATAATCGGGGCGAACCGGGATTCGAACCCACAATCATAGGTTTCTGGCGTGCCCAAGGGACGCAACTCTGCCCAGCGAATCGCGGCGCCGTAGACGACTGGGCCACCCGTCTCCCCTCGCCAGAAGAGGAACGTACCAGCATGGGTATGGTACTAACAAATTAAGGTCATAATCAGGGTACACCCAGGGAACTCACAATCATAGGATCTATGGCTAGATGGACCGTGAACACCATTTCTAAACTAGTGTAAGTCAGTGAATGAGTGTTGTTCACGCCGTTGTAATCTATATTCCAGTAATATCCCGGTGGGGACCACCAGGAATTATTGGACTTCAAACATAGAAGCAGTGTGTGGAATGGAACCTGGGTTTTAGCGGGACCTGCGAACACTTTAACCACATGGCTACCCTTGGTTCAACACAGATCAATTTCATTGCAGCCGTAGGTAATTGTTTGAACTCACCATGGACTTTTGGCAGCATGCCCTGGATCTTAGCCATGGCCTCTTCGATGACCTTCTTAGCCGGACTGTCCTTGTTTTCCGCCAGATGTATGGTCTCTGCAGCCGTAACAAAATATCGTCACAGAGTGAATGAGTGAGTTTTGGTTTTACGCCGCTTTTAGCAATATTCCAGCAATATAACGGCGGGGAACACCAGAAATGGGCTTCACACATTGTACCCATGTCGGGAATCGACCCCGTATCCTCGGCGTGACGAGCTAACGCTTTAACCACTAGGCTACCCGACCGCCCAATATAACGTCCAAGAAGAACGTAAGTCTGATTGTTGCAAACCGTCGGTGCTCATTACGTGTTACTGACCAATTTTGTTATATGAGTGAGTAAGTGAGTGAGTGAGTGAGTGAGTGAGTGAGTGAGTGAATTTGGTTCAGCTCCGCTTTGAACAATATTTCAGTTTTTTCACCGTTTGATGTGGGAGGAAATCACAAAATGATGCAAGTTTTAGACATCACCATTTTGGTGAAACCCACAAGCACGGATATGGTCCTGACAAACCTTGAAACATTATCAGGGAGAATCGGAATTCGAACCCACGATTAAAGGTCTCTGGCATGTCCAAGGGACGCAACTCTGTACAGATACTTGTGACTCCAAGGAAAACTGGGACACATGTTCCCCTTTCTTACAGGAAGCAATGCATACAATTAGGCTTACCCTCTTCTGCCACCGGGACGAGTCTGACTAGCTCCTCCCTGTTCCGCTGCACGGTGGAGATTATGGGCGAGTGAGGGTCCAGGTTGGCGCAGAGTCTTATGATGTTGTCGAGGGCCTCATCCTCTGTTGATGCCTTCTCCACCCCAAGGGCAGCGGTCAAACCTACAATCTGCATCAACACATTCAAAAATATATATTTGTAACTCACGGAATGAATAAAAAAGTATTGAATCTACAGCTGGACTACCTCGAAATGGGTTTATCACTTAACTGACTGGCTGACTCACCTGAGGCAGGTGTTTTGCTCCGTCCTCCTTCTCACGGAGATGTCTGATCATCAGCTTGTTGTAAGCCTCCCCCTTGCGGGTGTGATGACACTCGTCCAGGACGAGCAGACGACACAGGCCAGACAGACCCTCGATCTTGTCCTGCTTCAAGTGGTTCTCCAGGATCATCGGTGTCATCACTACGACGTCGTTAAACGGCAGGAGGAAATGGAGATTGACGCTGTCTTCGTCGCTGCCTCTCAGCTTCAACACCTACAGCAGTTACGCCATTTGTTTAACGATAAATGAACGTCGTTATTTGAATAGCGGGACAATAGGAAATTAAAATTAAAACTAGAGCAATGTCTATAATCCCTATATCTAGTCATATTTCAGAACAATCAGCGAATACGTACATGCTCACATCAAGAACTTTTCAGTTAACGTGTTCAGAAATATGTCAGAAAATTTGAGTTAACTGACAAAGAAAGTTTTCAGTTTGATTTGATTTACATCAAAGGCTCTAGACTGCTATTGAGCCCGAGCCTCTTTAATTCGTAATTTAGAAATACGTCGTAATGGCGCGACTGGTTTTCGACTCTACCTTGTAAGCGTCACCTAGGTAACGTCTGACCTCCACGTGAATCTGATTAACAAGCGCGACAGTTGGTTCCAGGAATATAACTTTCCCTCCCTCTGAAAAGCGAAACAAGCATTGAGGAGTTAAAATGTTTTGCTGTCTTTTGACAACCCCACTACTCCTGATCCCGTAATAGTGCGAATACCCTGCCTTCCAGTCGGTTACATGTGAAGCCACCTCTTTAAAACTGATGACAGTTTGTTTGTTGTTTAATACCGCACTGAGCAATATTCCAGCTATATGACGGCAGTCTGTAAATAATCGAGACTGGACCAGACAATCCAGTGATTGACATCATGGCCATCGATCTACGTAATTCGGATACGGTGACATACATCAACCAAGTCAGCGAGCCTGACCACCCGATCAAGTTAGTCGACTCTTATACGACAGGCATAGTCGCATCTTACGACAAGCATAGTCGCCTCTTTCGACAAGCATGGGTTGCTGAAGACCAATTCTAACCTGGATCTTCACGGGGCTGATGACAGTACAGCTATTAATGCATGGTGTGGTATTCCGGGCGATTTCTGGCTCCTTTGCATAAGAACAATTGCGAAGCAAGTGAAACTCGAAACCGTCAAGGAAATTAGAACGCAAAATGAACGCAAATACATTTTCCCGACTTATGTTAAGTCATGCTGAATACAATACTGCTGAATGTGTAATGCAAATTCAAAGACTGTAAACTGAGGATACCTCTCTCAAGGATGCATTTTGCGATGTACATGGCGACCAAAGTCTTCCCCGAGCCGGTGGGAGCGAAAATGATGTTGTTACGACCTGCGACGGCATTGGCAGCAAGCTCCAGCTGGTACTCCCGCATTCGCACCCCCCGGGAGTAAATAACATCCTCCCCTTGGCCTGGTCAGATCAGAGGGAACGTGTATTAGGGTCTATTGGTCGGGGAATCTCTCTCTCTCCCTCCCTCTCTCTCTCTCCCTCCCTCTTTCCCTCTCTCTCCTTCCCTCCCTCCCCCACTCTCTCCCCCTCCCCCTCTCTCTCTCCCCTCCCCCTCTCTCCCCCCCTCTCTTACTCTCTCTCCCTTCCCCTCTCTTTCCCCTCCCCCCCCCTCTCTCTCTCTCTCTCTCTCTCTCTCTCGTTATTCAGAATAGTTTGAATAGTTTAATTAATGTTATATTTTTTAAGTCATGACAACAAACCTTCCTCATCGCTTCCTGATTGCTCAGATGTGTCACTGCTTGGTCTATGCGATGAACTTGGCAGTATCCCTTTAATAAAACAACATATTCACACGATATTTAGAATTTCAAAGGATGTAATAACATTTACAAAATGCGTTTTGGTGTGTGTTTTTCTATTACAACATAATACGGGTAAACTACGTTTATAACGAACAGCGAAACCCATTTCTTGTGTACCCCGCCGTGATATTGCTGGAATATTGCTTAAGGCGGCGTAAAATCATATTCATTCGCTCACTATAACGAATATGCTTATAAGGAACTGACCGATATAACAAACTTATTTTTTAGTTCCGACCATTTGTTGTATAAATGCTGTATATATGCCTAAACGAACTACGGTTATTACGAACTAAATTTATTTGCTCCGTTGAGTTCGATATAACCGTAGATAACTGTACCATGACGTTGATGGTCAGTTTGTAGATAACAGTTTATTGTAGTGATATCTGGTATTTGTTACCTTTCCGCAGTGTTTGCTCCCCCAAACCAGTGTCTGTCAGTTCCGGGATGCTTGTTGAAATCAAATCTGTAAACATATCGCAGTATCTCTATCACAATTGTGCCACGGGCACTGTAGCTCACCTGAATATGAAATCAACAGTTTGAAATGTCAACAAAGACAGACACTTATAACAAATCGCTGTCATCATTGACTTTCAAGTATGTTTGCATGATTACTGAGGACCATAAACCAACATAAAAATCCTACGATTTGGACAGAATGTGATGTCATCATAAGGAGAAACATGCCAAAGTTCAGCTTCCTCAGGGCGGTCGGGCAGCCTTGTGGTTAAAGCGTTCGCTCGTCACGCCGAAGACCCGGGTTTGATTCCCGACATGGGTACAATGTGTGAAGCCCATTTCTGGTGTCCCCCGCCGTGATATTGCTGGAATATTGCTAAAAGCGGCGTAAAACCAAACTCACTCACTCAGCTTCCTCAATGTCAGACGAGAGGAATGTTACAGAGCAAATATGCTTTTGAGAGACTATAAATTTGTTTGTTTGTTGTTGAACGCCGCACTCAGCAATATTCCAGCTATATGACGGCGGTCTGTAAATAATCGAGTCTGGACCTGACAATCCAGTGATTGACATCATGGGCATCGATCCACGCAATTGGGATATACTGACATGCATCAACCAAGTCAGCGAGCCTGACCATCCAATCCCGTTAGTCGCCTCTTACGACAAGCATAGTCGCTTTTTACGGCAAGCATGGGTCGCTGAAAGCCTATTCTACCCCGGATCTTCACGGGTCGAGAGAATTTAAGAGTATGGTCAAAACAATGTCATAATTAAAAATGGAAACTGCATGATGAGCCACCTCTACTAACTTCACATGCACCGAATTCCTTTCCATTTTGAAAACAAACGGCTGACCAATGGCCATACTTAGCTTTTTCAATATGGTTTTAAGGTGACCATTTAGAAATTCGGATTCGATCATGGTCAAAGTTTAAAGGTCAAATCAAGGTAAACATTTAAATATTAAAAAGGAGAATACGAGTTGAGACCCACTACTTCCTACACATATAGATACCAAATTTCATAACATTTTGAACAGAAATAGCTAAGTAATGATTATAAGAAATGACAGATTTCCGTGTGGTCGAAATGCAAAGGTCAAAATTCAAGATATCGCAACAACAACAAAAACCGAACATATATGTTGAGCCCATCTACTAACTACACTCCATTTCATCCATTTTGAAAGTTTTTGTCTGAGTTATGGCCATAAGTAGGTTTAAATGGGGTTGCAACAGCGGCCATATCGGAAATCGGATTTGAACCATTGGGGGGAACAAGCATGTGAAGTTTTAGCTTCATTGGTCCAGTGGCTACAGAGAAGATGTTTACATCGACGACAGACAAACAGGCCACGACATAAACTCACTTGACTTCGAGGCACGCGAGCTAAAGACTGGAAAAAATCGAGAGTGAGTGGCAGCCATATCATGACGTAGTGACACAGGAGTTTTGTGTACATTACAGTAATCTACGGTTATAACGAACTAAAAGGGACCACTGATTTTAGTTCGTTATAACCGTAGTTCGTTATAGGCACATATACAGCCTATATGCAGATCGTTATAAACGTAGTTTACTGTATACCCATGATTCTTGGAGAATGGAACCCATATCTTGGGAGTGTGAACAGAAAATGTCAGCTCCATAACCATTGGAGAACTGAACCTGGGTGTTAGGCGTGACCAGAAAATGCCAGCCCCATCACCCTCGGAGATTGGAACCTGGGTCCTGGATGTGACCAACAAACGTCAGCCCCATAACCCTTGGAGAATGGAACCTGGGTCTTGGGCGTGACCAACAAACGTCAGCCCCATCACCCTCGGAGAATGGAACCCGCGTCTTGGGTGTGAACAGCAAATGCCAGCCCCATAACCCTCGGAGAATGGAACCTGGGTCTTGGGCGTGACCAACAAACGTCAGCCCCATCACCCTCGGAGAATGGAACCCGCGTCTTGGGTGTGAACAGCAAATGCCAGCCCCATAACCCTCGGAGAATGGAACCTGGGTCTTGGGCGTGACCAACAAGCGTTAGCCCTATAACCCTTGGAGAATGGAACCTGGGTCTTGGGCGTGACCAACAAGCGTAAGCCCTATAACCCTTGGAGAATGGAACCTGGGTCTTGGGTGTGAACAGCAAATGCCAGCCCCATAACCCTTGGAGAATGGAACCTGGGTACTAGATGTGACCAACAATCGTCAGCCCCATCACCCTTGGAGAATGGAACCTGGGTCTTGGATGTGACCAACAAACGTCAGCCCCTTAACCCTTGGAGAATGGAACCTGGGTCTTGGATGTGACCAACAAACGTCAGCCCCTTAACCCTTGGAGAATGGAACCTGGGTCTTGGATGTGACCAACAAACGTCAGCCCTATAACCCTCGGAGAATGGAACCTGGGTACTGGATGTGACCAACAAACGTCAGCCCTATAACCCTTGGAGAATGGAACCTGGGTCTCGGGTGTGAACAGCAAATGTCAGCCCCATAACCCTTGGAGAATGGAACCTGGGTACTGGATGTGACCAACAATCGTCAGCCCCATCACCCTTGGAGAATGGAACCTGGGTCTTGGATGTGACCATCAAACGTAAGCCCTATAACCCTTGGAGAATGGAACCCGGGTCTTGGGTGTGAACAGCAAATGTCAGCCCTATAACTCTTGGAGAATGGAACCTGGGTCTTGGGCGTGACCAACAAACGTCAGCCCCATCACCCTCGGAGAATGGAACCCGCGTCTTGGGTGTGAACAGCAAATGCCAGCCCCATAACCCTCGGAGAATGGAACCTGGGTCTTGGGCGTGACCAACAAGCGTTAGCCCTATAACCCTTGGAGAATGGAACCTGGGTCTTGGGCGTGACCAACAAGCGTTAGCCCTATAACCCTTGGAGAATGGAACCTGGGTCTTGGATGTGAACAGCAAATGTCAGCCCCATAACCCTTGGAGAATGGAACCTGGGTACTAGATGTGACCAACAATCGTCAGCCCCATCACCCTTGGAGAATGGAACCTGGGTCTTGGATGTGACCAACAAACGTCAGCCCCTTAACCCTTGGAGAATGGAACCTGGGTCTTGGATGTGACCAACAAACGTCAGCCCCTTAACCCTTGGAGAATGGAACCTGGGTCTTGGATGTGACCAACAAACGTCAGCCCCTTAACCCTTGGAGAATGGAACCTGGGTCTTGGATGTGACCAACAAACGTCAGCCCTATAACCCTCGGAGAATGGAACCTGGGTACTGGATGTGACCAACAAACGTCAGCCCTATAACCCTTGGAGAATGGAACCTGGGTCTCGGGTGTGAACAGCAAATGTCAGCCCCATAACCCTTGGAGAATGGAACCTGGGTACTGGATGTGACCAACAATCGTCAGCCCCATCACCCTTGGAGAATGGAACCTGGGTCTTGGATGTGACCATCAAACGTAAGCCCTATAACCCTTGGAGAATGGAACCCGGGTCTTGGGTGTGAACAGCAAATGTCAGCCCTATAACTCTTGGAGAATGGAATCTGGGTCTTGGACGTAACCAACAAACGTTAGCCCCATAACCCTTGGAGAATGGAACCTGGGTCTTGGACGTGACCAACAAACGTCAGCCCCATAACCCTTGGAGAATGGAACCCGGGTCAACCTAGTATCTTGAAATTTCAAGAAAAAAATAAAAACACAAATGGTCATAAAAAGCTTCCGTATAAAACTGATCCTTGAGACACAAGATTCATATGGATTTGGACCTCTGTATTCTATATCGACAACGTATCCAGGTTACGTCTTGCCTACGACAATGGCCCGCTGTATGAAATTGATCCAACCAGAAAACAACGACTCATTGATGTGCATACATATTCAAATATGTGCTAAAGCAGATAAAGACGTATTGTACAAGTATCATCCGTACTGGAGACGGTTTTCTTTATTGTTTTATTTATCTCAAACAGATGTTTGTGTTAATCATTAGCAGGGCGGCGATGATATTCAAACTGTTAAAAAGTGACAACAATTTTTTTACAAACTTCAGAGAAATGGTATCTTACCTCTGTGATGACGTGATGTCGCCGGGGTGGAGTTGTCGGCGTCGAGGGAACATTCCCGTGGGATGTCCGCACCGACGATGGGGCCTGCAGACCGTGGGCGGAGAGATAACAGTTGGTCCCGGCTATATCTGGCCACTCCCCCCTTCCCGTCCTGGGGGTCGACCTCACGCTCTGGCTGGCTCTGGGTGAACAGGATGAGTGAGTGAGTGAGTAGGTGGGTGTTTGGGTGGGCTGGGGAGTGAGTGAGTGAGTGAGTGAGATTTTACGCCAATTTACCATCAATCTGGCATAGCACTTCTCTCGACTGAAAAGATGTGTCGCTTGAAACAACACTTCTGGCGTTTTTTGGCGGTAGATAGTATCATAAACACTTCTGCGAAATAAATTGTCACAAAACTACTACAGCAAACAGAATAAGGTGAGTATGAAAGGTTAATAGTATCCTGTCGTTACAGATACATCAAGGTGAGACGAAATGTGGTTTAACGTCGCGTTCAAGGTTATTGCGTTGTGGGTGTGTGTGTGTGTGTGTGGCTACTTCTACTAGCCCTGTGAGATACCATGCCGCAGTTTAACATGGATACACCACTCTGACACAGTATACTGGCTCCTAGCAGACCAGTACTTGTATATATATTGGTATGACGCGGCCGGGAATCGAACCCAGGACCTTCAGCTCCCCAGACGCTCTATTCGATACACCACGGAGGCGGTCAGTTTACATGGAGGAACCAAACATACGTTGCACGCCTTTAATAGGAGCCTTGTCAGCAGGGTCTTGTCCACACACACACACACACACACACACACACACACACACACACACACACACACACACACACACACCGAAAGAAAATATTAACAAATGAATATTAACAAATAATGCATGGATTAAGTAAATCAAGTGAAGGTAGGTATCGATCTCACAAACACAGGGGTTGTCTTTGCCACACTTAAGATCTACTTAATTTAGTTGTATATTTTAATAATGACTGCAGTTTCAAACATTAAATAACTTACATTTTCTTCCAGAGTGTCTGGATCCGTGTAGGATACACCGTCGGTGACAGACTGGGAATCTGTAAGTAGTAGTTATAAGGAAGAGAATTTATGGATGTCAACTTCTTTATTATAAGAAACACAACTCAGGTGAATGAGTAAGCATTTACTCCAAAACGTTGTGTTCCTCATAATAATTTGTTTGTATTTGTTTGTTGTTGAACGCCGCACTCAGCAATATTCCAGCTATATGACAGCGGTCTGTAAATAATCCGAGTCTGGACCAGACAATCCAGTGATTGACATCATGAGCATCGATCCACACAATTGGGATACGATGACATACATCAACCAAGTGACCGAGCCTGACCACCCGATCCCGTTAGTCGCCTCTTATGTACAAGCATAGTCGCCTTTTACGACAAGCATAGGTTGCTGAAGACCTATTCTAACCCGGAACTTCACGGGTCTCCTCATAATGGGGCCGTCACACCATGACGTTCAGGTCAGCGTTCTATGACGTTTGAGGAAACGTTGGTAGTCGCCCATGATCGCTGGGATAGCGCCAGAAGAGGGTTGTGTGAACGCTAGTGAACGTCGGTGATCGCCGGGAATCGGCGGAGAACGCTGGTCCGGAAAAAAAGTTTTGAACATGCACAAAAGTTCTCATTGAGACCAGCGATCTTCAAAGTTTAATTTTAAACGCTGAAGAACGTTTAAGAACGTTCGTGGAACGTTTTACTAACGTTCGCCGAGCGTTGCACGCGTTCGGCTATCGTTAGTCAGTCGTTACTCTAGCGTTACTTGGTTGTTACTAATCGTTTGCTTTGCATTGAACGACTCACTGGCGACCTGTCAACGACCGCTGAACGGTCCCCTAGAGCACGCAGCGCACACAGACGCTATTCTGTCGTTATTCACACGTTAGTCACACGCTCAACACGCTCGTCTAACGTTGACAAATCGTTCGTCGCGCGCCAGTGACACGTTAGCACACGCTAATGGTTTTCAGGGGTATCTTACTCGGTCGCTGTTACACGCTTCTCGTGCGTCAGACACACGCTAGTCATGCGTTAGGCACACGTTAATCACACGCCAGATGTGTCATCCTCATTCTAGAACGCTCAAAAATTGAACGATTGAACGTTGACCAGAACGTCATGGTGTGACGGCCCCTTAATAAAGAAGTTGACATCAATAAATTCTCCTCCGTATATGTATCCTTTCTAAATGCCTTTCAAAGGCTTGAGTAGTAGTTGTATTAATTACAGTAAACTACGGTTATAACGAACACGCTTATAACGAACTGACGGATATAACGAACTTACTTTTTGGTCCCGACTACTTGCTGTAGTCATGCTGTATATGTACTTACAACAAATTACGGTTAATTAGTTCGTTACAACCGTAGTTTACTGTACAGATATCAAAGACATTACCTTGCCAACAAGAACAGATTTAGAGCTAAGCACAAGGAGACAGGTCACATATTGTTCATAAATATGTTCATTTTATTGTGTCTTGGCCTTACAAACTCACCGAAGTCACTTTCATCTTCATCATCATCACCCTCATCATCATCATCATCATCATCATCGTCATCGTCATCGTCATCACCAATGCCTACATCTGAACGATCATAAAATTAAACAAAACTCATTTTAATCTTCGGTTTATTGACAATATGCGTGAGTGTTCTCATAGATAATGATTTCAGTGAATGGTATTGTCACGAACAGCTTGTGCTGCTACCTGTACCACTTTTTCATTTTATTTTCATTTGTTTGTTGTTGTATAACGCCGCACTCAGCAATATTCCAGCTATATGCCGGCGGTCTGTAAATAATCGAGTCTGGTCCAGACAACGCAGTGATCGATATCAGGAGCATCAATCCACGCAATTGGGATTCGATGACATGAATAAACCAAGTCAGTGAGTCTGGCCATCCTATCCCGTTTGTTGCCTTTTACGTCAAGCATGGGTTGCTGAAGACCTATTCTAACACGGATCTTCGCAGGTCTCTGCTACCACTGTTACTAGTACTACACTGATACAAACCCCCGCCCTTAAAGGAATCCTGCTACATACGTGGGTCGGGTACATACGTGTCTGTATTACAAGACTATTAGTAACACGTGAACTGCTCCCAAAATAATAGGGGACACGCATGGGCGGATACAGGCTACACCCCCAACCTCCACCCACACCACCCCCCACACCCCTTTTTATTTCGAAAAAAATCTTTGTTTCTGTATAAATTACCACCAAAGACAATAAATAGATCTTAATTGTGCACCCGCCCCCCTTTCAAAAAAGCTGTATCTGCCCATGACACGGATGGCAGCATTTCGTCGTGCAGAGTTGCGTCCCTCTTCACGACGGAAACCTATGATTGTTGGTTCGAATCCCAGTTTTACCCAATCATGTTTCTAGGTTTGTCAGCACCATACCTGTGCTCGAGGGTTTCGCCGATGTGGTAAACGTCTGAGACCTGCATCACTAATCTGTGACTTATGCATCGCGATATAACGGGAATACTGTTCAAAGCGGCGTTAAACCCAACTCACACACGTCTAACAGACGGACATTGCTTCGCGGATTATTTTGCATTCATCTGTCCCATAATGAAGGACGGTGCTGCACCCACCATGAGCCAAGTCAGGGTGTATTTTCCTCAGCAACTGACGGCCATACACGTTGTACAGCGCGTCCAGGAAGTAGGAGGGCCAGCATGGATTCTTCCTCTGGATAGCTAGGAACAATTCCTGGCAGGCTTCCTGGATACTTCGTTCCCTCTCCGTGTTGCGTATCAGGTCGTAGTCTTTGTCACTGAGTATTGGCTTCAGGTAATCAATGATCTCTGTTGGAATGATCTTGTCCTTCAAATCGCCCTGGAGCAAAAGAATCCACAGTTCATATTTGGCAGACGTTCTGTTTCTGTCTTGCGGGCCTTTGCTGTCCTCGAGGACGTCTGTGAAGTGTTGGAACCCTGAAACATGCATGAAGACGTGAGACGCCGCAGTGTCAACAGCCGTAGTCGCCACGGTGTCAGCTACATTGAACCAAATCAAGTATCATAAGTTTCTTTTAATGACAATTCAACGAGTTAGCTCCCTTACGAAATTAATCTTTGTTTTGTGTGTCAGTCAAATTTATGTTATTGACATAGTATAGCCAGAAGCAGACCACACTCAGTCTAGGCATGACATCGAATGTCGCTACAGCACTGGCAGGTCACGTGGTCTTCTCCTTACCTGCTTCCTTGAGGGCATATATAAACATGGAGACGTGGGCTTCTGGGTCAGTCAGAACAGCATCTAACAGCTGTTTGACCGCTTCTCGTCGCTCCAGACGCTGGTACGCCTGAATCCTTTCCTTGGTTTTAGCTGGAATAAAGTTACATGACTCCTTTGAGTCATCTGATATCAAAATCTAAAAAAATAAAAAAATAATCTTAAGTAAAAACCGACAGAGGTCAATTTCATTACATTCAGATCTTTCACTCCTATGCAATATCTGCGTTAAGATCTGAGGACACTTTTTTTTGTAGAAGGTCGCGTCAGGACTACCCAGCCAATCTAGACAATTTTGTTTGTTGTTTAACGCAGCACTCGGCAATATTCCAGCTATATGGCGGCGGTCTGTAAATAATCGAGTCAGGACCAGACATTCCAGTGATTGATATCATGAGCATCGATCCACGCAATTGGGATACGATGACATGTATCAACCAAGTCAGCGAGTCAGACCACTTGATCCAGTTAGTTGCCTCTTACCACAAGCATTGTCAACTTTTACGGCCAGCATGGGTTGCTCAAGACCTATTTTACACCAGATCGTCATGGGTACCAATCCAAACAAAGGCTGTGTAGGCTCTTGAGCCAAATCAGTTAAATTTATACAAATGAAGTGAGTGAGTGTGTTGGGTTTAACGCCGCTTTTAACAGTATTCCAGTCATATCACGGCGTGTCAGCTTAATGTGGGAGGAAAGCCGTCTCAGACGTTTACAACTTCGGTGAAACCCACGAACTCGGATATGGTGCTGACAAACCTAGAAACATAATCGGGGCGAACCGGGATTCGAACCCACAATCATAGGTTTCTGGCGTGCCCAAGGGACTCAACTCCACAAATGAAAACCAACATAGAACACAAATATTCCTTCGATAGTACACCTTGTGGGTTGTAGATGCACGCGGCTCAGAGAGGACAGAATATGTGTAATATCCACAAATATATTATGGCGCCGCTCTACATCGTTTCACCGCATACATACATTATATATGATAATTTTAATGCTACGATCACTCGAAACGAAAATTGTGAAGTCTCGACGCTTGAATTTAGAAACCTTGACGTATGAATTTAGAAGTCTCGACGCATGAAATTAGAAACCTTGACGCATGAATTTAGAAGCATCGACGCATGAATTTAGAAGCATCGACGCTGAGTGGCTGATACGATTGTGTCCTCAGATCTTCACGTAGAGACGTATCGTATATCAGATTGAACCATATACGTGATTTCCGTCACTAACACCCGTTTTAAATCAGTATTGTCATACCCAAAACATGGAGTCCGCTAATTACAGAAGTAGTATAGGTAATGATGGTTCTGGACCACTTCCACTGGAGCCGGATTTATATACCTATACCACCACTACAGGGGGAATATTTTATGCCAAAATGATTATGCGATTCAACGATAGTCATGAGATTCAGCTAAATTGACTCTAGCTCACCACCACCTGGAGCCAATGATATAATTTTTTACAGGTAATGATGGTTCTGGACCACTTCCACTACAGATGGAATTTTTTATGCCAAAATGATGATGCGATTCAACGATAGTCATGAGATTGACTCTAGCTCACCAATACCTGGGGCCAATCATTGCTTTAGATGAGTCTAAATGGTAATAAAAATATTCTTTATTATTTTTATCGATAAAGCGATATTCAACATTTTTATTAAGTTCTTCGTTCATTTTACTAGGAGACCAGACTATATAACTACACTCTTTTTGTAAATTGATAAGAAACAATTGATTACCGTATTTGGTTGGTTTGACATCACTGATATAATAAAAACCTTGTGGTAATTCTCTCCATTTAATAGTTTTTTCTATTATTATATATATTTATGTAAGCATTTGTCTAAATGTGATCAAACGATAGTAAGCAATCTATTTTTAATCTCCAACCAGTTCTTTGGTTTTGGCACAGAATAATTGACGCCCTTGTTGCCTCCCCTGTTCTATGAACTTTTTTTCTCGTCTTCGCTAATACCATTGGTCTTACGAAATTTGATCGAATCTCCTGCTTCATTTCGTTGTATTTGGTGAGTTCCGACAACACTAAACGAAACTCATCTTCGGATATCTTACAATTGGTCATTGCTGTCGAAATATGATCCTCAATGCTGTTCAACTTTGCTTCGGTGAGTATCCTAATACTATCGTGTTTTAATGCTTTCTTTTGTAACCTACGAGAAATGAATTTTATCGCTATTCCTGCCAGTCCCAAGACTCCGGTGGTTATTTCCATGGCGAGCACGATAGGCGCAGCGATTATAGTTGATAGTAAACCGACACCGGCTACACCGAGTCCCATGCCAGCTACTACAAGAGCGGTGTCAACTCCGTCCAGAGCATTCACGGCTCTGCGATACTTTTTATACAATCCAAGTCTCAACTCCCTATCCTTTTCTATTCGATGTTTTATGTCGCTTATTTGATGTAATCGAAATCCGTCAACAGTTTCCATCTTTTCATCGAGCGCTGGATATAAACTCATAGTGTATATTGCGAATATATAATAGTCTTTAATTGGTCTTGCTTAAATGTTTTGAGAGTATACATCAACCTTATCAAATGTATATTATACGGAAAGAATATCTTAGAAAGAGAAATTCTGTCACTTTTAATAATTGAACCCCCTCGAGGGTTGCAACGGGTGATGCTCCGACATGAATAATACTGCAACGTTGATGCTCGTGTTTCTTGAGCCATTTAATCGATAGACCTGGTAATATTTCGAAGGCATCTACCGGTGCATCTCCGAACAAGACTTCAATAATAAGCGTAGAAATATTAGGTATTGCACTCAAGTTAACTTTAATATCATCGAATTCTGTAACCAAATTTAAACTAACATTTTGGATTGCCGGACGACTATATAACATATGACCTGTTTTTTCTGGCAGGGGAGAGACTAACACACTTTTTCGTTTTGACGGGATATAGGCCGCGAGTTCGATGCCACTATTTATTATCTTAGTTAAATTATGTCCCTTACCCATCATCACATAAGGTGGGGTAATGGAGATATTCAGTAGCCACTTGATGTTTGCTTCGACCATAGTCCATTTATTCTCACTGTTGTAAATAATATTGTACGAGTGGTTTTAAGGAGTCTACTAACGTCGACATCGCTTAAATCTTCTAGATTTTCCGGGAATATAACTTCTTTCCGCTTGTATACATTATCGTGTAAGTGTAAAGCGTATAACTTACCATTGCTACCGGGTTTACCGAATCCTTCCGTGTCTCCGAGATCGGAAAGCGCAATTGTATTACATTGTCTGATCATTCCAGGGCCTGATGAATTAACCATTATTTATAATATGGAGTGTTACACTTAAGTATCCTATATGTACAGGTTGATGTTTTACATCTAATACAGAAATTTTAAGGTCTGAAATAATAGCACGCTTTAATTTTTTATATTGTAATGGTGAGAAAGATTCCGTTCTGCCACTATTATATTTTTCCTTTTTGACCGGAACACTCCTGAGCAGAGTTGAAGGACTTTCGAGTTGAATATTATCCATCGTGCTGATTTGATCAAGATGGATGAACAACTCTTTATAGGGAACTAAATCGGGTAAGTCTCTTGATCCTTTTACCTGTGTAAATCCAAGTGTAATTGCTAAGTTCATTTTAATCCATATACCTTTTTCTCCAGTGTCGATTTTCACTTTCCCATTCGACTCATTTTGTGTGATACTAATTCCATTAGGCTTAAAAAATTTATCATTGAGTGAGCATACGCTGTAATACCCATCAGGTATATTAATGTTTTTTTCAATAATATTTTGTTTATCTGTTATATACAACTCATTATTATTACCTCTCGCAGCACTTATATTGGTCCACCGTGGGTAATACGTTACATCACAGATAGCTACTTCGAGTTGTCCATCCGAGTTATCGATAGTATGAAGCAGTTCAATAGACTGACCATTTGTTATTCCCGGGAGTGTAACATACATATTAAATATACAATGATACTATATCATAATTTAAATATGAAATCGAGATACATTACTAATCAATCGATTATAGTAACTGCCTCTGGTGCTGAATTTTTAGTTAAATTCCCCGATATCTTTGAAAAGTACAGGGTCACGGCAACTAGCGATAAAATGGTGCACGATTGGTTTCACAATCCGATGCAATTTTGGCAGAATCAGTTAAACTTTGCCATATGGTGTGCCACAACGGGATGTGGCGTATCTCTTTACGTTCCAGGATTTGAGCTGAATAAGTCTGTTATAACATTTCACGTGTACTATCAGATTAGACGTATACTTAAAGAAATTAGTGCTCCATTACCGCAGGATCGAGCGTGGAATTCCACAAATAATAATTATGATAGGTCCGCGTATGAGCGTATTTGTCAGGAATTTAATGTTTCTACGAGTAAAGATTGGCGTATTAAAGGAGCAAACCATGGTCTAGGTGTTGCTTACACAGAGGAAAAAATATCTGTCAAAGAAGAAAGCGATTATGTATATAGAGTACTTAATAAACTTCCAGTTAATTTTGGTAAGTTGTATAGTACCAGCAAACTTTACGCAAGAATATATGATCATTGGCATAAAACCGGTGATTGGTATAAAGGCTGGGAACTTTATAGTAACGATAGGAGAGGGGATATTATGAGTTTTAAGAGTGGTTTAATTTATATTGTTAAAAAATTTATACAAATGAACGATACCGAAAACGCTTGGAATGAATTTCTTAATGATAAAACGGAAAATAATTTTACTAACCCAGGATTTGTAAGAGTTAATGAATCGATAAGAACTTATGTATGGTCAATTCTCGGAGCGCAATCGCAAACACGAACGTCCATTATCGGTTCTGGGACGGCGCTCGATGCGCAAAAACAGTTTGTCTCAAACGTGGAGGACGCCATTAATTCACCAGTTGACATACCATCGTCTATAAAGCGTTTTCAAGATGCATTACAGTACGCTCAATCTAAAGTGGACTTGTTTATGCGCCGGGACTATACATGTCTCCGAGTAATATGGAACTTAAGATCGGTCAAGTGATCGGTTATAATAATAAAATTGTTATTGCTACCGATCAACAAAAACCAGGTATAAATTCAGATATGAACGTCGAATTAATAACGCAAACGATCACGGGTGAAAAGGGAATAGTCAAGCCACAAACACCAACTATCGCACAAACATCTACTGATGCACAAGTGTCACCGCATATTGCGGCTAAAAATCAACAAAATATCGATGAAAAAACAGCGCTTGTAGTAGGGGGAGTCTCGGTTGGTTTACTCATGATTTGGTTAAATAGTCTTTAGCGAATACGTACAACAGCCCTGCAATTGCTAGGATCAGCCCCCACAAGTTTTGACTAAGCCAAGTGGTGGTCTTAGCTAATAAATTCAATAGCCAGGAAACTATACTCCCTATTATACCTGGAAGTGCGGCCGCGGCTTTCTCAGCTAGCTTTCCCAGTGCTGAACCTAATGTTTTTAAATGCTTTTTTATCCACTCTTTAATACCATTTTTATCGTTAGGCTGTGTACTACCACCTGTACCACCTGTGCCACCTGTTAACGCGAGAGTCAAAGTCGATATAATAAATCCCAACGCGGTTAAAATACTGGCAATTGTTATTCTCTGAACAATAATTTAATTTTATCGGCCAGTGTAGTGTCATCGTTGAGGACTCGATCGATAGTTTCTCGAATTCTACTGATTTGCGAACGAAGTGCCTTTTCATTACTGGAAGCCGCTTCGAGGCGGGCCGATCTTTCGTCTTCTAAGTCACGTATTCTTTTCGCTACGCAGCGTCTACTGAACTCATCGCCGGCCTGTTCGAGTTTTGTTTTCTCGTAAGCTGATAGCTTGGTCGTATTATTGGTGAGTTCTCCCCGCATTGTTTGCAGTGCGTTGTCAAGACCTCGTAATTCCCTAATATCGTTCTCTAAGGATGGTGATAACTCTAACTGAGGATCATTAATGGTGGCCAAGATTTCTCCGAGTCCGTTCGAGACCACTCCCACATCATCTGTATTACGGAGTTCTTCCCGCACAGCCTTAAGAACCTTAGTAGTCTTCTCGGGTGCTCGTCCGTATTCTACAATACCTAATTTATCACGAACAAACTCGCGGCTATGTCTGCCGGCTATAGTAGCCAAGGCTAGGGGCTTACGAGTACTATAATGCATGAGATCAATATGCGGAGAGTCACGCACTCGCAATGTTCCTTTACTATCTAGCATAAACTTTGAATAGTCACGACCTATTGGGATAACATAATTTTTATCTTTTTCTTTTAAGGCATCGTAATAATCATCGACGGTTGATTTTAATATTTCATCGTTAAGACTACTTAACCTGGTTTCATTAGTATCTTCGATTGGATTCTGGTTATCAAAGTCATCAAAGGTATCTAGTTCAAAATCACCCATTTTTATATTAAACATATGGTTATATAATTTCAATATAACAATGTCTTCGCAATACGGACGCAAGTTAAACCCACAACGTAGACTTCGAGATCCATTAGGGGTCAAAGCAGTTCGTCAGTCTGTAACTATAACTAATAACCCTAGTACCATCGATCAGAATCAAACGCTTCTGGTTCGCTTTCCTAATCTCGGCGCACACGATGTGTTAGTTCCGGGAACTGTCCGACTAGCATTTACGATTAGTTTGACTTCTACCGACGTTAACAGGGAGCCCGTTCAGAACATAGGTCGTGCTATCGTTAAGAAAATCGCCATTAAAATTAGCGGTAATGAGGTTTTGAGTATCGACGATAGCGATGTATACTATTGTTACATGGATCTCTGGAGAACGGATAAAGAGCGGGAAAACTTACAGTACCAAGGTATTTGTAATAAGAACACATTGAGACTGCGCGTAGGTGCTGAAAATGGTGATGGTACTGTCGTAAAAGATAAGGCCGTTGCCGACGCATTAGGTAACCGATTCTATGTTCCCCTAGACTTTGAATTACTAGATTCCCACATGCCCTTTTATCAAGCATCCCTAGGCGATAGGTTAGAATACGAACTCACTTTTAACGACTACGGTAGAGTAATCAGAGCTGCTGAAGATGCTAGCTATTCCATTGACAATATCTCGCTCGAGTACGATATGATAACGGATCCCGAATTAGCCAGACAAATTCGTAACCATTATACGGGAAGTTTAGCCATTTTGTACGATCGCGTGCTTCGACACCGAAAGATCACGAGGGACAAAAAAGACACGATGTGGAATATCAATCTAAACGTCCCCAAGAGGTCGTTGAAGGGTATTTTAATGTTTAAAAGAAATACCGAGAAGTTCTACAATCCCAAGATTACAAAAGTAGAATTGACTATCGAGGGCGTTCCTAATCAACTATATAGCCAAGGAATGCTAGCATATCACCAGTGGGATGAGATTAAAAAACTTCCTTCTATAAAACGTTCTCCGGAAGTTAACGCGGTCGTGAAAGATCTGTCTCTCGGAAGTGTATCGATGGGTGAATACCTCACCACGAAGTACGCGCTATGGCTGGACATGCGAACAACGGACGATGACCAACTACACGGCAGTGGGAGGAGAATAGAAAATGCTAGCGAGGATGTCACCATACAGATAACGAAGCTCCAGGAATCAGCTGGTAAATTAAACATATATTTGTACGTGATTATGGATGCGCAACTTAATATACAGAATGGGAGATTCGTGCAAGCAATCTATTAATAATCTTTTACCTAAAGATCCTCACTGCGCTATCATATGCGGGCAAACGGGCTGCGGAAAAACAGCTTTTATTCTAGATATTTTACAAAGTCATTATTGGGATGTTTTCGATCATATTATTATTCTGTGCCCGACTATAAGCGTTAATAAAACATACTTATCGAGAGATTGGGTAATGAATGACGACGGGGTACACAGAGTCGATCCGTGCGATCGTTTACAAGATTGTCTCCGAGTATGTCACGAAAAATACAAAGGAGAATCAACCCTTTTCGTAATAGACGACTGCAGCGCTAGTAAAGAACTAACAAAAAAGAAAGATATGCTTTCGTATTTAGCATTCTCCGGACGGCATACTCAACATAGCGTTTGGGTACTCACTCAAAAATACAACTCTGTCCTGAAAGATCTCAGAGAGCAGACCAAATGGGTAGCCCTGTTTCATTGCAAAGACCGAGATTCATTCGAGGAATGTTTACGCGAAAATGACGTCATTTATACCAAGGGTGAACGAGATAAAGTCAGAAAAGTGTTAGCAGCAACGAAGCACTGTAAACTCGTATTAAAAACCGATCAACCAGCTGCTTATGCAATTGCTTAGCAAAATGTAGCAAAAATGTAGCAAAAATGTAGCAAAATTATAGCAAAATGTAGGAAAATGTAGCAAATTGAACATTAGCGGTTAATATTACATAAAATGTGGTTCGAAATCATCATTCTTTCGCAACAGTTCATTATTACGGGATGTATTGGATACGTCATATTCCATTATGTTAGACTTAAATATCTCCTTAGGTATTACATTATGGAATGCGACGAACTCATCGAACAAATGCTCAAAGAATCTGATGTAGATAAATCTTTAGATAAACATAGAGAAAGATTCGCGGCTTTGGTAGCCGGTGGAAAATGTTCCCAATATTTGGGGGAAAATTATACCATCGAAAAAATTGATAACATGACCGACAAAGAGATTAAAAAACTGTACGCGCGTTACGAGTCTAGACTGGGAGCTACCATGACTAAAACGATAGGGTCGTCTATATTACAACTACACACAGTCGTAGTCGTAGCTAGTACGTTTCTCCCCATCCCGGCAGAACATCGCATGTATTTATGGGAATCTCTAGAGAAAGACCCATTCATCGAACACGCTATAAGCTCAGTGAGCTGTGAGTTTTATCATAGATTCGGAATGTTCTTAGCTCCGTTCACCACAGCTTTAATAACGGCTAGGTATTGTCAATTTAAACATACGTGCCCACTTACTAATATAAATGGAGACTCAACAGATTGCGGAAACACAATCACAACAGGTGACACCACAACAGATTGTGAACACGCAACCACAACAGATTGCGGAAATGGAACAACGAATGAATGAGGAACCACAAAAACAACCCAGAGTTTCTAAGAACCCCCCCAAAATAGCTGCAGGAAGAAAGGGAGGGCAGGTGAGGAAAGCGAAATTAATAAATAATTCAAATCCGATTAAAACATTGGCACTAGTAGGAGTTGCTGGTATAGCGGCTGTATGGTTCTTTTATAAGACCGGAGAAGAGAAAACGTCACCCCCGCCGCAACAACAAGTTCAATTAGAGGTTAGTCCTCATATAATGCTATAAGAAGCATGACTACTCCAGTTACAGACAGTAAAATGTTGGTAAACGCGACGTATCATTCAGCGGTGGTCACCGGCTTGGCCATTGGCTATGCTCGTATGGCTAAAATGATTACTAAAGCCACACCTCCCAAGCTAGATTTTAATGGATTTGATATAGGTATGATGGTTCTGGATATTGGATTAGCAATGGCAACGAAGGATATGCTCATCAAACAAGGACTTATCCCGGAAGACATAATGAAGTAATTAAAGATTTGAATATATTATATTCATATAAATATGGCAACAATTGCGAATAGCAAATAGCCTAATCAATAGTGTAGATGTGATTTACCTTTTAGACAAATGATATGATATGTGTATAACCATGAATCTATGCAAATATACACTCATGGGGAAATCGATTCAATGCCAGAAGCCATCTGTGGGTATTTACTGTGGCACTCACGCTTATAACATCAGAAAGGGTTTTAAAAATTACGTTTGTTCTGTATGTGGGATTGGAGTCAAATTTAGTTACAGTTTATGTAAGAGTCATGGTGCTGATAAGGTCAGGAAGCAGATTATTTATGCTAGGAAGAGAGATTACATCAATGAGAGGAATAGGTTGGGGAGAATACGTATTTATATATGAAAAACAACCATTTAGACAAATGAATCATTTTGTATATACCATTCAACCACAATGGTTTTTGTCAGAGAGTTGAAGGCTATGGCAAAGCAAAGTGGCCTACGTGGATATTCTCGTATGAGAAAAGCTGAATTGATTACCTTACTCGGTTTGGAATACAACAAACCCCAGACTGTTAGAGAACTCAAAGTTCGAGCGAGAAACAGTGGGCTGAGAGGTTATTCTCGAATGAGAAGAGCTGAATTGATCGCTTTACCAGATGATGATAATGATGATGTTGAGAATAAACAACAAGAATTAATATTTGTACCCACATCCGCTGGCGTTGGTAAATATCTAAGAGCTTGGAAGATGGATATTAATTCCAACATGGATGTTAACGATATTAAGCCCATCATATCGAGTAAAATTAACGAGGAGTTAGATGATTTACATAGTATAAAATACCAGCTGACGATTAAAATGTCATTGAGTAAAAGTAACGCAGACGATAGCGTCGAATATACCGAACTATATTTCCGAAGCAATCAAGAAGTTATAACCGAATCCGATACTATGAACGCATCATTAGATACATCAATTCAGAGAATACAGGAAACTTTAGAACGCTGGACTAATAGAGGTTCGGGTTGGGGTGTGGATAAAATCGTTAGTTTATATTTAGATATAGCGAATTATATGCCCTTCAAAGGTGGATCTTATATAGATTTACCCCCGTATTATAAGAAGAAAAAAGCCATAATTAACGTAAAAAATAAATCCGATGACTGTTTAAGAATGATGATAAGATCTGCATTGTTCCCCGTAGACAAGCATCCGGAGAGACCTTCTAGCTATCCCCAAAACGATGGACTCAACTTCGATGGTATAGACGAACCTACACCAATATCACAAATTGATAAGGTGGAAAAGCAAAATAATTTAGCTATAAATGTTTTCGGACATTCTAAAGGAATTGTTGTACACAGGATAAGCTCCGCTCCGGAACATATTCCCAGAATCAATTCATTTCTGATCGAAAAAGATGGTAAATATCATTATACGTGGATAAAGAGTTTAAACAGGCTATTATACGATCAAACAAAACATGCTAGAAAGAAATATTTCTGCGAAAGATGCCTGCATGGGTACAGCAGACAAGATCTATTAAAAGCGCATAAAGAAGACTGTAGAGGTGTTGGACAGACCGCTATCAGGATCGATATGCCTAAAGAGGGAAAAAATATATTAAAATTTGAACACTTTTGTAATCAAATGCCAGTACCGTACGTAATTTACGCCGACTTTGAAGCTCTTATCAAACCCATAGAAAATACCGAACGCAATCAAGGTAGTAGTTTTACGTACAAAACTCAAGAACATATTCCTTGTGGGTTTGGATATATAGTTGTAAGGTATGATGGGAAAACAACACTCCCGTGATTTACAGAGGTCCCGATGCAGCGGGAAAGTTCCTACAATATTTACAAAATGAAGAGAGAATAATCAGGGAAAAATTATCGTGTAAGAAACCCATGCGTATGACGATAGATGATTGGAGGGCCCACAAGAAGTCAACGAGTTGTCACGTTTGTAATAAACCCCTGGATGGGGATTCCGTAAGAGATCATTGTCACGTCACGGGTAATTATCGGGGAGCCGCTCATAACGAGTGTAACTTGAAACTAAAAATGAATGCTCAAACAATACCCATCCCCGTTGTGTTTCATAACCTTAGGGGATATGATTCACATCTCATTATGCAAGCTATCTCAAAGGCCGACGGCGGTTTAACGTGCATTCCTAACAATATGGAAAAATACATATCGTTCTCGTTGACTAAACCTATACATTATAGGGACAAGGATGGGAAATCTAGAATAAAGCAAAGCAATGGGCTTAGATTCATAGACTCAGTACAGTTTCTGTTATCTTCCCTGGACAATTTAGCTAATGCGAACAATCCCGATGACTTCGCAATAACAAATCAATATACCGATAAGATAACTCGTCATTTGTTGCTGAGAAAAGGTGTATATCCTTACGAATATATGGATGATTGGTCTAGATTCGAAGAAACTGAATTACCACCCCTCAAATCATTCTATAGTAACTTAACAGAATCTAGAATAACAGATGCCGATTATGAACACGCTCTGACGGTCTGGGATAAATTAGGTTGTAAGAATTTAGGCGATTATCACGATCTGTACTTAAAAACCGATGTACTGTTACTCGCCGATATATTCGAGATATTTAGTAAGACGTGTTTAAAACAATACGGCTTGGACCCGGCATGGCACTATTCCAGTCCCGGACTATCGTGGGATGCATTGTTGAAGAAGACCGACGTAGAACTAAAACTACTCACAGATTACGATATGTACTTGTTTATTGAGAAAGGATTAAGAGGGGGTATATCGATGGCGGCGAAAAGGTATTCTAAGGCTAATAATAAATTAGTGGAAGGATACGATCCGAGTAAACCCGACACGCATATATTATATCTCGATGCTAACAATTTGTACGGATGGGCTATGAGTCAACCTTTACCCACGGGTGGTTTTGAATGGGTCCATAATATCAATGTGAATAATAATGATGAGAATAAAGGGTACATACTTGAAGTTGACTTGGATATCCGAGTTCCTTACATAAAGACCATAACAGTTATCCGCTAGCTCCCGAAAGATTAATGGTTAATAAAGACTGGATGTCGGAATATCAACGTTCATTGATGGGTAATAGTAGGTTAGCTAACGTAGAAAAACTCATACCAAATTTGATGGATAAGACAAAATATATAGTTCACTACAGAAATCTCCAGTTATATCTATCGTTAGGTATGAAACTAAAGAAAATACACAGAGTTCCAAAGTTTGATCAAAGCCCTTGGATGGAGCCCTATATAAGGCTGAACACAGATTTAAGAAAGATAGCCACCAGCGATTTCGAAAAGAATCTGTATAAGCTCATGAATAACTCGGTATTCGGTAAAACTATGGAGAATCTAAGGAAGCGTGTTGATGTTAAATTAGTCAGATCTAATGAGGAAGAAAGACTCAGGAAACTTATAGCCAGTCCGGCTTTTAACAGAAGCAAGATATTCGATAACGACTTAGCCGCGTTGCATATGCAGAAGAGTAATATAAAATTCAACAGACCGGTGTACGTTGGTATGAGTATTCTCGACTTGTCAAAACACTAAATGTATGACTTTTATTACAACGAACTTAAGAAGTAATACGGCGATAGATGCGAGGTGTTATATACCGACACAGATTCTTTGTTGATGGAAATACAAACCGAGGATGTGTATAAAGATATGACAGAAAAAATAGATATGTACGACACGAGCGATTACCCAAAAGATAATCCACTGCACAGCGTAGTAAATAAAAAGGTGTTAGGTAAGATGAAGGATGAATGTGCTGGGACTCCTATAGCGGAGTATGTGGGATTAAGACCTAAGATGTATTCTATAAAAAAGTCCGATAATGGAGAGATAAGAAAAGCCAAGGGTGTTAAGAAGTATGTTGTAAAAAAGCATATCAAACACGAACAGTATAAAGAATCATTATTCAACGGTAGAACGTTCAAACACGAGATGAACTCTTTAAGAAGTTACGATCATAGGATATATGGATTAAGAATGAACAAGACATCATTATCCCCCTTAGATACAAAGAGATGGATTGATAATGATGGTGTAACTACCTATGCTTATGGTTATGGTGGTAATACTGTACCGTCGGGAACTATGAACAACCCTTCTCGTACAAATGCCCTACCCGGTCCATCTTGAAGATAATAAAGAATAGGCTCTCCTTCTTTCGTAACCAATCGACTAATGTTATACGTCTTAAGGGACCATATGGGATCGGTTGCGCGACATAGGCCTCCTTCGAGTTCACCTGCCTGGTATAAATATCTTACCCTTACTCTATCCGGAAGTTCTCGTTCTTTGCCTCTCCTCGGTGCTGAAGATTCGGAAATCACGGATTTCATTTTAATAGCATCGGATGGTTTCTTCCCTATTAATCTCGTTACTTCATTATTCAGCGCTGATACAACGGCTGATAATCGTGTCACCCATTCGGTTGATCTCAATCGCTCGGATTTCATTTCGATCCCATACTGATAGCCAAACAAACGTTCCTCTAGAGTCCGGTTAAATCTTTCAACAATGGCTTGACTGCGGTGGGCCTCTCTTTCACCACGGATGATTTTGACGTCGTGCTTTGTTAACAGTTTAGTTATCGATCCCATAAACTCGCGACTGGGATCTACTTGAAATAGCTTAGGCCATTTTAGCGGTCTGCGTTTATATATGCGGCTCAGTGCATTAGCTACTTCTGTTGAATCTTTCGAGGTTAATGGCTCAGCCTCTTTGTATCGACTAGCCACATCCACTACTGTTAAAGCATATTTATACATTTTGCGTTTTACCTTATCGTGAGGAAGAAACAACAGGTCTGCCTGATGAACTTCATTCGTCGTAAAAATATCAAATTTCTTCCTCGGTATATAACGCGGTGCCGGTAAATATATTTGCCACATCGCTTGTTTCTTTAACCAATCCTTGGCCACATCTTTAGATACCTTAGCCGCGGTGGCTAATTTTTTTATTGCTCCTATACCTTTCCAATATCCTCGTGGGCTATAGTAAATTTTATTCATTATTAATTAATATTGATGTTTCGTTTAATACAAATCTGGCTCAGGTGGAAGTGGTCCAGAACCATCATTACCTATAAAAATTTATATCATTGGCTCCAGGTGGTGGTGAGCTAGAGTCAATTTAGCTGAATCTTATGACTATCGTTGAATCGCATAATCATTTTGGCATAAAAAATGCCACCTGTAGTGGTGGTATAGGTATATAAATCCGGCTCCAGTGGAAGTGGTCCAGAACCATCATTACCTATACTACTACAGAAATTAGGTCAAGATGACCTAATTCTGTTAACACTGGTGATTCCGTCACTAGGACAGTCTATTGGACCCACAGGGGTGGTAGGCCTGTTTTCAGCCAAGGGGTTAAGGTATTTGCTTAACATGTGGAAAACCTTGCATGAGGCCCAGCCTTTCTATCCCTGTCGGGAATGTTGATTTAAGCAACGTAACCCTATACTGAAAACAAACAGGGCCCGGAAACCATTCATACCAGCCAGTATTAGTCTTTTAAATGTTTATCTCATCCTACCATTATACCTTTCACTAAAGTTTACTGTTGCTGTGATATGAATATAAATACTTTTTAATACCATTCCTTGGTCAGATCCTGGTTCGAAGTCACACTGATGTGGATACATAATATGTCCATCATCCACAATCTTAGTAATTGAAAAGTACATTCCTCCAGGGCCCACTTGCACAAAGCGATCTTAGCGCTAAGATGATCGTAACTCCCATACTTTAACATAGGCTTACAATAGACTTAGCGCTAAGATCACTTGGTGCAAGTGGACCCAGTAGATGTCAAGTTGACTGGGTTTTGCTGAACATGTAAAAAGTCTTCTTTTAATTTATAGAAATGCTTTGTTATACAGCTATTTTCATTGTGTTTTTTTTAAAGTCACCTACATCTGTACAGTGAGAAACTTTAAAAAAAAATTCCGTAGGTTGAAGAAAAAAAGCTCAGTCACTAGAAATGAAGAACCCCCCGGCCCCCTCTTAAATATCAAATATCAGGGTAAAGATGAGCTACTCACGGTCTATATTCATGTTATCCAGGATTGTCGATGGGTCGAGATATGTCTCAAAGGTGTCCCTACACATCTGAATCATTTCAATCTGATATTCCAGGGTGTCTCTCGCGCTTCCCTGGTCGCTGGTGGCCATCTTGCTGTGCTGAGCAAATAATCACAATAAGCAAATAATTAATGTAATAATACTAATTAAAAAAACGTTATTTAATCCAAAGCAAACAAGTGACAAGCCTTGATTGTATACGTGTTTACATAGCGCCAAGGTAAGTTTGTAATGCTAACGCCATGACGCATGAATCACCTTTGATCTATGTAAAATAACCGACCAAGGAGAACCTGAACCGTAACATACATACCTTAGTCCCGAACCACCGCTGTAGAATATACATGTATTTTATGAAAACAAATCCTAGAAAAGCAGATCCAGACAGATCTATTCCACTATGACATCAGAAAAACACACCAAAGGCGATCAATGTATTGCGTACTAAAAGACTCCATGGACTATATACTAGTATATGCCCACCTAGGAGAATACGTGCAACAAGTCGTTGAGATAAAGGCCGACTAGGGACTGAAGGCAAATACACACTGTATTCTCTGGTAAACGTTACCCAGAAAACGCCTGTGTGCAGTTTTCCTTTCGTCAAAACAGCCACTCCTTTCAGTCCTGCCAATGTTATCGAAATTCTAGGAAAATCCGATAGTTCTAAAAATAGCCACATGTGTTTTCCGAACTATAAATAGCATCATCGTGGCTGACAGTCAGGGCACCCTGACATTTGAGTTATTTGATGATTTTAGTTCCGCTTCAATTAAATATCCAAACATATAATAAATTGCATTAAAGAAAACGCTAACTATTTCTGGTTTATTTATTTGACGACATTTCGATGTAGATTCTTACACAGTTATTAAGCTGGAGTGACAAGAACCAAGTGATGAGAGGTATAAACGCATGGCGTGTTGTAATTAGCAGGTTAACATTGACAATAACATGTAATATATAGATAACAAGTTGCACACAGATAGTTGGCTGAAGCCAGACGTACAGCAAGAATAACACACAGGTTTAAAATTTGTTTTGCTTGATTGTTGTTTAACGCCGCACTCAGCAATATTCCAGCTATATGACGGCAGTCTGTAAATAATCGAGTCTGGACCAGACAATCCAGTCATCGATATATGAGCATCGATCCACGCAACTGCGATACGATGACATGCATCAACCAAATCAGCGAGCCTGACCACCCGATCCCGTTAGTCACCTCTTACGACAAGCATAGTGACAATGACAATGACAAATTGTTTATTTTTGTCTCATCGGAGATAAAGGTTATAGGCACATACATTATTATAAAAGTACACTATAAAGTATCTCTGCCACCCACGATGTGGATTATAAGAGACCATACATAATACATAGTCAAACAATTTGAGTAAAAACATATAAAAAGCAATATAAATATATATGGTGTTATTGGTAGTGAGATTTTCTTCGGACAGCCATTTTGTAGCACATACTACCTAGTGTTGAAATAATATTATAATCATTTAAAATATATACAAGCTCAATATAGTTATTTAAGTTGCCATTTGTGGGGTTAAATACTTGTGGAAGGTGGGTAACACGGATATCGTCATAAAGCGAGCAGTGGAGGAGAAAGTGAGTTTCATCTTCTACACACCCAGGGCAATATTTACAAAAAAAACGTTGGTTAACTGGCACAGGAGGTTTAGAATAACGTCCCAATTCAATCTCGAGCTTCATTGAACCGCATCTTAAAGATTATAAAAGCGACCTTTTATAACGGGGAAGGAGGACATAAGGCTGTGTATAAATAGCTGTTTTAAATGTTCTGTAGGTTCTCATTTTCGGTTTAGTTTCCAATGATTGAAGCCAGGTGTCATTATCATTGGACTTGAATGAAAGTTCTATCCTAGATAAACCCATCTTGCACTCTTTTCATTACATCTTAAAATATCTAAAAGTCCATATTTGTCAAAAATTCGTTGAACTCTTTTATCCCATGAATTACCACACTGTAAGGAACCATTTGTGTATCTTATATGTAAAACTCTGTACGGGAAGACGTTCAAGCCTGCACCACAGACGAGCTGTTTCTAAGTAAAGTTTCAACTGTGGGTCAGTCCATCCCATGTCGCCCGCACAGCGAGATTACATTGCCTTGTACGACAAGCATGGGTTGCTGAAGACCTATTCTACCCCGGATCTTCACAGGACACAGATAATCAAGTGATGACGAAATTTGGAAAAAAAATAATATCTTAATTGTTTTAACCGTACACATATCGTAACACAAACAACAGGTTTTCGTTTCTGTGTTCTTTCTTCAAACCATAAATATTTTATATTTCTGTGTTAATATGATTTTAAATTTTGCCCTCCTACCTTACTTTTATTTTTACAAATATCTGTAAACAAACTGAGTAGAAAAGGGATTACTCTGTATAATTTAACTGTAGAGTTGTATGGATATATGTCACAATAAGTGAATTTGTTCATTACAGTGGGAGACACTAAGCAAAACCTTAATTTTTTAAAAACACACGCACAAACACGATTAATCCACTTGCGTGTTTTATCGAGGAAAACTAGTCCATAGACATGATGCCGTAAGTTGCAGAGCACCTCAGTATAAAGAGTCATGTGATTCGCGGTAACCACGTGACAGTCCAAGATGGCGGGCGACACACACGATCCGGATAGGCAGTCTATCTCGTCGAAAACGATTACAGATATTCATTACAGACCCTTGATGCAACCAGAATACACACTGTACACTCGAAGATGGTACATCGTCCTAGTTGTGTGTGTTGTCAGCATGGCGAACGCCTTGGTGAGAAAATATACCGTTTCATAACATCCCTTCTAAGTATTAATCAAATGTTTCTCCTTCGTTGTCAGGAAGTGGTAATGTCGGAGTCGGCTGATAGCAAGCCAAGATCTTATGGGTCACTCTTCAGCTTGATCGGCAGTGTAGAAAATAGCAGCATGACAACACAAGTGTGTTGAACATCTCAGGATTTATGTTGTAGTCATAATTATTTCGCAATTTGACATCGAGTCAACAAAACTATTAATACCCACGATCAGTTTGTGATTATATTTATGAATGTATGTAAATATTTTGAACATTCTCTGTCCCTCTATCAAATGTCGAGGTGTATATCTATGTCAACGGCCTTCACCTATCTTTCACCATCAATGACCATGAGTCACACCACCTGGACATCTGCTGTGGGACAAGAGCAATGCAGTTGTGTAAATCAGTACCACTGATTCAGACTGCCATAGTTGTTCTCATGGATTTCCCCTGAACCCACTCCACACACAATGTTTTTTTCTGAAACAGCAAACATGGCCAAGGCAGCACCACAGCCAGGGAGTTGTTGTCATGGATCAACTCCGGCTCATGGTATAAAACCTAATTCTGGACACATAAAACCCCATGAACCATGATCCTGCTACAACTTATTATGTAATATCAATATGTAAATATTGCAAGAAATGGCATTTAACTGTTAAATATATAAGGTTCATTATCAAAATATGTACCCTTATTATGTCAGTAATCTCTCTTTTTCATAAGGTTTGACATAGCCCTTAACTTTCATCCCTAATATTTCAGTGGTAACCAAATTAACATATCATCAAACATTTGCCTTGTCAGTCTGAGTGCTTTATTTTCTTGTGGTGGAGTGGTATGTAGTCAGAAATTGTTGAAATATCACTGTCAATAGACACCGATTGCACTTTTCTGTAACCATATTTCAGATTTTATGTCATATGTATACATGAGTTTTTAATGTTGTTATTTTACTAATATGATTAGAATCTTAAAAGAAACATCAGATATTAAAGTAAAATTCTTTCTCTTTTCTAGGCAGAAGTAAAATATTAGTTTTACAATAATACACCGAAAGAAATATTGTATTTGTTTTTATTTCTGCAAATGATCGGTAACTATAATGGTTACACAAAGGACAATACATTTCCACTGATTCTCCAGTATATTTGAAATATTTCAAAATTATGTTTCTTTGTGTTTGCATAATTTACCTAACTATTATAAAATTTGTAGGTTTCCTATTAAATCACTAAAAGTTTGAATTTTGATAATGACCCAAAAACAAAACAAAACTTATGGGTTTTCAAAAATGGTGGTGAACTTTCAAAACATGAAAAAAATGGTATGTAATGTTGCAACCTTATGACAAAGTAGGGGATATAAACTGGGTGTCAGTTGAAAGAAATATTGTGTTTTTGTATGGATGGCACAAGAAGTTGGTGATGTTAAGTTGGCATGTCAGTATTTACTCAAAGACTGTGATAGAAGTTCTGTATGTACCAGAATGGTCATCCAGGATCAATAATAGTTCTACTTTAGAAACATATTGTAGCTGGAATATTGGTGAGTTATAAAGTTAGTTATAAAGCTCAGTGCTGTAATGGACCCATGAAGATCAGGGGTAGAATGATCTTCAGCAACACATGCTTGCGTAAGAGGCGATTATGCTTGTCGTAAGAGGCTACTAACGTGATTGAGTGGTCAGGTTTGCTGACATGGTTGATGCATGTCATCATATCCTAATTGCGTAGACTGATGCTCACGATATCAATCACCAGATTGTCTGGTCCAGATTATTTACAGACTACTGTCATATGGCTGAAATATTGTTGAGTGCGGTGTTAAACAACAAACAAACAAAAATACACTTGTGTGCTATTTGTTATTCTTACTGTAAGTGACCGCCTATGGGTCCTGTGGTAGAGTGTCCGCCCGGAGAGCAGAAGGTCAGGAGTTCGATTCCCGGCCGCGTCATACCAAAAGACGTTAAAAGATGGTACTTGTTGTTATACTGTCTTGCGCTAGGCATTAAGGGGCTAAAACAAGGACTGGTCGGCTCAGAGTCAGTATACTGTGTCTGAGTGGGGTATTCATGTTAAACTGCGGCATGGTATCTCAGTGAGCTGGCACTATAAATCGGCATCAGTCCAGACTAGTACAAGCAGCCACACACACACTGTAAGTCTTGCTTCAGGCAACCATCTGTGTGTAACTTGTCATTACCGTCCCCGTGATCGTGGGTTTCACCAAAGAGGTAAACGTCTGAGACCTGCATCACTTCAGGCTTTCCCCCCACATCAAGCTGACACACTATAATTTGAATACTGTTAAAAGCGGTATTAAACCCAACTCTCTCACTCATTGTTGTCTATGTATATGACCTGTTATTGTTGTCGTGATATCAATCCCTGGATTGTCTGGTCCAGAATCAATTATTTTTTAACAAATTTAGTACTGTTATGCTTGTGATATGTCGTTAAGTCATAAATGTAATAAATGTTCCTTTCAGATCTGGATCTGTTTTTCTCCCATCACCAACCTAACCACAGCGTACTACGGCATCTCGTCCATGCAGGTCAACTGGCTGTCGCTCATCTATCTCGTCGCGTGCATCCCAGTGGGATTTCTGGCAACATGGCTACTTGACACTCTTGGCCTCCGGATTAGTGTGAGTTGTCTTCTTTGAGTGGCCTTTTGATGTGCGGGGATTGGGGCGGTCAGGTAGCCTAGTGGTTAAAGCGTTCACTCATTACGCCAAAGACCTAGGTTCGATTCCCGACATGGGTACAATGTGTGAAGCCTATTTCTGGTGTCCCCTGCCGTGATATTGCTGGAATATTGCTAAAAGCGGCATAAAACCATACTCACTCACTCACATGTGGGGATTAATAACTTTTTTATTACAATCGATAATTGATATGGATAAACAACTTTTTTTTACAATCAGAAATTGATATGGCTAAACAACTTCTTTGTTATAATGAATATGGATAAACAATATTGTTTACAGTCGGTTATTTATATGGATACACAACTTCTTTATTAATGTTGGTAATTTATATGGATAAACAACTTCTTTATTACAACTTCTTTGATAGGCATTTAGAAGTTGGAGTACTAAGTAAGGATAAGAATTTATGGATGAACAACTTCTATATTACAATTGAGAGCGACGTTTCGGTGTAGATTCTAACACCGTTATCAAGCAAGTGAAGTCAGTGACTCATGACTTGCTTGATAACGGTGTTAGAACCTACACCGAAACGTTGCTCTTAATTGTAATAAAGAAGTTGTACATCCATAAATTCTTATCCTTACTTCTTTATTACGGTTGGTAATTTATATAGATAAACAACTTCTTCATTACAATCGGTAATTTATATAGATAAACAACTTCTTCATTACAATCGGTAATTTATATAGATAAACAACTTCTTCATTACAATCGGTGAACCCACCCTGTACCCAAGTATACAGTGAACAAATATGAAACTAAAACATGTCATGAATGTTACTACATTCCACTGCAGAGTTGTCTACCCTGTTTTCAAATGGCTTGCATAAATGTTTTGGAACAAAACCATCTGAAGAAAATGAGATATTAACAAGAATGTATTTAACTATTTATAGTCTTATAGTCTCAGTGTCATTAAAAAAGTAATGAACTTCTACTTTATCATGTTTATGAGTTACATTTTCAAACATTGTTTTGACAAAACTTAAAAAAAATTATTAGTAAAAACTATTATTCTTATTCAATTATTGTTTATACATGGTAAAAACCATTGTTTTGACATGGTAAATACCATATTTTCTTGAGTATAGTGCACACTTTTTTCCCCCAAAACACAGCTGTGTAGAAGGGGGTGCTCATTATACACGTCATAATTTTTTACCTCAACGCAAAGACATTACCGTGAGCACGTAACATTGGAAATACCATGTCAACGAATCCATACTGATGTATGCAAATTAATCAAATCTTTTTTCCAAAATAATCTGCTAGAGGGGATGCACATTACACTTGGGTGCGCACTACACTCAAGAAAGTATGGTACTATAATTCTTATTTAATTATCTTTTTCAGATTATTTTATCAGCATGGTTGAACCTGATTGGCTGCTTGTTACGCTCTCTGACCGTGTTTGACTTCATGCCCCCTGATGCCCGCTACCCCGTGTTGATGACCGGCCAGCTGTTAGCCGCATGTGCTCAGCCGTTCATCATGTTCTGTCCCACCAAACTGGCGGCGCTGTGGTTCCCTGATACACAGCGTGCAACAGCCAACACGCTCGCTTCTATGGGTGAATACAACCAAGTTTATTGTTCTATTATTGTAGTTTTAGTTCAGGGGTCCGGCTTATCTTCCGCACATAACATTTTGATAAAGATTTCAAGGACCAAGTTAATACCTCGGCTTATCTTTGAGATCGGCGTATGTACGGTCATATACGGTACTCATTAATCCTGCACGAAACAAGTGGTGCCTCTCAAGTCATAAATCTATGACGTCACATGTGATGCGTTTATGAGCGTCGGTTCACACAACATTCCAGCACGTTCGTTAGTAGGTCCTACCAATCTTATATCTCTTGCATATGAGCAATTCTTCATATATTAACCAACATATGGTATTCATGTTTCTTTTGTCAATGAGTATATAATGTGGTATGAACAGGGAGCCTTTGTCAATTCTGTAACGAAAGACCCATCAAAACAGAAACGCACACAAGCTCATCCTTCGGAAAATGGTCAACTTGTTTTTATGTATGTTTTATTTAATTTACATACTCGCCAAGCCTAGTTAGGCCAACCACTCATCTCAATATCATCTGTTTCCTCAGCTAACCCTCTTGGAATATTGGTAGCAAATTTGCTGGCACCAAAACTAGTCACAGTACCATCGGAAATGCCAAACTTGGTAAGTACTGATAACAACTTTACTATTGTAACCATGGTAACATAAAATGATCTGTATCAACATCATCAAAATCAACTGTAACCATGGTAACATAAATAGCTGTATCAACGTGATCAAAGTCAACTGTAACCATGGTAACATATAATTAGCTGTATCAACATGATCAAAGTCAACTGTAAGCATGGTAACATATATTTAGCTGTACCAACATGATTAAAGTCAAGTGTAACCATGGTAAAATATAACGAGCTGTATCAACGTGATCAAAGTCAACTGTAATCATAGCCCGAACTAGTCTCTCGTCATCATTTTCAGTAGGTCTTTGTGTTAATGTGTAGCAGGGCGTGGAGTCATCCCACAGATGGCATCCTTACCTTGTCAGCTTGCTGACGGGGTTAACCTCTTTGGTCATGTGGACAAGGCGTCCGACCTCTGATCAGAAGGTCCGTGGTTCGAATTCCATCACGGGACTCGGAAAATTTATGGCCGCTACAAATGTATGAGCTTTTATTGACAAAGTTTTACTGGACCAAAGACATTTTGAAGTAACCGCGGCCACCAATACTGCTCCACAACCTACCAGTAACTCTTCATTTAATCATATGTGAGTGAGTGAGTGAGTTAATATTTAACGTCACATCGGCAATATTTCAGCCATATCGTGACGACACATATGTATGTAACACTGACATTTCCGATTATCCAGATTATCTGTCGTGATATCTGATTATGTTTTCAGTTGTGGACATGTACAGGAGTGGCTGGTTTAGGTGTTGTCATGGCAACGTTCGGAGTCTGTAGTTCCATTCCACCAACGCCGCCGACTTCAAGTGCAGCAGAGGCATCGGAACCATTCTTCTCAGGACTGAAAAAGGTATTTTATCTTCTCTGTATCTCATAATGGCTTGACTGCCTCCATGGTTTGGTGGTAGAGCGTCTGCCCGAGATGGGAAGGTTGGTAGTTGGATCTCTGGCTGTGTACTTGTTGTTACCATGCCTGGTTCTCAGCTTAAACAAGGACTGGTTGGCTTGGATTCAGTATACTGTGTCTGAGTGGGGTATTCATGTTAAGGGGCGGTGGTTAGGTAGTCTGTGAACCGTGGAAAACATGAGGCCAGTACATGAGTGCCGACAATTGTATTACTGATTTAAGTATTGTTTCATACCTGGGGCACGCTGGGGTAGCCTAGTGGTTAAAGCGTTCGATCGACATGCCAAGGACCAAGATTTGATTCCCCACATGGGTAAAATGTGTGAAGCTCATTGCTGGTGTACCCCAACCTGATATTGCTGGAATAGTGCTAAAAGCAGTGTAAAACCATACTCACTCACTCACTCACTCACTCACTCACTCACTCACTCACCCCGTTTGACTGGTGTTTTGTGTTTCAGCTGCTGCATGTCAAGTCCTACTGGGTGCTGTGCTTTGTGTTTGGTGCTGGTCTGGCCATATTTACAGCATTCACCACATTTACAGAACAGATTCTCTGTCCGCGGGGATACGTGAATGTAGGTACATGATTAGCTTTCTTAACCTGAGCATGGTAAGGCGACACTGTTCTATATGTTTCAACTTGACAGACCTGACACTGAGGCCACAATGAGAACGTAAATAGAGATTATTAGCTGAGTGTGTTTGCGTATCGTAAATGTTCGACGTATTCGACGTAATAAGCACCGGTCGCTCTCAAAATTAGAAATAGGGGGCTCTTATTAGATTATTATTTTGGTGAAAAAAAACAGAGTTGAAAGATAAATTTTGTGGTTTATGCTGACAGCCTGAAATGTTTATATACGACTGATATATATTCCCAGAATTTAATTGCCCATAATTAAGGGTGCATGTAACGTATGAGTGTGTATTATACACGAATAAATAATTCTTGTGTACATTGATCAATCGGAAGGGGTGCTAATTGGGATTGTTCACTAGCCAATATATTAGCAAATATTGCCCAATCATATTGCAGTACTGGTGTCTGTATTACGATATGCATTGCAATGCCCTAAACTACGTTTATAATTACATGCTTATGATGAACTGATCAATATAACAAACATATTTTAGTCCCGGCCATTTGTTGTATACATGCTGTATATATGCTTATAACGAACTATGGTTATAAGGAACTAAAATTAGTTGTCCCTTTGAGTACGTTATTACCATAGCTTACTGTATATTGAGAGTTGAAGTGTTTGACAGTGATTGGCACTGATCGTACGTGCAGATTCAAGTAACCGTGAAGATCGTGGTCAGAGTTGGTCTTTGGCTTGTTTTAAGAGGCGACTAATGGGATCGGGTGGTCAAACTTGCTGACTTGATTGATGCACGTCATCGTATCCCAATTGCGTAAATCAGTGCTCATGATGTCAATCACTGGATTGTCTGTCGTGATATAGCTGGAATATATTGCTGAGTGTTGCGGTTTTCAACAAAACAAACAAACATAATACAATAAATATTACTCCTGCCACATTTCTGGGTTCATGTCAACCCAATTTTGTAGGGGAAAATCATTTTACAGGAATTTATGTGTAGATTTTAGGTGCAAAACGATGCAAATATTTAGGAAATATAATATTTACTTAATATACCGAAACACAGAAAAAATATTTCAAAACGTATCATTTGAAAAGTGTATTGCAGTATACGGGTGATGCTGTGCAGTCTCAAGTTCGTCCTTTTTCCAAAAGTCACCGACCCCTGCTTATTTAGTTTAAAGCAAATAATTTGTTCAATTGACTCAAGCTTTTTGGTGCCAATGTCTGATCTGTCTGATTGTGTGTCATCATTCCCTGACCAACAACCATTGGCTCCTTGATTACTAACAGACTTACCTTTACAGACTAGAGTTGCCTCCCTTTGTCATGCCAGAATCCTATGACTGTGGGTTCAGTTCTCATATTTGCCAAATTATATTTCTAGGTTTGTCAGCACCATACCCTTGCTCATGGGTTTCACCAAAGTGGTAAACGTCTTAGACTTGCATCAGTTTGGGCTTTCCACCCACATTAAACTGAGACCATGCGATATAACGGGAATATTGAGAAAAGCTACGCTAAAGCAGACTCACTCACTCACTCTCACTCTCTCTTCTGCCTTACAGGGTTTCTCTGGTATGTGTGGTGCACTGATGATTGGCGTTGGTGTAGCTGGTGCTGCTACCGCCGGTGTTATCTGTGATAAGACAAAACGTTTTGAAGAAGTTGCCAAAATCAGTTTTGCAGGAGCAACAGTGTTTGGGATAGTTTTTACAGAGGTAAGAAGTATTTATAATGTCAATAACAACACGACAACATATAAAAGAACAACATTTATTAAATTTTTGGCATATGGGGATTCTCGGTATATACATATATACATGACACATAAACATAGTACATGGAAGACTAACTTCAGCCAAGTCTCTAATATTGGAGTAGCGCACTCCATACTGTTTGAGCGTACTGAGACTTGGCTGAGTATACAAACAATGGACGGTGAAGAAATATACCCGATCGGCGGGCTGTACCTCTGCCAAGTAATACAAGTAAGAGTCGCGCACCCCAAGACTTGCTCCCGAGCGCCAGGAGTACCTGGCAGAGTAGACGAATGATGAAAAAAACAAAAAAGAGATGAATGTTAAATTACTTGCAGGGGGAATAGTATCCGCCTGAATTGCCCTCTGATAGAGCGGATAGATTGCCCATATTATTATTAATGATAATTGTGAAATTGAGTTGATGAGAATCCCCAAAAGTAATTAGGCCGTAAGACATAAACAAAAGAACATGATAAAAAGTTACAGAGTTCCAGTTTTGTTTAATCCTATTGAAGCTGGTCACTTCTGTGCCATCGCTATCTGAGCTTTACGTATGGAGACTTGGGACGTCCTGATATAACGAGTGTAACACGCTGAGGTCCATCTACCCAATGACTGAATCATGTGATCGGGCACGCCTTTACTTGCAGCTGATGTTGCTGCTCCTATTCTGAATGAATGTCCGTTGTAGGCTTTGTCATCGTATCCAGCCATACTTAATAAGGTTTTGAGGCACTGAATAAAGAACTTCCTGGATAAGGCACTACCACTGGGTGACACAAACAAAGGGTCATGAGGGGAAGTTCCAGATTGTTTCCTGTGATACATGTAGGTCAGCATATTGTGTACTGGACAGATGGCAGTATTCATCCGATGCAGCACAATGTTCACACCTTTGCGAAATGGATCAGTTTTCGAAGATTGTAAGGTGAGTGTAAGGGATGACAAATCGCTGGCAAACACCACTGAATTGAAACACAAATTGACATGCGGGCTGAATCTATCACACGTAAATTCCCCGCATCTGAGGAATGCGAAAAAGGCCAGGCAACACACTGCTTTCAGCATAATATTGAGGGAGGAGGTGAAGACACCTTGGTCTAACAGGTGACACAACTTGGTAAGTATAGAGCTTGTTATGGGCAACCGAACATATACTGTACAGCCTTGCTGTCTCTTCACAGCACCTACTATGGTATGCAGCCTTGTCAGGTTGCCCAGAGTCCAAGGGTTCGGCACTCCCGCTTTGAGATACATAAACCTCACACCGCATAGGTATGTCTTTATTGTTGCATACCTGAGGTTTTGATGTTTATGACAGTGTGCCACGAATCTGAGTAGCAATTCTTCCGATATGGGAGGAAGTGATGAACTCCATATACTGCTACATGTTGCGATGAAGAGGGCATAGGCCTTGAACCCTGCTTGGTAGACTTCATATGTACAATGGGAGACTGCTGATGCCCACAGGTTGTCTAACTCGTTGTCTGCCATGCTGTAGTTGGTAGTGTTCTCGGAAACATCAATTCTTCCATAGGAGGACACGCAGTTGGGTGGCGACATGCTTGAGGAGCTAGGCGTCTGAATCTGGCTATCTGTAATCGAGACAAAGCATCACTGATATGGTTGTGTTTCCCTGGGACATGCCTCGCGCTGCACATGAAATTGAATTTAGCTGAGGTGAGCGTTAACTTCCTCAGGAACCTCATGATACCCGGAGATTTGGATCTGCCCTTATTGATGATGTCCACTGTGGCTTTGTTATCACAATAAAATCTAACTGATTTCTTAGCCCATTCTTTTCCCCAGACCTCTGCTGCCATAACAATCGGGTATAACTCCATCAGGGCTATAGACATGTCGTCTGCTACCAGTGTGAACAGACGCCCAGGCCACTTAGAGGCAAACCACTTTCGCTGATAATATGCGCCATAACCTATGGCTCATGCTGCATCTGTGTATAGCAGGAAGTCTGGAGCATCGATCCTGTCAGCTGTGAAAAGGGACACTCCATTCCATTGTTCGAGGAAACAAATCCACATGGTGAAGTCGAGTCGACATTCTTGATTTAACTGTACCCTGTTCTTTAGGTCTGGAACTGAATGTGCCAATTGCAGAAGGTAGCCGATAAAGGTACGTCCTGGTTTCACCACTTGCATTGCGAAGTTCATGTGTCCCAGTACTACCAGCAAGTCTCGTTTGGTGACTTCACTCTGTTGTAGTAAGGAGTGGATGATGGTCGTCAATCTGTCTATCTTCTCCATGGGCAGTCTAGCTTCCATCTTGATGGAGTCTAGGGTAATACCGAGGTACACCAAGCAAGTCGTGGGGCCAACTGTTTTTGGTTGAGAGAGAGGGATGCCTAGGTCACCAAACATTTTCAATAGAGACGACATGGTTCTCTGTCCTTGTTCCAAAGTCTTATTGAAGCAGATAAAGTCATCTAGCAGGTGTAATATATAGTCGATATGATAACACTGTTTGGCTATCCAACACACTGCTGCAGCGAGGGTATCAAAGATTTTTGGACTGGATCTGCAGCCAAACACCAATCGTGTGTAGTAAAAATATTCTCCTTGCCATTTGATACCGTGAAGATGCCACAATGAGGGGTGAATAGGGATAAGTTTGAAGGCATCTGTAACATCCGTTTTGCACATGAATGTTCCTCTACCTAGCTGTCTAATGCATGATATGGCATCATCGACTTTAACGTACTTCAATGAATATTCTTCTTTATCAATCAGAGAGTTGAGACTTGGATTACCTTGGTCTTCATGTGGAGCTGACATATCTACTATAAGTCGTAATTTTTTTGAATATTTACCCTCAACCAATCCTATGGGACTAACTCGCTGCAGAGGAAAGGGACTTGTGTGGAATGGACCCATAAGGTAACCTTTGTCCTTCTCTTCATGTATCAGTTTCGTCACCATTTTTACGTTGAGGGGTCCTCGGGTTGATAGCAAGTTTCGACATATTCGTGTGACGGTTGGTGGGTTCTTAATTCCTGTGTAGAAACCTTCTTGGAAGCCGAGGATGAGATATGCTGTCATGTGTTGGTCTGGATGCTTGGCTAAAGTAGCTCTCAGTGTCTCAATATTAACAGGAGATGGTCTGGCTTCAAGTCATTTGTCCGACTTCCCATTCTTGGACGGCTTGTCTGTGCGACATTGAAATTTCGGATGGGTCCTCTTGCATATTAAGCACACGTGCATGAACCTGCAGTGTTGATGGCTGCATCCTCTGTCATTGTAATTATTGCAGATGGATTGTCCCTGATGGAAGATGATGGCTCGTCCATGGGCGTCTGTACCGTCGAAATTGTTCGTCCGTATCTGCTGCGGCTTCCTGGGTACCAGGGATGATTTCAGGTGGTCATTAAGGGACAACGGGCAGAATTCTGATGTGTGATTTAATTCGCTGCACCACTGACATGCATTGGCTTTCCTGGACGTAAAAATCTTGATATAGAGTTCTCGGTCCAGTCTGCCCCAGTATACTGGTCGATTTAATAGTTCAATGGCAGCTGCTGCTTGTGCAGAGAACATCTTGTGGTAAGTGTAGAACGCATTGTCGTCCGTCTCGTTACTTAGTCCAATAATGATGCCTTGATATTCGTCCAACTCTGCTGACCTGTTGGGGAATTTCTCCAACATTATCTTTTTGAACCTTTCAAATGCTTTGAGGAAGTCTCTGATATTCAACACTTTCTGAAGTCTCTTGTCATTGGTAGTTTTGAGATGTAATTGACCATCGCCTATCTGAATGCTACGTGGGCCACAATGAACATCATCCGGAATTAGTAACAGAGCCAAATTAATGTCCCTACCCTCGTGAATCTGTTGCCTGAGATGTGCAGACGCTGTCTCCAGTCTTGGCAGTGTGTTGGGGTCCAGTGGTTGCGTAGCGGTGGCGGCATGGTTGGCAATTGCAGTTGACAGGGTGAATTTCCCGTTTATTCTAATTTCTTCTCTGGCAGTTGATTGCTGCGGCAGAATGGAGGGACTTGTCGTTGTGTCGGTGGCGGAAGGTGACGACTGAGTATGGTGAGGCAGCAAAACTCTTGTGATAGTTTCCACTGACTGTTGGAGCGCTTGAACAGTCGCGACTAAACTCTGCAAGTCAGGCTGTGTGGGCGCAGCCATGACACTTGGTGACGTCATAGGCGGAGTCGTTCTCGGTGCTTCGTTTGGAATTACGTTAGGTTCACCGACATCGCGAATATCCACTGAATTAGGAATGTTTCGAAACTCTTGTCTGACTTGGCTTGTAGCTGAAGTCCGGGAGGCAGGTAGTGGCAGTATGTTCGCTGGCACATTCTTTGAGTAGAACTGAATGAGTTGACCTCGTGACATAGAATTTGGCAGGTGTAAAATTCCGATGTCCCTGGCGATGCGCTCTCGGAGTTCTGCAACGTACCAGTTGGAAGGGTCGTGAGAATGTTCGGTAGCCGCCGAGTCTGGATTAATTGACTGGTATCTCCGGCGGACGTTCGAAGAATTAGACCGAAGTCGTGTCGATACGGCCGGTCGGCCATCTTGGTTGTTTACATCGATGGCAGCTTCGCAAGTCGAATTACGTTTTCGACGAGAGGCCATAGTACTGTTACGAGACGGTACTGTATGTGACGGTTACTTCGTTACTACGTAGGTACTTCGTTGAGAAACCGGAAATATGGCATAAAGTTCAGTCAAGATCCGACCATTACGAAACGCGCTTGATTGAACCATGTGTTGTGAGCTGAACAAAGGAATTGCTGACAGCTGACTGCGCATGCGCTAAGGCATGATTAAGTTTGGGGGTGTGAGAGAAACGGAATATGATTGTGAATTGCTCGGGTTCCCAAGCCGACTTAACTACAAATAAAACCCTTGGAGTATATTACCTGATGACTAACAGTCACGTCTGTATAGCACAGGTTAGCTTGTTGAATTAAACATTCGTAATGGACAATAAAAATTATAGAAAATTATCATATGGTATGGTGCATGTAATGCATAACATTCGATGACGTAACCCTTGCTATTGCCATTATAAACTCAACTCAATACCTAAGTAATAATTTAATTACCAACTGCATGATGACTTTGGCATGTTGACTTTTAAGGTATTATGGCATTAATGAAAAAGCAGTGCATCTCTTTTCAACAAGCATAAAGTGGGTACCCGGTAGTGTGGTAAACAAACTGAGGATGTGTCTTATAGCTTCTGAACATTTTGTTGCAAGGAGGTGAATGTTTTTAAAGAAATATATGCTTTCTGTAAGGGGGATACTTCACTGGGATTCTGTGATCTGGATGGAAATCAGCGACAGGAGTGGGGTGTGTGGAGGGGTGGGGTGGGTGTGTGTGTGTGCGTGTGTGTGGGGGGGGGGGGATTATTGTTACAAACACATCCTGATTGTGGCCTTGTCTATTGTGTGACCTTGTAGCTGGATGTAGTTATGTTTAGGTTGACGTCCAGACCTATGTTTAGGTTGCATGGCCTTCCCTAATCCAGGAATTCTACACATGTCAGCAGTTAGCTGGAATGACTCCTTAAAAAACAATAAAATTCTGTTGAAAACACTCAAGTTTATGGCTCTGCGCTTGTGTTTAGGAATATTCTCATGTAATGCAATGGTTTATCTAGACCTGGTCAGACGCCAATATTCGGCCCCAAGTCTATAGCAAATGCCAGTCAAAATTCCCAAATTTGAATGAAAAAATCAATGATAATACATTTTACTAGTAACTACTTTAATGCTTAGGTTTATATTATTGCATTGAATGAATTCTCCAAACACAGTCTTAAAAACCTCTGAATTAAGGAAAATAGGAACTTCAAAATAATGAATTCCCAATTTGTGTGCCAGGGGCCCTTAGTTTAGTATCCTATATAAATCCCTGTTATGTATGGCATGGACAATACATATCACATACTAAATGTGACATTCTAAATGTGGCATACTGAATGTGGCATACTAAATGTGGCATACTGAATGTGGCATACTAAATGTGGCATACTGAATGTGGCATACTGAATGCTCCCCAGGCAAAGACTCATGGGATAGGTTGTCTAACAAAATGGCAGCATAACATGCAGTGGCCAACACTTGACCAGCGAGAGGAACACGCTACCCTGATACCCAGCTTCTGAGATGTAGGAGTGAACAAGAAATAACAAGGTTACCTCAAAACACAATCAGTCATGAGCAATGACTGCCTATTGCTGTACGTGACTCACACCATCAGTCATGTTGACTCACAAGCGGCCTACCATTGACATTAATGACCACTGTTTGAGGTTAAGCATCAGAGTGGAGGTGTCTGTGTCACTCCTCCGTGGTCTAGTGGTAGAGCGTCCGCCCGGAGAGCGGAAGGTCTGGGGTTCAATCCCCGGCCGCATCATACCAAAAGACGTTAAAAGATGGTACTTGTTGTTACCCTGTCTGGCGCTCGGCATTAAGGGGCTAAAACGAGGACTGGTCGGCTCGGAGTCAGTGTTCTGTGTCTGAGTGAGGTATTCATGTTAAACTGTGGCATGGTATCTCAGTTAGCACTATAAATAGGCATCTGTCCGGACTAGAACAAGCAGCCACACACACACTTACATGCACGTCGCTATATAAGTGCAATAATCTTGGATGCGACGTTAAACCCCATTTCACCTCACCTCACCTCTGTGTCACTCACTCATGCCGAGAGCAGGCATGGCATGACCTTGAGTTAACTCTGGTTATTCCTCTTCCAGGTCAGCCGTCTCCGAGACATGGACGTGGAGATCGCTGTCAGTATATCTCTGTTCGGTTTCTTTGGTTTTGCACTGTATCCTATATGCATGGAGTTGGCAGTCGAGGTTACCTACCCTGTTGCCGAGGCAACCAGTTCAGGGATGCTGTTTATATCAGGGTAAGGATTTTTTACATTAAGTGCATATAGTGCTCTGTGAGACATTTAGCAGTTGACCATATATGGTATGTGATCTACCCAACTCTCTCATTATGCTGAGGAATACTGTTAAAAGCGGCTTTAAACCCAACTCACTCACTCACTCACTATGCTGGACTGACCTGTGAAGATCCTTGGTAGAATAGGTCTTAAGCAACCTATGCTTGCCATGAAAGGTGACTATGCTTGTCGTAAGAAACGACTAACGGGATTGGATGGTCAGGCATGTCATCTTATCCCAATTTCATGGATTGATGCACATGATGTCATTCACTGGATTGTCTGGTCCAGACTCGATTATTTACTCATATTGCTGTAAAAGGCGACAATGCTTGTCATAAGAGGCGACTAATGGGATCGGATGGTCAGGCTCGCTGACTTGGTTGAGGCATGTCATCAATCCCAATTGGGTGGATGTTATTCACTGGATTGTCTGGTCCAGACTTGATTATTTATAGACCGCCGTCATATAGCTGGAATATTGCTGAGTGTGGTGTTAAACAACACACGAACAAACAAACAAACACTACACTGAACTTGGCATGTGTTGTCCTACCAGCCAGGTCCAGGGGATCGTGTACATGTTGGTGGCCCAGATGATTGCGCAGCCTCTACCCCAACAGGAAATGGGCCTCCCCACCGGCTGCAGCACCAACGGCTCCTCTATAGGAGACGACTTCACCCCTCAAGACTGGACAAGTAGGTAGCAGGGTCCTGGACTGACTCCATGTTGTGGTTATCTGTGGGAGTGAAGTCAGCTAGCCTAGTGGTTAAAGCGTCCGCTTGTCACGCCGAAGTACTGGGTTTGATTCCCGACATGGGTACAATGTGTGATGCCCATTTCTTGTGTCCCCGGTTGCTCGAATATTGCGAAAAGCGGTTCTAAAACCATACTCACTCAATGTTGGAGTGATACCTCACTTGAGTGAAATGTCATGTGATGATGCAACTACTGTCTGCCTCAATGACATTGCTTTTCAATATTCATCATAAGTAAAATATTTGGCTTTTCTTTTACTATCTACCTGTGCCTACCTGTACTTACCATTATTATGCCGCAAAGTGAGATTGACCAATCAGAGAGCAGAACTACTTACCCCACATGAGCCCATAAACTGTTAGTAAAAATCCAAGATGGTTGTTGCTGACCTAATATGAGACCGTATACCGTCAGTAACAGCCATCTTGGATTTTCCAACACCCACCTCACCTATTTCACATGAAAAATCTGGTACAGAAATCCGTTATTCGACACTGTTTTGCATTTTTGAATCATTAATTGTGATGTGCAAGGACACTTATCTTTTTTAAATCATGGCCTTTATTGATAAAGATTATAGTTAAAATTGTCAACCATGTTTGGAGAGTAGTCTCCCTTTGACCCTTACCATCTTCAAAATGGATACCACATAGTGTAAACTTTTCAGCATAATAAATTAGTTATGGTATCTTTAGTCGCAGTAGATGTTAGGTTACCAGAAAAATTTGAAACTATATATGGCAACAACAAAACTAATAGTATTAGCCTGTTTTTACCTATATCTACTTACATCAGCCTTTCTCTACCTATATCTACCTGTATTAGCCTATGATGTAAACTAATTCTTGTTTCAGTCCCCAACTTGTTCCTGAATGGCATTGCAGCCTTCGTCTCCATCGTTTTCATGCTTCTATTCCATCCACACTACCGCCGCATGAGAGCTGAGGAACTTGCAAAGGCAGAGACTATTCTGAATTATGAATCTGTAGACTCAGGGTGACAAAAGTATTAGATTTCTAGAAAAACAATACTGCTGAATGTTGACCATCTGTGAAATACCTGGGCACTTTGACGATAGCGGGAGTTATTTATGTGTGTGGATGTGCTGGCGCCGCCGTGCCTGGTTTGATCCCCAACTTGTTCTTCTTGAACTTCCTGCTTGCTGTGTGTTTATATACTCACCACCAAACGAAACACGAAATTGTACGTTAAGAAGAGATGTTTCCAATGTCTACCACTTAAGGACAAAACTAACACTCAATTAAGTGTTGCCACAGTGTGTCTTTATTCTTATGACGATATGCTGCACGCGATTTCCAAACTTTACTCGCTAATCCTGCATGAGACAATACAATTAGTGCATCTCGTGTCATGGATCTATGACGTCACATGTGATGCGTTCGTGAGCGTCAGTTCACACAACATACCAGTATGTTCGTTTGTGCATCGAACCAAACTAATATCTCTTGAATATGAGTAATTGTTCATTTATCAACCAACATGTATAGTATTTACATTTCTTTTGTCGGTGACTATATAATACCAGGAGAAGTATCCTGACATATGATTGGCTGACGCTAATCGTGAAGATACTGCTAGGGGTATAAGAGGATGTCTTGTCAAGAAAATTACCATGGTTACCAACGTTGTGTGTGCCGGAATCTTATGACCACAAGTTTGAATCCCAGAACGGCCCTGTTTATAATCCTTGGTCTTTCAGCTTCATCTCCCAATCTCATTAAAATCAGCTCTAAGTCTCGCTACCGCTTACCAAAGATCTGAAGACATCCCATTACAGGTCACGTCAGAACGACCTTTCGCGAACATTGACCGACCAATGAAATGACTGACAAGAAATCGACATTTGCCAATCAGAAGGCAGCTATCTCAAGCTTTATGGCACTAGTTTCAAACTGGCCATTACGCTTCGAAACATATTTTGACGTATTCTCGATTAAAAATGTTTAAGCTGACCAAAACAACATTCTGGAATGGCTTATAGATGGCCTAGATTGTATGGATATAATCATAAAACCCGTAACTGTCGTTCGGAATATCCCATGTTAAATATCTCGAGGTTGCATGATTAGAAAACACATTCCGACTGTCACTTTCAGGATCTGGTTGGATTGGTTGGATGAAAGGTCGGTCTGATGTGACCTGTAACGGGATGTCCTCAGATCTTTGTCTAGCGGTAGCGAGAACTAGGATCTGATTTTAATGAGATAGCCTCATCTCCATGCTCGTGCCTTCCACAAGAGTGATGAATGTTCACGGCCATTGACCCTTTGACTTTCTCTCCACCAGTTGACATGTTGTGACATAAATGAAATATTTTTCAAAGCTTCATTAAAATGAGTGATTTGGCTAACCATGGTAACTGATGCTTCTTCTGTTTAATGACTCAGTGTCAGAAGTATTTGTTTCCTTCTGTTTGGGTAACCTTGGTAACTGAAGCTTCTTCTGCTTATTGACACAGTGTCAGAAGTATCTGTTTCCTTCTGCTTGGGTTACCACAGTAACTGACACTTCTACTTATTGACAGTGTCAGAAGTATCTGTTTCCTTCTGTTTGGGTAACCTTGGTAACTGATGCTTCTTCTGCTTATTGACACAGTGTCAGAAGTATCTGTTTCCTTCTGCTTGGGTTACTACAGTAACTGACACTTCTTCTTATTGACATTGTCAGAAGTATCTGTTTCCTTCTGTTGGGTAACCATGGTAACTGATGCTTCTTCTGCTTCCTTCTGTTTCCTTCTGTTACGATAAATGGAATATTTTGGGAACAGCTGGAAACAAATATCACCTTGGCTTTTGACCAAAAACATGACTAGTCACATAATCACCATAAAAATATTCATTTTCCAGTCATGGAAGATTAACCGTGTTATTGAATGTCATTAACATAGTATTCTTCCTCGTTTATGGTTCATTCTGTTGAATATCCCGAAGCACCACTAAACTCACCGTCGTGCAGTTTTTCATGGTTTCATATATTTTTTTATACTCATAGTATCGTAAAAGGTGACTATGTTTGTCGTAAGAGGCGACTAACAGGATCAGGTGGTCAGACTCGCTGACTTGGTTAATGCATGTCATCATTCCCAATTACGTGGATCGATGCTCATGATGTCAATCACTGGATTGTCTGGTCCAGACTCGATTATTTACAGACCACCGTAATTTAGCTGGAATATTGCTGAGTGCGGTGTTATACAACAATCAAACAAACAATATACTCATATTTCACAAGATTCTTTTATAGCTATTGATAGTTGTTGTTGTCCTAAGATGGTTTCAATCTGAGACCCAGGTTATTGTCAAGATTTAATGTAGAAACTTTCATTATCATGATAAGTGAGTGAGTTGGGTTTAACGCCGCTTTGAACAGTACTCCAGTTATGTCATGGCATTATCGTGAGGAGTGAGTGAGTTGGTTTTAACGCCGCTTTGAACAGTACTCCAGTTATGTCATGGCATTATCGTGATGAGTGAGTGAGTTGGGTTTAACGCCGCTTTGAACAGTACTCCAGTTATGTCATGGCATTATCGTGATGAGTGAGTGAGTTGGGTTTAACGCCGCTTTGAACAGTACTCCAGTTCTGTCACGGCATTATCGTGATGACAAAACATGGATGCCATGGAACATATTCCATGACATAAGCCATGACTACCCCAGTGTACAGAACATGCCTCTGAATGTGAGTGAGTGAGTGAGTGAGTGAGTGCGTATGGTTTTACGCCGCTTTAAGCAATATTCCAGCAATATCACGGCAGGGGACACCAGAAATAGGCTTCACACATTGTACCCATGTCGGGAATCGAACCTGGATCTTCGGCGTGACGGGCGAACGCTCTAACCACTAGGCTTCCCAACCGCCCCTCTCTGAATGTGAAATACAGAAGACTGATCCATGCTAGTAAGCACACTGATCAGGCTCTCAAGTATGACCCTGAGTTTGGATCACGCATGTTGAGACGCCCAACGCTTATACCGTATTCGTGCACCTGTGCACCCTTTTGAGTTGAGTTGATTGGTTCAACTGTGTCATATGGCTCTGTGACGCAGGGGTAGCATTATGCAGATGGCTGTTTCAATGAATGCTCGTTCCACCCGTGACGAACAGGTCTGGTTGTTGATAAAATATAGTGATAGCGAAATAGACAGATTTTTTATTCATGCACCAATTGTCTTTCAATGTAATATCCAGTTATGTAGGACTGTTTAATAATCTCATACCAACTTTGACTGGAGTAGGTCCAATAGTTTTTCAGATATTGTTGTAAACGTTGGTAGCTTAAATTACCTTCCAGACTATAGTTGTCAAGGAAACCCACCATTTTTTTTATTACAAATGATAATATTTGCCAACCTACTTATCCTCATCAGGGCGGGGAATGTTGTGATGTTGTTCTCAGCCGACAAGTAACCACAGATCTACCTCAATCAACATTCAAAATATTTTTCCTGATATTGTAATATGTTGTAACAGACTATCAGAAAATTGGGAAAATCAGAAAATGAGGAAGAAATATGGTGTAGGAGTGATTTAGTAAAGGATTGACCAAAAACGTATATATTGTATATTGTATATAAGTCCGTGGATTGACATGAGTATTTTTTTCAGTTCATTGCGGTATGAATAGAAAAACCAATGTGTAAACTGTATGAATCTGTGTAGTCGAATACGGGTGAGAATGAAACCGAGGACATGAAACTTGCGGAACCCAGGCAAACAGGAATAAAACAGGCGAGCTAGCCTGCACATTTGCTGTTTCATTCCTTCTTGGCCTTTGGTCTTAAAGGGTAGTTTGGAAAATTGATATGCATGAATTTCGCTAAATGTACTGTGCATGACGATACACGTGAGCAGAAAGGGAATTCCCGCCACTGTAATACTGGGGTTCCCCAACATTCCTTAGTAACAAAAGTAGTGTGCCTCGTTGTGAGGGGCTTGATTTTTACATTCATTAGGAAATGAAACGTGACCAATTCAGCTAATCAGAATGCAAAATTTGATTATAACCAAATGGTGGCACAGGCAATAGTTTGAGAAACATGTTTTTAACAGTGTGATGAAGTAGTTTCTTCAATGACAGTCATGACAGTAAATGTGAAGACAAACACTGACATGTATTTGTGTGTCTGTTTTTGTTGAGCATAGGAAGTCGACTTAATGGCACAATGGCAGCCATGTTGGATTTTCCAATTGTGAATAATGTTTTCATTTTCTATTTGTACTATTTTTTAAGATACAAATATGCAATTCCATCAAAATGTGATGTTGGTGCTAATTAGGATGTATTAAAGTAGCAAGTTTTAGTTTATATTATTTTAAAACCAAATTTGTTTATATATTGAGTTTTTTGGCGACCATGTTGAACTTGTCATAAATAATTATAGTTGTATGTATGTTAATAATTTTACATAAAATTAGAAAGTTAGCATTTGGGGAAAGAAAGAAATTTTCGAATTTATAAAATGCCTACTATGATTTTGAATTACCCACAATTCCTCTGACAGTTCATTTTCCTTGTTTGTGTCTTCTTTATGCCATAATCTATTTTTAGACAAAAATAACATAATATTTATCAGTGACTCTCAACAGTATATACATTTGTATGCATGTATATATAGATGAAAGTATGTTAATAGGAAAGGAATACGACACATGTGACAATAATATTATTTCTCCATTAAGACATCAACATTTCTCTCAATGACTTTTCAGCCACATTTATGAAAGTTCTCCCATGTTCAACTTATAGTGATTGCATCATGTTTTATAATTTGGATATAGTTGATTTTATATAATTTTGTGAAAGCGATAATGCAGCTATGAATTTCCTTGCATTGTTTTATTTCAATTAATATTTTTGGTTGAAACTCTTAAAGATTCTTTCTGTTGTTGATTTTTGTTTATTATGAAATTTCACTGTGAAATTGAGCAATTTTTCTATCGGTTTTCTGAATAAATGTTCTATGAATAAAAGTTGTTTGTTTTCTGTTACTAACCAAGAACAATCACTACTAATCAAGAACAATCACTACTAATCAAGAACAATCACTACTAATCAAGAACAATCACTACTAATCAAGAACAATCACTCCATGCTGCACTGTCGTTTTGACTCCCTTCACATTTCCCCTAAAGATAGTTGCCTACCAAATATCATCTAAATAACATTTGATCAGTTGTTGATTGAGGTGTTATCCTGGCTTAAGACAAAAATTAATTTGGTTTACACATTCCTAAAATCTGAACCTTTCCTATGCACTCAAGCATTGACAAAAGGCTACACTTTATAATGCTATACCCCTTTTTATAGCACCAGTTGTGACATGGCTGAGATATTGCTGATGTTTATGTTGAATTTTAGACGACTCACTCAGTCTTTGACACCAGAGTTACCGTATGTTCTGTAGTAAACGTCCTGCTCCTCTGTACCCCTATGTAGGGCAGTTGTACCCACAATATGTGCAGTGTCTCACGTTAGAGTCGTGCATTGTCCCATGGTGAGGTGAGGTGAAATTGGGTTTAACGTCACATCGAAGATTACTGCACTTATATAGCGAAGTGTGTGTGTGTGGCTGCTTGTACTAGTCTGAACTGATGCCGATTTATAGTGCTAGCCCACTGAGATACCATGCTGCAGTTTGACATGAATATCCCACTGAGACACAGTATACTGACTCCGAGCCGACCAGTCCTCGTTTTAGTCCCTTAAATCCCGAGCGCCAGACAGGGTAACAACAAGTACCATAATTTAACATCTTTTGGTATGACGCGGCCGGGGATCAAACCCCGGACCTTCCGCTCTCCAGGCGGGCGCTCTACAACAAGACCACGGAGACAGTCCAATGTCCAATGGAATGCTGTGCTGTATCCCACAGCTGTTGTGAAGTGTCCCACAGCTGTTCTTTACAGTGTCTCACGGGGCGGTCGGGTAGCCTAGTGGTTAAAGCGGTCGGGTAGCCTAGAGGTTAAAGCGTTTGCTCGTCACACCGAAGACCCGGGTTTGATTCCCGACATGGGTACAATGTGTGAAGCCCATTTCTGGTGTCCCTGCCGTGATATTGCTGGAATATTGCTAAAAGCGGCGTAAAACCATACTCACTCACTCACTCTTTACTGTGTCTCACATCGGTGCTTTGCAGTGACTTCTTTTCAAAGCCGTGGAGACCAGGGATTTGTACATCTGCCTCTTGATACAAACCATAATAAATATATCTTCTTTGGTGGAGGGGAAGAATGTGGCCTTGGCTTTCAATATCTAGGGAGTGGTCCATATAAGGAAGGTTCCCCAGGTGCTGATTAGAGAATCTCCAGGTGTTGATTAGAGAATCTCCAGGTGTTGATTAGAGAATCTCCAGGTGTTGATTAGAGAATCTCCAGGTGTTGATTAGTAAATCCCCAGGCGTTGATAAGAGATTCCGAGGTGTAAATGAGAGGATTCCGAAGGGTTAAGTAGAGAATCCCCAGGTGTTGATTAGAGAATCACTAGCTGCAAATTAGAGAATTCAAGGTGTTCATTAGGGTATCCCCAGGACTCTCATTGAAAGAGACTCATTATTAGAGGATTCTGAGGTATTGATTAGAGAATCCCCAGGCGTTGATTAGAAAATCCCCAGGTGTTGATAAGAGAATCTGAGGTGTAAATGAGAGGATTCCCAAGGGTTAATTAGAGAATCCCCAGGTGTTAATTAGAGAATTCCCAGGTATTAATTAGAGAATTCCCAGGTGTTAATTAGAGAGTCCCCAGGTGTTAATTAGAGTCTTTCCAGGTGTTTTTTAGTGCATCCCCAGGTGTTAATTAGAGGATCCAAGGTGTTCATTAGAGGAAATACAACAATGTTGTTGGAACTAGAAGTGAGTCACAGCATTAAATGTTTTATCAAGTACATCTATAAATAACGCCCTGTCGGTTATCCATCACCATAAATTGATAATGAGGTTGAAATGCATGACTTATTTTTGTAGCCTGAAAATCCGGACACAAGAGCCCAATCTCAAGCACTGCAGGTATATGTCGTGTCAACGCAGCTCTGATCTCTACAGCTACCTACTGTTATACTGTGTAACCTCATGGAAATATATAAGGGAACATTTGTAATATCAGGATTATGACAGTGTGTTCACTAAGTAAAACAAAGAATATACAGAGTTCACTAAGTTTACAGTGTTCACTAAATAAAACATAGTTACAGTGTTCACTAAATAGAACACTAAGTCTACATTGTGTTCACTAAGTAAAACACTAAGTGTACATTGTGTTCACTAAAAAACACTAAGTGTGCAGTGTTCACTAAGTAAAACACTAAGTGTGCAGTGTTCACTAAGTAAAACACTTAGTGTACAGTGTTCACTAAGTAAAACACTTAGTGTACATTGTGTTCACTAAGTAAAACACTTAGTGTACATTGTGCTCACTAAGTAAAACACTAAGTGTGCAGTGTTCACTAAGTAAAACACTTAGTGTACATTGTGTTCACTAAGTAAAACACTTAGTGTACATTGTGCTCACTAAGTAAAACACTAAGTGTGCAGTGTGTTCACTAAGTAAAACACTAAGTGTACATTGTGTTCACTAGGTAAAACACTTAGTGTACAGTGTTCACTAAGTAAAAGACTAAGTGTACATTGTGTTCACTAAGTAAAACACTAAGTGTACATTGTGCTCACTAAGTAAAACACTAAGTGTACATTGTGTTCACTAAGTAAAACACTAAGTGTACATTGTGTTCACTAAGTAAAACACTAAGTGTACATTGTGTTCACTAAGTAAAACACTAAGTGTACATTGTGTTCACTAAGTAAAACACTAAGTGTACAGTGTTCACTAAGTAAAACACTTAGTGTACATTGTGTTCACTAAGTAAAACACTAAGTGTACATTGTGTTCACTAAGTAAAACACAAAGTGTACATTGTGTTCACTAAGTAAAACACTAAGTGTACATTGTGCTCACTAAGTAAAACACTAAGTGTACATTGTGTTCACTAAGTAAAACACTAAGTGTACATTGTGTTCACTAAGTAAAACACTAAGTGTACATTGTGTTCACTAAGTAAAACGCTAAGTGTACATTGTGTTCACTAAGTAAAACACTAAGTGTACATTGTGTTCACTAAGTAAAACACTAAGTGTACAGTGTGTTCACTAAGTAAAACACTAAGTGTACAGTGTGTTCACTAAGTAAAACACTAAGTGTACATTGTGTTCACTAAGTAAAACACTTAGTGTACATTGTGCTCACTAAGTAAAACACTAAGTGTACATTGTGTTCACTAAGTAAAACACTAAGTGTACAGTGTTCACTAAGTAAAACACTTAGTGTACATTGTGCTCACTAAGTAAAACACTAAGTGTACATTGTGTTCACTAAGTAAAACACTAAGTGTACAGTGTTCACTAAGTAAAACACTAAGTGTGCAGTGTTCACTAAGTAAAACACTAAGTGTGCAGTGTTCACTAAGTAAAACACTTAGTGTACATTGTGTTCACTAAGTAAAACACTAAGTGTACATTGTGTTCACTAAGTAAAACACTAAGTGTGCAGTGTGTTCACTAAGTAAAACACTTAGTGTACATTGTGTTCACTAGGTAAAACACTAAGTGTTCAGTGTTCACTAAGTAAAACACTAAGTGTACATTGTGCTCACTGAGTAAAACACTTAGTGTACATTGTGTTCACTAAGTAAAACACTAAGTGTACATTGTGCTCACTGAGTAAAACACTTAGTGTACATTGTGCTCACTAAGTAAAACACTAAGTGTACATTGTGTTCACTAAGTAAAACACTAAGTGTACATTGTGTTCACTAAGTAAAACACTAAGTGTACATTGTGTTCACTAAGTAAAACGCTAAGTGTACATTGTGTTCACTAAGTAAAACACTAAGTGTACATTGTGTTCACTAAGTAAAACACTAAGTGTACAGTGTGTTCACTAAGTAAAACACTAAGTGTACAGTGTGTTCACTAAGTAAAACACTAAGTGTACATTGTGTTCACTAAGTAAAACACTTAGTGTACATTGTGCTCACTAAGTAAAACACTAAGTGTACATTGTGTTCACTAAGTAAAACACTAAGTGTACAGTGTTCACTAAGTAAAACACTTAGTGTACATTGTGCTCACTAAGTAAAACACTAAGTGTACATTGTGTTCACTAAGTAAAACACTAAGTGTACAGTGTTCACTAAGTAAAACACTAAGTGTGCAGTGTTCACTAAGTAAAACACTAAGTGTGCAGTGTTCACTAAGTAAAACACTTAGTGTACATTGTGTTCACTAAGTAAAACACTAAGTGTACATTGTGTTCACTAAGTAAAACACTAAGTGTGCAGTGTGTTCACTAAGTAAAACACTTAGTGTACATTGTGTTCACTAGGTAAAACACTAAGTGTTCAGTGTTCACTAAGTAAAACACTAAGTGTACATTGTGCTCACTGAGTAAAACACTTAGTGTACATTGTGTTCACTAAGTAAAACACTAAGTGTACAGTGTTCACTAAGTAAAACACTAAGTGTGCAGTGTTCACTAAGTAAAACACTAAGTGTGCAGTGTTCACTAAGTAAAACACTTAGTGTACATTGTGTTCACTAAGTAAAACACTAAGTAAAACACTAAGTGTGCAGTGTTCACTAAGTAAAACACTGAGTGTACAGTGTTCACTAAGTAAAACACTTAGTGTACATTGTGTTCACTAAGTAAAACACTAAGTGTACATTGTGCTCACTAAGTAAAACACTAAGTGTGCAGTGTTCACTAAGTAAAACACTTAGTGTACATTGTGTTCACTAAGTAAAACAAATAATATACAGTGTTCACTTTGTATAACATTAAGTGTACATTGTGTTCACTTTGTAAAACATTAAGTGTACATTGTGTTTACTAAGTGAAACATGTACATTGTGTTCACTAAGTAAAACAAATAATATACAATGTTCACTTTGTAAAACATTAAGTGTACATTGTTTTCACTAAGTAAAACACTTAGTGTACATTGTGTTCACTAAGTAAAACACTAAGTGTACATTGTGTTTACTAAGTAAAACACTAAGTTTACATTGTGTTCACTAAGTAGAACACTAAGTCTACATTGTGTTCACTAAGTAAAACACTTAGTGTACATTGTGTTTACTAAGTAAAACACTAAGTGTACATTGTGTTCACTAAGTAAAACACTTAGTGTACATTGTGTTCACTAAGTAAAACACTTAATGTACATTGTGTTCACTAAGTAGAACACTAAGTCTACATTGTGTTCACTAAGTAAAACACTTAGTGTACATTGTGTTTACTAAGTAAAACACTAAGTGTACATTGTGTTCACTAAGTAAAACACTAAGTGTACAGTGTTCACTAAGTAAAACATTGTGTACAATGTTCACTAAATAAAACAGTTACAGTTTTCACTAAATAAAACACTAATTGTACATTGTGTTCACTTAGTAAAACACTAAGTGTAAAGTGTTCACTAAGTAAAACAAAACAAAAATACACAGTGTTCACTTAGTAAAACATGTGTACATTGCATTCACTAAGTAAAACAAAGAATATACAGTGTTCACTTAGTAAAACATGAAGCGTACATTGTGTTCACTAAGTAAAACAAATAATATACAGTGTTCACTTTGTATAACATTAAGTGTACATTGTGTTCACTTTGTAAAACATTAAGTGTACATTGTGTTTACTAAGTGAAACATGTACATTGTGTTCACTAAGTAAAACAAATAATATACAATGTTCACTTTGTAAAACATTAAGTGTACATTGTGTTCACTTTGTAAAACATTAAGTGTACATTGTGTTCACTAAGTAAAACATGTACATTGTGTTTACTAAGTAAAACAATATTCAGTGTTCACTTTGTAAAACATTAAGTGTACATTGTGTTCAATTAGTAAAACAAAGAATATTCAGTGTTCACTTTGTAAAACATTAAGTGCACATTGTATTCACTTAGTAAAACGTTATATGTACATTGTGTTCACTAAGTAAAACAAAGAATATACAGTGTTCACTTTGTAAAACATTATATGTACATTGTGTTCACTTAGTAAAACATATGTACGTTGTGTTAAGTTATTATAGTATGCTCCCTACGTATAGTTTGTTCACTTAGTATAGTGTGTTCACAACTTTGGTGAACTCTCTCCGATTACTGTGTTGCTGGTGTTATTTGATGAATACTCCCAGTTTCGTGTTGAACAACAGCTACCCTTTAAATGTGTGCCCATGTGTGTTTTCATCAGCATGTACACTGTTTCAAGTGATGGTTTAGATATAATAGGAATATAATCAGAATATTTGAATATGCCAAAGTGACAATCAGTTGATCTCAGTTTGTTTTGTTTAATATACTCACAAAACTAATGTTTAAGTTTCTGTATAAGGAACTCATTTCGTTTTATATCTGTATTTTACAGTTTCATTCATTTTAATTTTATTGATCTAGGTATCCCTATGTTATGGCACAGTTTAGATTAAATCATTCATTTGGTTATCACAATAAGTGAGAAGTGTTTGATTGCAAGCTAATATGTTTCATGAATAAGAGACCGGCAGTATAAAAGTCCGGGTTCTCACAGCATTAGACTGTTCACCTGTTCCAGCCAAACACCCCTTCTCACAGCATTAGACTGTTCACCTGTTCCAGCCAAACACCCCTTCTCACAGCATTAGACTGTTCACCTGTTCCAGCCAAACACCCCTTCTCACAGCATTAGACTGTTCACCTGTACCAGCCAAACACCCCTTCTCACAGCACTAGACTGTTCACCTGTTCCAGCCAAACACCCCTTCTCACAGCATTAGACTGTTCACCTGTTCCAGCCAAACACCCCTTCTCACAGCATTAGACTGTTCACCTGTACCAGCCAAACACCCCTTCTCACAGCACTAGACTGTTCACCTGTTCCAGCCAAACACCCCTTCTCACATCATTAGACTGTTCACCTGCCCAAGCCAAACACCCCTTCTCACATCATTAGACTGTTCACCTGCCCAAGCCAAACACCCCCCAACCTTGTATTACATGGTCTCGAGATCTGATGTGCCTTTGTTCCCAATGTTGCAAATATTTGTTTTAATGCATCAAGGTGTATTTTAGATTGCAGTTGGTATTTGATATATGTAAATTACAAGATTACAGTGAAGCAGACCGACTGTCGCTAAGTTGAAGCTCTGAGCTTACGCAGAATAATCTCAGCACTGTTATGACTGCTATTCCTTGACCGACTGTCCCTAATTGAAGCTCTGAGCTTACGCATGACAATCTCAGCATTGTTGTGACTGCTATTCCTTGACCGACTGTCCCTAAGTGGAAGCTCTGAGCTTACACAGAACAATCTCAGCACTGTTGTGACTGCTGTTCCTTGACCGACTGTCCCTAAGTTGAAGCTCTGAGCTTACGCAGAACAATCTCAGCACTGTTGTGACTGCTGTTCCTTGACCGACTGTCCCTAAGTTGAAGCTCTGAGCTTACGCAGAACAATCTCAGCACTGTTGTGACAGCTATTCCTTGACCGACTGTCCCTAAGTTGAAGCTCTGAGCTTACGCAGAACAATCTCAGCACTGTTGTGACAGCTATTCCTTGACCGACTGTCCCTAAGTTGAAGCTCTGAGCTTACGCAGAACAATCTCAGCACTGTTGTGACAGCTATTCCTTGGCCTATAATTATGGCTGTCATGTTGATATGCTGCATATTTTGGTGTATTTCTCTGACAAACTCCGATTTTCTCTCGCTGGACAGGCAAAAACATGATTTGGCCCTTTACCCCTTGTTGATGTTTTTAGCCCTGAAGACTTCTTTCATGCACTGAAGGGCTGAAGGGCCATAACACTTATAGTATTTATGTACGATGCTCACTAATAAGATTGATTGTGAAGGTTCGGGTTAAATACATTACAAGTGTAGTTGCTACCTTCCAACTTCCGGTTTGGCATGGGCAGCGCTTACACTGTGATAGTGATCACATATGAATCTGCCATGAACAAATTATCAGAATCATTATCAGAGATATTAATTGTGTGTCTATTTTGTTTTTATACAAGACATTGGAATAAATTTTGTACATTTTTATACATATGTGACCGTTTTAATTTGTAAAGCTGAACTGAGATATTGCCACAAGCAATATGGTGGACAAGCCATCAGTGCCCAGGAACATTGCCATCATGGCAAACAAGGGACATAATTCTGCGACTCAGCAGTGAGTGAGTGAGTGAGTGAGTTTAACGACGCTTTTAACATTATTCCAGTCATATCACGGCGTGTCAGCGTAATGTGGGAGGAAAGCCCGAAGTGATGCAAGTCTCAGATGTTTACCACTTCGGTGAAACCCACAAGCACCGGTGTGGTGCTGACAAACCAAAAAACATAATTGGGGCGAACTGGGACTCGAACAATCATAGGTTTCTAGCGTGCCCAAAGGACGCAACTCTGCACAGCCAATCGCGGCGCCTTAGAAGACTGGGCCACCCGTGCCCCCTCAAGTAGCAGTGCCTCAGTCCACAGTGGGTGAGGCATGTTGTTCTCTGCATGGGCTGGGTGGTGCCTTGTGTTATAATCACGTGGACCTGGGTTCGATTCCCTAGTTGGTTCCATCTGTGAAGCCCAATCTTGGTGTCCAGCACTGCCAGTATTGCTGAGCAGCATGAAATACAGTTAATGCACTCATCCGTATTGACCCCACAGCAGTGGGTCTCATGTGGTTCGAATCCAGTAGACCACAACTGAGAACACAATCAACTCCGTTATCTGTGGAGATATCTAGGTTATCTTGTTTGTTGTTTAACACCGCACTCAGCAATATTCCAGCTATATGATGATGGTCTGGATCAGACAATTGGGATACGATGACATTCAATAACCAAGTCAGCAAGTCTGACCACCCGAGCCTGTTAGTTGCCTCTTATGACAAGTGGATTCGCCTTTTCCTTTTAAGGCAAGCATGGGTTGCTGAAGACCTATTCTGACCCGGATCCTAGGTTATCTCACTGGTAATTTAATGGACAAGCATTTCCAAATGTATTTTGTATATTTTACATATGTCCCCATGGAATTTTTAGTTTTAGCCAGAATAGGTAGCCAGTAATCTCTGTAAGAGTTAACACATTAGGATTAGGCGGCAGTGTGTGGTTGCCTGGTGGATTGTTGCCATAGCAACACGATGGCGTGGATAGTTGCTGAAGCGGTCCACCAGTGGTTTACCCGACCTAACCAGGCCTTATACAAGATAAAATTCAGTATGTTGTTTTGCGAACATCTGCTACATTTTGGGCTAGTTGTTTGTGTTTCATAAACACATCTCATGGAGCTAATCTGCAAGCAATATTTTCATGTTTTACTTCAGCAAATTCAAAGCAGGTTCCTTAAAACAAAGAAAAGATTTGAAACAAGGTAGGGGCCAGTTCTGGGCCATAGGTCAACAGGTCAACGGTGATGTTATGTAAGACACAAGTGAGTTCAGCATGTTATCTTTCAGGGTCGTTCCACCGAGTGATGTTAGTGCTAGGTCAGTGGTAAGGTAAAGAAGTCCATGTCCCTCTTATCCTGTGATCAAGGTTAGGTACTCTGATCTCCATCAGTGTGGCTGGCCTATCTTGGTGAGACACAAGTTGGACAGAAACAAAAGCCTCTCAAAATTAATTCAAAGTTGTCTGTCCACACAATCTCAAATAAACAGCTTGTGGAGATCATTAATATCACTTTCAAAGTAAGTTTGGTATTCAAAGATGAAAGTGTGCTCCAGATGAAGAGACATTACCTTTGATTAACACACAGTCACACAGTAATGTTTGAGGATGTTTTCTGGAATCCCAAAGGGTAAACAAGCATGGGGTTCTGGGGACCTGTTCTGCCCTGGAAACCCCACAGGGAGACAAGCATTGGGTACTGGGGACCTGTTCTGCCCTGGAAACCCCACAGGGAGACAAGCATGGGGTACTGGTTACCTGTTCTGCCCTGGAATCTCCACAGGGAGATAAGCATGGGGTACTGGGGACCTGTTCTGCCCTGAATCCCCACAGGGAGACAAGCATGGGGTACTGGTTACCTGTTCTGCCCTGGAATCTCCACAGGGAGAAAAGCATTGGGTACTGGGGACCTATTCTGCCCTGGGATCCCCACAGGGAGACAAGCATGAGGTACTGGGGACCTATTCTGCCCTGGAATCCACACAGGGAGACAAGCATGGGGTACTGGGGACCTATTCTGCCCTGGAATCCCCACAGGAAGACAAGCATGGAGTACTGGGGACCTATTCTGCCCTGGAATCCCCACAGGGAGACAAGCATGGGGTACTGGGGACCTATTCTGCCCGGGAATCCCCATGGAGTCAAGCATGGAGTACTGGGGACCTGTTCTGCCCTGGGATCCCCATGGAGACAAGCATGGGGTACTGGGGACCTATTCTGCCCGGGAATCCCCATGGAGTCAAGCATGGAATACTGGAGACCTATTCTGCCCTGGGATCCCCATGGAAGCAAGCATGGAGTACTGGGGACCTGTTCTGCCCTGGAATCTCCATGGAGACAAGCATGGGATACTGGAGACCTATTCTGCCCTGGGATCCCCATGGAGACAACCATGGAGTACTGGGGACCTGTTCTTCCCTGGAATCCCCATGGAGACAACCATGGAGTACTGGGGACCTGTTCTGCCCTGGAATCCCCATGGAGACAAGCATGGGATACTGGGGACATATTCTGCCCTAGGACCCCATGGAGACAAGCATGGAGTACTGGGGACCTGTTCTGCCCTGGAATCCCCATGGAGTAGTGTGGACCTGTTCTGCCCTGGAATCCCCATGGAGACAAGCATGGGATACTGGGGACCTATTCTGCCCTAGGACCCCATGGAGACAAGCATGGAGTACTGGGGACCTGTTCTGCCCTGGAATCCCCATGGAGTACTGGGGACCTGTTCTGCCCTGGAATCCCCATGGAGACAAGCATGGGATACTGGGGACCTATTTTGCCCTCGGACCCAATGGAGACAAGCATGGAGTACTGGGGACCTGTTCTGCCCTGGAATCCTCATGGAGTAGTGGGGACCTGTTCTGCCCTGGAATCCCCATGGAGACAAGAATGGAGTACTGGGGTTACATTCCCACCAAAGGATCCTCACAAAGCATGGGGTTCTTGGGCTGTATTCTGTCCTCAAATCCTGGCAGTGGCTCATACATCAACAAAAAAAGAATTGCAACACATCTTAATATTCATTTTTTAATTGTTTAAAGATGATATTTTCAACAGGTTAAGAATAGGTTGATGCAGCATCTCTCTCAATCCAAGCCTCACAAACACTTGATAAACACGATTCACACAGTGTAACCATGGTAACTTTCAATAAACATTTGTTATTTTAATCTGACTAGTACTTCTTGCATCATGACACGTCTCACATTTTGATTGAATGGTTCCTAGGATACTACAATGTGTCCCATGGGCCTATTGCTATACAGATTCAAACTGTTTCCATGGTAACAGGGTACATAATGATTAACCATGTACAACTAATATACCTCCAATCTGTAAAGATGACATTCGTATAAAGATCTCCCTGATATGTAATTAGGAATATTTCATTTGGCACTGCATACATTCCTTTCTTCAATTTGCTATATGACCGAGTCACCATCTTGACATTTAACGATAATGTTTGTTTCGCCCCACTGTTCCCAAGACATCCTCAAAAGAAATTCTATTCACTGCTTGGGCGAGTTAGTTGGGCTTATTGCCACTTTGAACAGTATTTATTCAAATTACAGCATGTCAGCTAAATGTGTGAAGAACAACCGAAGTAATGCAGGTTTTAGCCGTTTACCACAATGGTGAAAATTATGAGAACGTTACGATATTGACAAACCAAGGAATGGAATTGGCGTAAATGATTTAAAGCCACAGCTAACTAAGGGATGCAACTCTGCACAGCAAATTACAGCATCTTCAATCATTGGGCTATTCAGTGAGTGAGTGAGTGAGTGAATCAGTTTGGTTTAACACCACATATTTCACTTTTTTGGTTCTATTAAAGCGTATCAGAAAAGCCAGAAGTGATACAGGTTTTAGACACTAACAACCACTTTGGTGAACCAAAAGAGAATTGGTATGGTGTATCAAACAGAGACACTTAATCAGAGCAAATTTTGGATTTAAACCAGTTCTCATAGGTTTCTGGCATACCTAAGGGAGGCAACTCTGCAGTCAAATTGTGGCCCCCTAGGACAACCTGTGAACCTCTTATCTACTTCAAGTAAACTACATTATAAGTTGTCAACCGATCTTTGGGGGAATATGGTGTGATGTACACTGTGAGTGAGCTAATGTACCAACATGGAAAATATTTGCCCGCTCCTTAACCAATCAGTAGCTAGTATTTTAATGTAAGGCGAGATAAAAGCCAATAGTTACAGAGGAGAATGCTCTGAGAAGACCCATGGGACTCATTGATGGCCATTCAATACCACAAGTAGGCCTCGTGCCTAAGTTGGAAATATGAAATCAGTAATTTCTATTTACTAGTGAATTCAATAATTTCAATCTCATCAAAAGAATGGCAAAATAATATTCTAAACTATTCACTTGATACACTGAAATCACCCGACACATTCCAACTTTGATACAACAGAGAAATTGTACACATTCATATTGCAACTAGCATGAAACTAAGCAGCTTCATAAAAGAAAATGACACCTCACCAAATGCTTTGTCTCTTGTGAATGAACAATGGCTTCTTGACCAATGTAAGACTGTACAGCAGGACTGAAACCATTCACCAACAAATGTAAATGCTACTTAGTTCGTGATATGATATGCAAAAATCTCCAAACTTCAGTCAAGTGTTAACAGAATCAGACTTTAAAATGGCGTTCAACATTCACTGAGTCGGATATCATGGTGCATTGGTGAATGGTTTCAGCTTGAATCACATGACCGATGAATGACAGGCTGGACAATGTGCTTTGTGAAAGGTGGGATATGAATTTGTCATGATATACGATAAGTGCCATTTGATTCAGTCAAAACACACATCACTCTCACTTCAAACACACCTTAGCATGTGCAAGTAAGTTGCTTCAATCCAAGACTTGAGAAAAAAACAACATATTTTCACTTACAGCTTCTGGATCTATAAAACCTTAGGAGTCTGTCTAAGGACATCATGTAAGCATGGCAACAGTCAGCTTATTCCCCCGAGGAAGTAGTGAGCCCCCATTAATGGACGCACTAAGTTGCCTTTGGTGGGAATAGCGGCCATTTCATGCAAGCCAATCTCTCGAAAAGTAATCAGAATATGTCTAAACAGAAAGTATTTAACAGTTCTTAATCAATGTAAATTACTAGAAGTTCTGAAGTCTTTGAAAGGCATTTAGACACGATACACATAAGAAAGAGAATTTATGGATGTTTTTTTCTTTATAAGTATATCCTTACTCCTTCATCAGGTGAAAGCAAAATTCATTATCTAATGAAGGAGTAAGCATATACTCCGAAATGTGTTCCTAATAATACAGAAGTTGACATCTGTAAATTCTCTTCCTTAGAAGTTCTACTCATGATTTACATTTAATATGTAAAAACACTTAGATCTCCAGCTACAACCTTTGTTTAAATTGTAAAATTTGTTTGTTATTAATATCCATTCTCCTGTCTCCAGGCATTGAGCGATTCATCCACTCAGATAACAACACCAAGGACCAAAGTTTGAACTACATGCAACATTTCCAAAAAGTATCCATTTAAACAATATTCCCCACTTAAACAATATTAACCACTTAAACAATATCACCCACTTAAACAATATTACATATTGATACTAAACTACACAGGAAAATCAGCCGGGGTGCTACTCCAGAGGAGTGTTTGGCTAACGCAATGCGACTGAGTGAAAGAACTTATGATAGTTTGAATTTCGTTACTGAACTTACAACATGGAAAAGGCACTCGTAACATCGCATACTGAAGATATGCTCACACAGGCACACAGACAGACAACATGAAAAGACATTAACAAAATGGTAAAGAATGAAATACTGATGAATGGATTTGACATTTCCATTAACAAATATCTCTACTGACAAAGAATCAACATGCTGTAGTTAACATGGTTACCAAAGTAACGTAAAATAAACCTACATCTCTTCAAAATATCGGTACATTTTGGCAATACTTTCGTTGTGTTTGCACTCTTTCACCTCCAGTCAGTCATTCTGTACACATATATATCTGGACTCTTCTATTCACAGATTATATACAGTATGTACACATTTACAGCCTTGTGGACGTACATCAACATACGTCCCATCAACATGCGCCCACTAGGACACACATCAACATACGCCCACTAGGACACACATCAACATACGTCCACTAGGACACACATCAACATACGTCCACTAGGACACACATCAACATACGCCCACTAGGACACACATCAACATGCGTCCACTAGGACACACATCAACATACGTCCACAAGGGCACACATCAACATACGTCCACTAGGACACACATCAACATACGTCCACTAGGACACACATCAACATACGTCCACTAGGGCACACATCAACATACGTCCACTAGGACACACATCAACATACGCCCACTAGGACACACATCAACATGCGTCCACTAGGACACACATCAACATACGTCCACAAGGGCACACATCAACATACGTCCACTAGGACACACATCAACATACGTCCACTAGGACACACATCAACATACGTCCACTAGGGCACACATCAACATACGTCCACTAGGACACACATCAACATACGCCCACTAGGACACATATCAACATACGCCCACTAGGACACACATTAACATACACCCACTAGGACACACATCAACATATGTCCACTAGGACACACATCAACATACGTCCACTAGGGCACACATCAACATACGTCCACTAGGACACACATCAACATACGCCCACTAGGACACATATCAACATACGCCCACTAGGACACACATTAACATACACCCACTAGGACACACATCAACATATGTCCACTAGGACACACATCAACATACGTCCACTAGGACACACATCAACATACGCCCACTAGGACACACATTAACATACGCCCACTAGGACACACATTAACATACACCCACTAGGACACACATCAACATACGTACACTAGGACACACATCAACATACGCCCACTAGGACACACATCAACATACGTACACTAGGGCACACATCAACATACGCCCACTAGGACACACATCAACATACGCCCACTAGGACACACATCAACATACGTCCACTAGGACACATATCAACATACGCCCACTAGGACACACATCAACATACGTACACTAGGGCACACATCAACATACGCCCACTAGGACACACATCAACATACGTCCACTAGGACACACATCAACATACGTCCACTAGGACACACATAAACATACGCCCACTAGGTCACAGATCAACATACGTACACTAGGGCACACATCAACATACGCCCACTAGGACACACATCAACATACGTCCACTAGGGCACATATCAACATACGTACACTAGGACACACATCAACATACGTCCACTAGGACACACATCAACATACGTCCACTAGGGCACACATCAACATATGTCCACTAGGACACACATCAACATACGCCCACTAGGACACACATCAACATACGTCCACTAGGACACACATAAACATACGCCCACTAGGTCACAGATCAACAAACGTCCACTAGGGCACATATCAACATACGTACACTAGGACACACATCAACATACGCCCACTAGGACACATATGAACATACGTCCACTAGGACACACATCAACATACGTCCACTAGGGCACACATCAACATATGTCCACTAGGACACACATCAACATACGCCCACTAGGACACACATCAACATACGTCCACTAGGACACATATCAACATACGCCCACTAGGACACACATCAACATACGTACACTAGGGCACACATCAACATACGCCCACTAGGACACACATCAACATACGTCCACTAGGACACACATCAACATACGTCCACTAGAACACACATCAACATACGTCCACTAGGACACACATCAACATACGCCCACTAGGGCACACATCAACATACGTCCACTAGGACACACATCAACATATGTCCACTAGGACACACATCAACATACGCCCACTAGGACACACATCAACATACGCCCACTAGGACAAACATCAACATACGCCCACTAGGACACACATCAACATATGTCCACTAGGGCACACATCAACATACGTCCACTAGGACACACATCAACATACGTCCACTAGGACACACATCAACATACGCCCACTAGGACACACATCAACATACGCCCACTAGGACACACATCAACATACGTCCACTAGGACACATATCAACATACGCCCACTAGGACACACATCAACATACGTACACTAGGGCACACATCAACATACGCCCACTAGGACACACATCAACATACGTCCACTAGGACACACATCAACATACGTCCACTAGGACACACATAAACATACGCCCACTAGGTCACAGATCAACATACGTACACTAGGGCACACATCAACATACGCCCACTAGGACACACATCAACATACGTCCACTAGGGCACATATCAACATACGTACACTAGGACACACATCAACATACGTCCACTAGGACACACATCAACATACGCCCACTAGGGCACATATCAACATACGTACACTAGGGCACACATCAACATAGGTCCACTAGGACACACATCAACATACGCCCACTAGGGCACATATCAACATACGTCCACTAGGACACATATCAACATACGTCCACTAGGGCACATATCAACATACGTCCACTAGGACACATATCAACATACGTCCACTAGGGCACATATCAACATACGTCCACTAGGACACACACCAACATACGTCCACTAGGACACACATCAACATACGTCCACTAGGGCACATATCAACATACGTCCACTAGGACACACATCAACATACGTCCACTAGGACACACATCAACATACGTCCACTAGGACACACATCAACATACGTCCACAAGGGCACACATCACAACAAAGATAACCTTCACATCTTTGGGTAAATTTCACATCACCAAGACTTTCCTGATCTTTTGATTTAGTCTTTGACAGGCATTAAGAAGTAGGGAGAACATGAGTGAGTGAGTGAGTGAGTTGAGTTTAACGCCGCTTTTAACAGTATTCCAGTTATATCACGGCGTGTCAGCTTAATGTGGGAGGAAAGCCTGAAGTGATGCAGGTCTTAGACGTTTACCACTTCGGTGAAACCCACAAGCACGGGTATGGTGCTGACAAACCTAGAAACATAATTGGGGCGAACCGGGATTCGAACCCACAATCATAGGTTTCTGGCATGCCCAAGGGACGCAACTCTGCACAGCGAATCGCGGCGCCTTAGACGACTGGGCCACCCGTGCCCCCCAGGGAGAACATGAATACATGACACTTTTATATTGATAGCAACTTCTTTTATTCTTTGTACAACATTACGGGGCTACTTCTTGCTCCTTCTTAAGGCAAAGGATGCCAGAAGCAAGAAGTAGCTCTGAAACATCGTACAAAGAATAAAACAAGTTGCTATCCATTAAAAAGTGTCATGTTTTTTATTATTAACAATTAATTTAAAAAATGAAAGTATTACTGATTGAGTTTATGTTCAATACAGATGTTGCCACATACACAGGGCTAAAATCACTAGTTGTGGCTCATGGTGTGACACAACAATAGCCTGGGGCTTGCATCCACCAGGCATTGTGGGGGACACTATCACAGGTGCCCTGCTTGTCTAGCCTAATTACAACTAGAAGTGAAACGATACAATATGATACACGATACATTTTTTCTGTATCGATACAAGACGATACACTTGCTAAAATACATTCATTGCTGCTCGTATAATGACCCCCGGGGCATTTTTGTCAGACAAAAATCACAAAATGTGTTGTTATTAAGTTCACTACTAAAAAGAGCCACAATGAACATGTGCCTACAGCTAGCTTTTCCTTTTGAACCTGCTCTGAAACCCTTAAAGTCTCGACTTTTTCATGGTTTGATGAAAATATGCATATTGTGATGCATATTGCATTGTGACCCTTGTATTGTGATACGTATCGTATCATGACCTTGCTGTATCGTTTCACCCCTAATTACCACTGGTTTTATTTGATCCCTTATGAACTTGACAGTTAAATGTAATACTTTTCATCAAAGAAACAATATAGTCTTTAAAATTAATACCTGCTCAGGAATATTCCAGCGAAATGATAGAGTCCTGTAAATAATTGAGCCTGGATCAGACAATCCAGTGATTGACATGAGCAATGATCCATGCTGTTGGGCAGCTGGGGACCTATTCTAACCCTTCCAAAGTAACATGAAGACACAGCCTTCAACACGTGTAGTATTTTAAGGCTAAAGATCCTAAGGTTTAGCTGTGTCCAGAGATCAGTCCATTATGTCCAGCTGTCGGACATCGAATAACGCTAGCCAAGTTTTTGCCCCATGTTCGATAACACTAACTTTACAAAAAAAACTGACAAGTTAAAATTCTTACTGTTTCTTGTTCTACCCCCAGAAAAGGAGAATTTCCTCTTATCCTGGAACTGGAGCCACTTAGTATCACATCCTAGAAAACTTGATTTTTAACTTTTCACACTTAAACAAATTCAGTATTATTTCCAAACCTCAAATTCCGAATTATCCTTAACCACAATCATCAGCAAAAATAATTTCATTCTTTGAAAGAGCTTTATCTAATTTTACCTGAGAAACTTTTCTAGTATTCATTTTCAATATAGTCTTCCAGGAGTCGGATTACTGATAATAAGTAGTGAGAGCCTATCTTTGTACAGTGGAATGAGTTGCCAGAAGAAACAGATGCTCCTAAATACCTCATTTGCAGTCACGTCAATAAATTTAAATGCAGCCACAACAAAATATTGGATTTCAATCCCTTCCATAACAGCCAAACAAGAACTTAAGAGGGTACAGTGCACAAAACAATTCCACAAATCCTGAACAAAGTACAAATGACTATTTGTAACAGTAAGTAATATCAGCTTTCAGCTGCTCACCTGAAATGTTTATAAATGAAAGTACATAGAGACCTGATATGATGGATGGCATGTATTGTGCGCCTTCGATACAAATATGACAATGATGGAGGTAGTAACTTGTCCAGGATTCCAAACTAACTGTAAGTGCCCTTGGCAGGCAATTTGGAAAAAAAATGTCATTTTGCTCAAATAGGTCAGTGAAACACAAGTCACTCCTGCAAAGCCATGAAATTATTACACAACATTAAATGGGAATTTTGTAATTACAATTTAGGAGATTTTACTGACATTTGCTGCGGACTGGGGCCGAATATTGTCCTCGGAGCAGATCTTGATAAATCCCTGGTGCCATTGATAGAAATAGGACAGCTAGGGCTGTAATGATTCAGTTAATAATCAGTAAAGGTTCATCCCCATGACAATGTGAGGCCATGTGTTTATATGAAACAAGTAGGACAGTATTTCGAAAATTAGATGTAGTACATTTGTCACTTTCTTTTCACCCTCAAACTAACAGTGTCGTAGCCAGCTGGGGAGAGGGGGGGGGGAGAGGGCAACTCCCCCTAGATTTTTCATAGAAAACAGTTTTATTTTAATCAAAATTTGGCCTTGAATAATAGATGCATTACAAAATTGAAATGTTTAATTCGTACATCATCCCCCAAAACACAAAACCTGGAGGACTTAGTTGTCTGCCAAATACAACAAATGTTATATTTAGGATAACACTTTCTGAGTTAAGTACAGTTTCTAGTACTTTTGGGTTGAGTCCAACCGGAATTCGAACCCACACTAGTGGAAGCCTTGGTGGCTGAGTGGGTTAGATCGTGGACTTTGTGTTCTGACGATTAGGTACCTCACTCAAGGAGTGTGGGTTCGATTCCCAGAAGGGACTCAACTCCTAATACGTCAGAATATGTACTTTACAAAGAAAGTGTTATCCCAAATATATTATTTGTTACATTTGACCACTTTCTAAATGGTAGTGTGTGTTCACTGCCAAAAATGTCAAAATCTCTCACATTCAGCCCTTGTTGACAGCTGCAAACTACACAGGGTTTTGTGTCTCGTGTTGTATCTAATATTGTTACAACCTTAATACACTGTCCGAAATAACTGCCTGCCCGCCTTTTCTGTCAGCCTGCATGAAATTTTCTTCCACCTGCCCGGCAGAGAATTTTAAGACGATTTAGTAACATATTCAGTTTTATTATCTTTGAGTGAGTGAGTATGGTTTAAAGCCGCTTTTAGCAATATTCGAGCAATATCACGGCGGGGGACACCAGAAATTGGCTTCACACATTGTACCCATGTTGGGAATCGAACCCGGATCTTCGGCGTGACGAGCGAACGCTTTAACCACTAGGTTACCCGACCGCCCCTTTATTATCTTTGAAGATGGGCAGGCAACATGTATGGGTCACCTGCCCGACTGACTTGTTGGGTTTTAATATTATTTCAGACATTACAGGCTTGGAATCTGGACAATTTGTTACAGCCCTCATATGAACATGTCACAACAATGATCGTGAAATGTATGCAGATGATGGGTGATGGCAAACTAATGGAAACAAATGTTATATTTGGAATAACACTTTCTTAGTAAAGTACAGATTCTCGTACTTTTGGGGGGTTGAATTCCATCAAGGAATCAAACCCACACTGCCAGAGTGAGGCACCTGATCGCCAGTACATGATCTAGACTATCAGTTGTCGGACTATCATTTTGTGGAAGCCTCGGTGGCTGAGTTGGTTAGATCGCTGACCTTGTGTGCTGATGATTAGGTGCCTCACTCTGGCAGTGTGGGTTCGAATCACGGATGGGACTCAACCCAAAAAGTACAAGAATCTGAACTTTACCAAGAAAGTGTTATCCCCAAAATAACATTTGTTACATTTGACCACTTTCTAAATGGCATTGCGTATTCATAATGGAAACATGGTCAGTAAAACAATTACCAAGAACTAACAATCCGCGCAAGGACACTACACGGATGGACGATGAACAAACCCCACAAGGACTTCGCAAAATGGCTGAAGAAATCCCCTTGTAAGTAGATGTGGAAAGGTACAATGATATTTCAGTGCTCCTTTTCAACAACCAATGAAAGACAGTATGAAGCCATGAAAATTAAAAAAGTGTATACCATTATCCTGTAAATTGCATTTTTTAGGGTGACCAATACTTCTTGGCTATGTCTGGCTAAAACTCTGGTTGTAATATTTTATCATGAACATCAAAATTGTGCTTACTTGGGATTTGTCTTTCCTTGCATACATTTTCTCACCATGGTTGCCCACAAGTCTGAAGAAGGTTTACACCAACTAAGAGAAACTCTGAACCTGATGCACAAAATGATCTTAGCGCTAAGGTGATCGTAAGTCCCATACTTAAACATAGGCTTACGATAATCGTAGCTATAAGATCGCTTTGTGCAAGTGGGCCCAGTGTGCCGTTGTACAAAGTGACCTTAGCGCTAAGGTGATCGTAACTCCCATACTTAAACATAGGATTACGATAGTCATAGCGCTAAGATCGCTTTGTGCAAGTGGGCCAAGGTCACTGTGCAAGTAAATGCCTGATGAAAACAAATAAAATGGTTCTGCCTTCGACACAAATGTGCAGACAGTACTCACAGTTAACATAAAGATAGTTACACAAGATGTTATCAAGATATATACATGTATATCTAAAAACGAAATCCATCAAGGATATGTAGATTTACAATTATTTACTAATGGCATTTATGGACTGATGATGAAAGTAAGACGGTATTTGGACAAAGTAACCAAACCTGCCAAGTTTATCACAATCCAACAGTCCAGGGTGTCGTTGTACAAAACAACCTTAGCGCTACTACTGTCATAAGTCTATGTTAAGGTATGGGAGTTACGATCACCTTAGCACTAACATTGCTTTGTACAACAGTCCAGGTGAAGTACATGATAGAACACCATGAGAATACAAGCTACCTTATGATTGGTGCATCTTACAAGACCAAAGCACTACTTCCGTCGTACCCAACAATCTGACACAGGTAAGATGGTCGTAATCATCAGACTATGACGGTCACGCCACCAAAATGTATCACTGACTTAAGATAATGACTTAAGCACCATTCAACCTTGACTTCTGATATTCATAGCACTATGATCTATTTGTGCCCGATGCTTGTAACCACTACATAATGCTGCTTTCCTGAAAACTGCCCCCCAACACTATATGTACTGACACTAGCATTCACAAACCATCCAAAACCCGGAAGCATGTTTCATGCAGTGTTGTCCCTTTAAACTCAAATTTCTATGTTCAAAATATATTTAGTCTAAAATTGAAAGCAATAAAAACTGCAATCTAGATTTCTTGTGGGTATTTTGTATGAGTAGAAATTAAGGGATGCTTGAATACACCTTTTACCACTAGATTTGTATTTACGAAAACATTGACACCTTTTCAGTTTATCTTGTCTACTTAAACTAAATCAATAATTTTGAGCAAGCCTTATGTCCAATCAGTAAACTTGTGAAATCTAAAGCTATGCCTATATGGCCATGTCGTCATGGTAACCATTACCAATTCATGCATATTTTCCCGTACTATCTCCAAGCATATTCATGCCTTCCAAAGTATCTAATGCATTACAGAATGTTCAATGTTCAACTAAGGCACTACAACCCAAACAGAATGGTCTTGTTTTCAGGCAGCAAAATATCCCATAATAAGCCTCCTATTTGTTCTATTGACAAAAACAAAATCTTGTCATCCATATAACCATGGTAATCATGCCAGAGAACCAAGAACAGTCTGTTACTTTAGCTCTACTCCCATTCATATTTCATTTATTCAATCGAATAAGCTCAGCTGATATTATGTACGTCTTTCTTAAATCGAAAGAACTGTAATCCAAAAATGGGTTTGGGCAAGAAGATTTAAAAGTTTTAAGTTTGAAGAAAATAATTTTGGAGGCTACTCTACTGTCCTTGGATTCAGTGAGTTTGGGGTTATCTCCGCTTTGAAATTAGCGAGCAAGATTACATGAACGCAGTTTTAAAGTTAAACATAACTTCAGTAAACCAAGGCATGTCTCCTTCATTTTGTAGGATTCAGGTCTTTCATCGCAACCACAGGTACAGACAGAGCTGACAAAACACATATTCCTGAGGCAAGTACGTTAACTGACTATAAAAGTCCAGTTTTCACCCTTGCCGAACTGGGCTGGAATTTCTTGGCTCAATCATCACCAATTGCACCTACGAGTTAAGTCCCTTCAATGTCCCTCCCATTGACCAATCAGATTTGACCTCTCATATCACATGCATTTGCTTCAAACAAAATGGCGGCACCCAGTCAAGACGATCTGATTGATAATAAAGATCTATATTGTAATAAAAGTGGTCTTACCTCGCGAAGTGCATGAAATCACTTGAGCACCTTGATTAAAATCATGAAAACATTTGGAAAATATCTGTTGACAGTACGCATGCTTTGCAAATCCTGCAGTTGACCGAAATCTGCAATTTGAAATCCATGCCCGGATGACTAGTTCGTAACCAGATTATGATTGGACTATGCATAGACTCGTTAGTCCAGCCAAACTGTAACTCCGGAATTCCAGCCCAGTTAGACAAGAATGGAGACTGAGCTTTTATGGTCAGTTAACACCCTTGCCTCGGAAAGATGACAAAACATGGAGAATAATCCGCTTGAGTCCAGGATTTAAACTCACGATCAAGGCCACTAAGGGACACAACTCTGTACAGCACCCTACCCTTCTATGACGGAGTCAACAGAAAATTATTGTTAATATCAATGAGCGCATCTCATCAATGATAAAGGCTGGCTGCATTTTCTAACAAGTTTCCAAACATAGTACAAATAAGGTCCATTTTATCAAAATACATCACCATCCACATTGTGGCTCACAAACAATCCTCACAATGACGATGCCATGTCATAACGTTCTAAAATAATCTACCGGTAAATACCATATATTGAGAAATATTTCTGAGCAAAAAAGGTGTAATCCCTAAGCTTAGCTGTAGGTTACAAAGCACTTATGTCACAATATATATCTAGCCATGTCTTTAATATTTGACTATCAGTGGACCAAAAAACTGGACCTGTCAATGGCGCTTCCTTTCTTACAGCACTCTATAGACATTTTCATGGAAAATGTTCCTAGTCTTTGCAACACCCCACAATCAGGTTCATGTACCTAACTTGACTTGTACTCATCCAGATCTTCCAAATCAATGTGGTGGCCTGAGTTACTATAGTTTGACTGTGCCGCTATTGTGGCCTGTTTAATGGCAATCCGATATGGACCACGCTTTTTCTTATTAAAGCGGAGCTTAAAATCCTCCAGAAATGGAAAAAGTTCTGAGCACTGCATATGAGACATAGTTGACGAGCCGAACCAGGTCACATGGGCTATTTGTGCGATGACGACACCACTGTCTTTCTGAGTGACTGTAATGGAGAGAATCCTGCCTGGCCACCACGGAAAGCCCTGAATCTTCCCCCACACAATGTCCCCCACATGAAGCTGTCGACCCGTCTCCGTCACACACTTCACCACTGTCTGGGTCTGAATTTTCATCATGAGCGGTTTCATGTTTTTCACATCTGAATCTGTCTGTGGTTCTTCCACACTGAGTTCTCCCATCATGGTGCCGAGCCCGGGCGGGCCATACGACAGACCGTCATGCAAGTCAGTCGGGTCATCTGAGGGTTCACTCGCGGAACTTATCGGACTGTAGGGACCTACTCCAACAATCATGGGAGGAGGGGAAGCCTCGTATGTTAAAGATGGCTCTGGGTTCGGAAACCTTTGTTCCACAGGGAATTGTTCGACTTCAGGGAAGTGTTCTTCTGGCTGAAACCGCTGTTCTGGCACAAAATTTTCTTCAGGAAAATTTTCCTCAACTGGAAATCTTTCTTCTGGGGGAAATCTGTCATCTTGGTGAATTATTTCTTCGGGAGGAAATCTTTCTTCCGAGGGAAACCTTTGTTCAGGGGAAAATCGGAATTCTTTTGGACTTGCTTCCACACGTGAAAGACCTCTATTGTTGTTCCATGTGTAGAGTAATCGTGGCCGTGGATGTCGAACCTCTTCTTGAGTTGGCACCGAGTTCTCATTGTCCTCATCTTCTCCATTGCTAATCTGATCAACCCAATCACTGATACTTTTGTTTTCCATTTCCAAGGATTCTTTGTCTAAAGAATCTTTGTCAAAAGTTTCCTTCAAATCTTTCTCTTCATTAGCATTCCAGTCATTAATAATCACATTTGTGTTTGATTCCAGCGGACGACTCTCATACGGACTAAGATGGCGATGCTTGTGTTTCCGTTTGTGCTTCCTATGATGTTTATCTGATTTTTCATCCAAACTCTGCGCTCTGTTTTCATGGTCACCTGACTTGTTTCGCACTCTTTCCTTTGACTTTTTCATGGCCTTTTTCAGTTTCTTATGCATAACATAATTCCTATTTTCTACTGGAGGATCGACATGCTTTTCTTGAATTTCTTCCGAGCTGCTTTCCACATGATCATCAATTTCAGCACCAGGTAGACGGGGAGGTATTTTGAGCACAGCCCCATCTCCAAAGGATATCTTTATAATAGGTGTCGCTTTTGGATTCAGAGCTTTTGTTCCACAATCACTTTGTACTTGAGATTTAAGCGTAGCACTGTCGACTTCATCACTCTGCTCCGGCAGCTCAGCTTCTCTCTGTGATCTACTTTCGACATTCTGAGCCCCACTTTGAGCAGCCTTTGTTTCATTTCTAACATCCTCTAATTTATACAATCTTACTTCAGGAAATGACTCTTTTGCCTGGGCAATCTTATTGTCCACAGAACTACGTGTTTGTCTCTCTGGCCTCTCTCGTGTTTTCGCACTTGTAGATTTTGCAGGTGCAGGTTTTTTCACCTCATTTTCATTTGTTTCTTCTTGTTGATATTTTCTTTTTCTCAAACCCCATTTCAATGTGACCATCGGCCGATTTAAATGTCGTGAAGGACTCAGCTGAGGCTTTGTGATGTTCGTAACTGGTTTCGATTGTTTTGGGGAAGAAGATTTCACGGCTGACACCTTTCCATTTTCATGGATCATGTTTTTACATTTAGAACACAGAGTCTGACGGGGTCTAAGGCGAATATCACGCACTGCTTTGCTGCGAACTGGTCGCAGACTGCCTTTAGGATGCACCAACACAACTTTTTCTGTCAAAGAAACTGGATCATTGTTGTATGTGTATCTGTGTGTAGATGCTGACACACTAATTTGTCCATTTTCATTTTCTCCAGCCTCATTTGAGGTGCTGTTGACGCCTTTTTCTGCAGATTTATCAGGAGTTTTGGGTAATGAAGAGAAGCAAACGCCGTGAGGAATGTTTCTGAAATAAATGAAAACAATGAGCTTGAAAATCGGTCATTATTTGTTGACAAAATGCCTAAAATTCTAAATCCAGTTTGACAGATGAGTAAAAAATCGGTCACAAATTCCGTATTTTTGACCAACTTTAACGCATGATTTTAGGCATACCTCTTACTGCAATCCAATAATACTCCACGAAATTCTTTATTTCCACTTTTCAAGGTCACAATTATAACATCATCTAATGCTTCTTCGATCAATACAGGCACTTTATCCCCTTTCGAAAGGCGGTGGTGTTTCCGTTTTAGGTCGGCCATATTCTAAGGGGATTTTCGCCATTAGCAGGTACTTGGTACTAGTACCCTAACAACAAGTTTTAGTCCATTGAGGCCCTGAAGTGAGTTGCTGAAAGCCGGTCAAATATCTGTCCCAAGTTAACACATTTATAGGATACTTGATATTCATAATTGTAACAGTTAAATCTGCCAATATACACCACCTGTGCAAATTGCTTAAAATAAGGCTGAAAAAATGAAATTGCAGCGAAGATGAAAACTATAAACAATCAGTCCCTATATTGAGAGCATTTCACCGACAATTAGGTTCCTATTTATTACGCTTCTGTTTTGATTCAGTTTTGTACTAGTTTTGACATTTTAAACATTGGCAACTTCGTCGACGTCTGATTAAAACTATAACTGATTTTCGAAAACTTGTCATTTTAGGGAAAGAAAAGAATATATTATCCACAGGTTTTGTCACTTTTGTGCACGTGACAGACGACGCATTCAGTGAATTGTCAGTGAGAAGAAACAAATTTGAAGAGGAGGTCGTAAAATTTGTTTGATAATTTAACGAAGATTAAGTGTGGTATGCGAAAATCGAACATTATTTAAGATCGAAACTATTCATAACTTTCGAATCGTTCGATCGACATGAGAAAACATCCAATGAGTATAATTTTCAACTTATTTCTGTCCGCGTGTATATCTGACGGATCGTGAAAACAACTTTGTATACCGTCAAACCTCAAAAGGTGTTTTTTTTCACTTTTTAATCTAATACCAAGACAGATAAAATTCAATTTGTTAACCTATTGTTTTGCTTGGGTATCTTGCAATAAAATGTGAAACAAATATATGTCATAGGCTATTATGAAGTGTTTGTAAAACCCTAAAACAATAACACTAATTTGAATTTTAGAATACATTTTAATCAATCGGTATCATATCACATTGTACTGCTTTCGGGGTTTGGTAGAGTGCATTTGAATTGCTAACTTTGTAACATAACGAATAATATTACCCTTTACTTAACTGATTTCATCGAAAAAACGAATAATAAACGTTTTTGTGGATCCGAGGTTATCCGAAAATAGTTGTTTATATAATTTTAGATTGCACTCAGCAGTAGTTGTGTTTAAAGTAGTACAATTTAAGAGATCGTTGGTTCTGATTTTATAGCTCATAACACACTTCCTGGCGACTTTTGAACAATCTAATTGTGGTTATTATTTCATTTCATTGTCAGTCCTACACTAGGACGTATTAGCAAGTCTTTTTTACGTCAGATTTAGTTTGTAAACACGTGGGAATTTCCAGCTGAGAAAGCCAAGGGACGTAACTCTTTTAACATAAACATTAGCTGGAAACTCAAAAGCATCGGTTATATTTCGGGTTCGAATCTCAACATGCCGAGGCACGCACAAAGAAAAGGCTAAAGTAACACGTATGAACATGTTTTCTGTTTGTGCGAGTTTTATTAATATTTTAGTTCGTTAGAGGTTATAATGAAGTTAGCCTTTAGATTGGTTGGTTGGTTGGTTTGTTTAATGCCACACAATATTACAGCTATATGACGGCCGTCTGTAAATAATCGAGTCTGGACCAGACAATCCAGCGATTCATATCATGAGCATCGATCCACGCAATTGGGATCAATGACATGGTTCAACCAAGTCAGCGAGCCTGACCAACCGATCCTGTCAGTCGCCTCTTACGACAAGCATACTCGCCTTTTACGGCAAGCGTGGGTTGCTGAAGACCTATTCTACCCCGGATCTTCATGGGTCTAGCCTTAAGAAAGGAAGAAAGAAACAAAAAAAACAACTATAATTATTTTTCCTAAAGATGGTTATCTGAAAATACCAAAAATTATATAAAGAGTAAAGACCAAACAAATAAGTAATCTTAAAAAGAAATATATATTTCAATAAAATCAGTCGTGACATTTCAGAATAACTCTTTACATGATATATGGACAATCAACCTCTTTCTTACAGGTGTAGTTTGAACTAGTTTCAGTGCAGGTTCTAACACTTTTATCAAGCAAGTCATTTGACCCAGAGATCACTGAAGAAACAAGTGCAAGACTCCAGAATCTCAATATTTGACGAAGACTGATTTACGCAGGGTGCACAGTCACCATCTGAATGAAACTGAATGAAAATGAAAAGATCAGCCTCAATTATCTTGTGTTGGATATATCCATTCTAGGATCATACTCTAGACCATTTGCTAAACATAGACTTGAGTCTGATTCTACTGACACAATGCTAACAATAGATAGACACAATGCTAACAAGAGATAGACACAATAGATTGACATGACACAATAGATTCATACGCCAAAAATAGATTGTGCTATTTGTTATTCATACTGTACATTTGGCTTCATTCAATTATCTGCTTGTTATCTATTGCTGTTGTTGTCAATGTTAATCTGCTGCTTATCACATGTCCTGCATATATATATCTCTCATCACTTGGTTCTTGTCACTTGATAATGGTGTAAGAATCTACATTGAAACATCACTATATGCAATAAACCAGAAGTTGTTATCTTACTTATTTGTTATCAATAAAGTTGTACAGTTATCTTACTTATTTGCACACTTCTAGAATGCCAATTAACAGTTAGATTGACATGCTAGAAATGGATTGAAAAAACAAACAATAGATTGACACAATGCTATAACAAGTAGATTCATACAACACTTACAATAGATTCACACAATGACAACTTTTTTTTTTAATAACACATTAATGTTCATGAGATGTTTATCCTGGATGTGTGAATCTGGGTTAACATAGCTTTAAACAGTATTCCAGTTGACTGGGCCACTGGTTTCCCCTTGGTGTGGTGTGGTGGGGTTGCCAAGTGGTTGAAGTGTTCCACGTCATACTAAAGGTCTAGGTTCAATTTCCCCCAGGGGGGCACGGGTGGCCCAGTCATCTAAGGCGCCGCGATTCGCTGTGCAGAGTTGCGTCCCTTGGGCACGCAAGAAACGTATGATTGTGGGTTCGAATCCCGGTTCGCCCCGATTATGTTTCTAGGTTTGTCAGCACCATACCCGTGCTCGTGGCTTTCACCGAAGTGGTAAACGTCTGAGACCTGCATCACTTCTGGCTTTCCTCCCACATTAAGCTGACACACCGTGATATAACTGGAATACTGTTAAAGTGGCGTTAAACCCAACTCACTCACTCACTCACTCAATTTCCCTCAAATAGGTACAATGCGTGAAGCTCATTTCTGGTGTCCCCTGCTGTGAGATTGCTGGAATATTGCTAAAAGTGGCGTAAAACTACATGGGTAGAATTTGTAGTGTTATTGAGTGTCATTTTTAGTGTCACAAATTCAACCTAAAGCTAAACTTGTTTAGTGTTTCTCTGTTACTTGTCAGTGATGCAAAATATATACATCAAAATCAACAGTAACAACAAGATATATTACACTGTGTCTGAGTAATGTGAGAGAAGAGCTCTCTGTTGTAAAGAAGAGATCAGCAATGGTATGGTGCAGACAAACCACTCCAATCTTGGCAACGCTGGGATTCAAAACAACAGTCCTGCACAAAAAGCTCCATGGTCTTAGAGGTGAGGTGAAATGGGCTTTAACTTTGCGGCTGAGATTATTGCACTTATACAGCAACATGCATGCATGTGTGTGAGTGTGTGTGTGGCTGCTTGTACTAGTGCGGACTGTTGCTGATTTATAGCCCTAGCCGACTGAGATACCATGCCGCAGTTTAACATGACTACCCAACTCAGACACAGTATACTGACTCAAAGCTGACTAGTCCTTGTTTTAGCCCCTTAATGCCGAGCGCCAGTCAGGGTATCAAGAAGTATCATCTTTTAACGTCTTTTGGTATGATGCAGCCGGGGATCGAACCCCAGACCTCCCGCTCTCAGGGTGGATGCTCTACGACTGGACCACAGAGGAGGTCCATGGTCTCAGACCATGGAGTCGATTGTTGTGACTAAGGTAGGTTCTCATTAGGCCACAATAAACTGATTATTCTAAAATGAGGGTGAAAACGATGACAGTTTCACTTTATCATTGCACCTCCCCAAGTTAGATCCATTTCTTGTAGCCGTTTACTAAGCCGTGGTCAGGCTCGCCGATTTGGTTGATGCATGTCATTGCAGGTGAGGTGAAATGAGGTTGAACATCAGGTCTAAGATTATTGCACTTATATAGTGATGTGCATGCATGTGTGTGTGTGTGTGCGTGTGGCTGCTTGTACTAGTCCGAACTGATGCCAATTTATAGTGCTAGCACACTGAGATACCATGCTGCAGTTTCACAAGAATACCCCACTCAGACACAGTAAACTGACTCCGAGCCGACCAGTCCTTGTCTAAGCCCCTTAATGCCCAGCGCCAGACAGGGTAACAACAAGTACCATCTTTTAATGTCTTTTAGTAAGACGCGGCCGGGGATCAAACCGCGGACCTTACGCTCTCTGGGCGGATGCTCTACCACTAGACCACGGAGGCGGTTAGTGGTTATGTTGTAAACAAGCTGATTAAACGTCACTGCACACTGGTCAGGTGAATTGTTGCTCATGCTATCAACAGCTGGTTTGTATCGACCAGGCTCATTTACAGGTTGCCATAGTGATATAGCTTGAAAAATGCTGCTTGTGGCTCAAAACAACATTCACTCAATTCTTCATTCTTCACTGAAGTTGAATGTCAACATAGTAGAACTGCAGATATATCTTTGCAGAGGAATTCGATGTATACACACGAAAACCAGTACACCAGCCAGAACAGTGGGTCTGAATTGTTTATTTACAATAATTAAAGACAAAGACATAAGTTAGTTTAACAGAAATACACACTTTCACAACTTGCAGTCAAACAAATATTGATATAACACAAAGGCATCCACATAAGTGTACGTTTTAGTGCTTTTCATCCAGTATTCATCCATCTAATGAAAATTGGTTTCACAGAGAAATTTCATTTTCTTAATTATTAGCATTGAATGAATACTTAAGTGATGGCAAATTGACGTAACTAGACATCTATTACATCTTTATCAAATTTACAAACAGACTGCTTTTATACCGCTACAAATTGTTAAATGTTAAAAAATAATTCAAGATTGGATTCAATGTTCAATTTTATTGCACCTACCCAAACAATAAGGATATACAAGAACATAGATAATTCATGAATACTTGATGAACATGCCATAGTCTACCACAGATACATGTCATACACATGGAGATCAGGGTAGAATAGGTCTTCAGCAACCAATGCTTGCTGTAAAATTTGACTATGCTTGTCGTAAGAGGCAACGAATAGGATCAGGCGGTCAGGCTTCCTGACCTGGTTGATGCATGTCATCGTATCCCAATTGCATGGATCGATGCTCATGATGTCAATCACTGGACTGCCTGGTCCAGACTTGATTATTTACAGAAACTGTTCTGTCGACTAAATCAGTACACCTTCAGTTTGTGTATCCTTATTCCTTTGATACTTAGCTTGGTTTGTACAAGGAATGTCCACAAACCAATAAAAAATGTGCAAATCAAGAAAATATGCCACAGACCCTAGAATCTGCTACAGTGTCGCAAGACGATCTCAGTCCTACCTTATCTTCAGGAAACTAGCATGTTGGTCAGACTAGCTTCAACCCTCAAGACATACATTTGACTAATATGCAGTTGAGAAGTTTTCTAAATAGTTTGCTCTGATGTCCCATCGTACACAATGCACAGATTTACACATAGCATTCACAGACAGTTATATAGGGGTAACCAATGGTCACTGGTCCGGTTTGTTTTGTTGAAACTGTACTGAGTAAGAACCAGATGTTGGATCTTGCTGAAGGTTAAAATTGTCTGTAGACATACCGAACGGTTTCAAAATCATGTTGCCCAAGTCTTTCAACTTTCCTGAAATGATAAAAAATAATAATGTAAAGCTCATTTGAGAGTGTCCCAAACTTCCAACAACTGAATCCAGTCATCATTATCTAAGGATGCCTGTAAGTCGAGGTTTTCAACTTCTACAAAATACACCCGTCCAAAGACATTCTACATATTCACTTTGCCTGCACAAATGAATGTCTAGATAGCTGATCATCATTTGCAAGGGTCGTATGGGTGACACTATTGTCCCACCAGGAATGTGCTGCACTAACAGCAGTTCATACAAGTATCACAACTCAATGACACCGACTGCTAGTAATATACTCATCATTGATGGACACCAAAAAATAATGATGATGATGATGATGATGATGATGATGATGATGATGATAAAAATATTATTATTATTTTATTTTTGTTCCTGGTGAATATACGACACAAACATATTTAAAGAGGTAGAATCAAATAAAATTATCAACCCAGTCCCATGAACTTCCCATTTGAGTGAACAATGGAATTGACATATGTTTATACAATATTGCATCTGTTACAAAAATATCCTACAACATGATTGTCATAATTAACACATTGAAAAATCACTCATATTAACATACCCAACATTTCTGTCTTGAGCTTTTCATTTCTCTCCTTTATTTGGTCAGCTAGTCTCTGAAAGAAAATAATAGAGAAGTAATGTAGGTTGAAAAGATGAATAGGTCTACCCAATAGACTGGACAGTGGTCAATGACATTTTTGAAGAAACCATGCCAACAAATCCCTACATAAAAACATTATCTCCCACATCACATTCTTTAATGTATTTCTTGAACAAGCATGTAATACTCATATCCCCCGCCAATATGACATGTCCGGTTGTGTGCAAGGCAAGAAATATTTACGGTTTTCAAGGTATGCTCTGGAAACGAGCACTACCGCCATATTCTGTCTCAGTCAAAATCGTTGCCATGGAAACTTAAAAAAATACATTTTTCAAAATTACCAAACTATCAAGAGGCATTAGACCAAGTTTGGTGAAGAATAATCGCATGGACCTCAAGATCATTAATGCCATTTTCAGTCTAAGTCAAAGTCCTTGCGATGGAAACTTGAAAAGTAACTTTTTTTAAAATACCAATCTATCAAAAGGCACCAGTTCACCACAAGACCTATCTATGTGCCAAGTTTGGTTAAAATATCTCTCATGGTTTTTGAGTTCTGCTCTGGAAACGAAACGTGACGGACGGATGGAAGGGCAGCACCCATTCCTACGAGTATCCCCCTTCCACTTTGTGGCAGGGATAACAACGTGAAGGGTCTTCATGCTTCTCATTTAAGATGGTATAAAAATTCATGCCCCCTTTGGCTTTTGACTTGGTCAAGCATCCATTGCACAAATATTGCAGGATTCCTGCACTCAGAAACACTAAACAACCAGACTTACAACAGCGGAATGTCTAGCAGCATGCTGGGAAGGATCCAACTCTACAGCCTTCTGATAGTCAGCCAGAGCCTCGTCCAATTTATCTGTCCTCTCGTACAGCTCGGCTCTCCGCAACAAAGCCTTCATGTAGTGGGGATGCAGCTCCAGTGCTTTGCTGCAGCTCTTGATGGCATCTTTATTGTCATCCTTGAAACAGTGTTATAAAACATGAATAGAGTACCCATAAGAGTCATTAAATGTTTCACGAAACGTTATTCATTAGTGAGTAAATGAATCTTATCTATCTGTTACCATTGTTACAATTACACTATTTAAAGGACAGCAGACTGTTATTGAGCAGTTGTTTGTACCATGATCAGACGAAGCTGTATGGTCAAAAAATTGTATTGTGAGAAATTTGGGCCATAACAAATCAGTCATTTTTTACAGCAACTTAATGCCAGATAAAAAAGTTTGTTTATTGTTCATCAGCTTAAACCATATATTTTTCAGTTTATTTTATCACATTAGAAGATTGATTCTGTGAGTGAGTGAGTTAGATGAATGTTAGAAATGGGCTTCACACATTGTACCCATGTCGGGAATCGAACCTTGGTCTTTGGCGTGACAAGCAAACGCTTTAACCACTAGGCTACCCAACCGCAACTTCACATTGTGTTATTTTAATATGTGCATTTAACTTTGATTCCTACACATGATGCACTTCTTACAATAATATTTCAGGGCAGGTTCAAAAGGAAAAACTAGCTGTAAACACATAATTGTAGTGGCTATTATAAGAAGTGAACTTGATACACTAATAACAACATTTTTGCGATATTTGACTGTCAAAACTGAGCAGTAAGTAACTTATTTTAGCAAGTTTATCGTCTTGTATCTATATAGAATTTTTTTTGGTGTATCATATCGTATCACAATGTACCAGTACACCGATGTATCATTTCATCCGTACTGATCACCATTAGTGGACTCTTATCTGGATACCTTCTACAAGGATCAGGTTTACCCCCAGAATCCTAAATACTGAAGAAAGACAAAGTATATTTACCAGTTTCATTTGACAGGCTGCCTTGTTGGAGAACATGATGGATCTCTCTCTAGGGAAGGACAGGGGGCAGATGTGTAGAGCCTCAGTGTACAGCCGAATGGCCTCCTTGTAGCTTCCCTCCCGGAACGCCTGGTTCCCCTTCTCCTTCCCCTCCTGGGCCTGGTCCTTTCGTTCCTGAAACAGATGATTTGGGTGGTTGGTTTGTTGCTTAACGCCTCGATCAGCAATATTAAAGGTATATGACGGCGGTCTGTAAATAATCGAGTCAGTTGGTTGGTTGGTTTGTTGTTTAACGCCACACTCAACAATATTCCAGCTTTATGACGGCGGTCTGTAAATAATCGAGTCAGGACCAGACAATCCAGTGATTGATATCATGAGCGTCAATCCACGCAATTTGATCGATGACATGCTTCAACCAAGTCGAGTCTGACCACCCGATCCTGTTAGTTGCCTCTTACGACAAGCATGGATTGCTGAAGACCTATTCTACCCCGGATCTTCACCGGTTGAAACAGATGAAAGAAGAGTAAGAAAATACAACAAACATGATTGTTTCCAACTGATTCCAACTAATACATGAACTGTCCCCTATAGACTCTATGCTGCTGGTGGATAATACATATATATACATGGTTAGCTATGAGATGAAGGACCTTTCGGGTGAAAAATTACATTTTGACTGCTTATCATATTTTAAAACTACAGTATCTTAGGACCAAACTAATACAATTTATAAGTTTCAATTCACATTTATTACAGAAACACATGACATCAAACATTTGGACTCATTTTCAGCTAAGTCCTATTTTAAGACTTATGTAATAATTGCAGTTTTTTGATATATTGTCTGATTAATTGAAAGTAGACATGTATGCTGAAATGCTTTTAAATGATGTCTTTCTTACATTACGAACTATTGAAAAACACATGGCGAATTTTACAGAGGTAAGTTGACGTCAAACGTCTTTCTTTATGATGTCACAGCACAATTGTATCCCAGCACCATGAAACCCCTTTTCTCCAGGTGGGTCACATATGTCATCTATCAGCCTATAATACAATGTAATGCAGTTTAGATGCAATTATTATATATCATCATGATTATGATGTAGTCGAATAGTGATCTAATAATTCAAACAGACATACTTATTTGCATGATTTGTGTACTCCAAAACTTGCAAGGTAAATTACTTGTGTCTATTCTCAACTTGTATGCATATATAGAATGCAATATTTTGCATCCAGTAAAATCCTGCAGCTGCAAAAACAACCTGACCATGTGTTAGTTTGTCTACTCCTGCGACATGGTCCTGACAAAATTGGAGACTGTTGTTACCAAGAAAGAGTCAAACAATGATCATTACCAATTTCTCATCATCTGAAAGACTTTCTTCCACTTTCTTCCTTAATTCTTCATCATCAACTTCTTTCTTATCCTTTTCTTCATCGAGCTCCTCTTCGTCACGTCCATTTCCCCCACCCTCGGCACCTTCACTGTCAGTCTTTCCATCCCCAGCACCTCTCTCTCCACCCTCATCAACAGCAATGTTTGCCCCACCACAACACACATCGTCAAATTCTTCATCACTCCCATCATCAGCAGACATAAATTCATCATCGCTTTCTAGTCGCTGTTCGGAGAGTCTATCAGAAACTTCAGCTACAGTGGTGCCCCCTGTCCTTTTACACACTTCTCCACTCTCTTCAACCGGAGTTCCAATTCCATCCGAGTTCCCATGAATGTCAATAAATTCCTGTATTCTTGGTTTGTTTTGGGTGTTTGTGTCCCCTTGCGCGGACAGATCCAGGGAATCATTTGCATCACCTTCACAGCACTGTCCTCCTTCTGCCTCCACACATGAATCAGTCAGTGAGGTCTCAACTTCATCTCCTTTCTCTTTCGACATGATATCAAATCTGTAATAGAAAGATTCTACATTAAATGGAAAATTTAGAACTGAATATGTTTGTGTGAACAGATATTATCAATGTATATATAAGTACAGGCTGTACAGCAATTTGCCGGCCTCTCTATTTTCTATTTTAGAGGATCGACCATGATAGGCTAATGAGCGCATCTAATTACCATGGGTGCTATTACAAATAATTAGTGCTCACTTATCTAGTGATCTGCACCGGATCGTTTACCTTAATGTGCATGCGCAGCAGCCATTTTTCACTATTCGACGTAATAAGGGCCCCGCTCTTATAAGCGCCCACGGCGATATTTGCTAATATATTGGCTAGTGAACAATCCCAATTAGCACCCCTTCCGATTGATCCATGTACACAAGACTTATTTATTCGCGTATAATACGCACTCGTGTGGTATATGCATTCTTAATTATGGGCAATTAAATTCTGGAAAAATATATGTCACATATTACATTTCAGTCTGTCAGCAAAAACCACGAAATTTATCTTTCAACTCTGTTCTTTCCACCAAAATAATATTCTAATAAGAGCCCCCCTTTTTCTAATTTTGAGAGCACCCTGGGCGCTTATTACGCCGAATACGGTATTCCATAAATTTTGCAGATTTTCCAAAAATGATATTCTACGAATTTCATGACAAAAGGTGAGAAAGCTAACCCATAACCTCACAACAAAGCCTTTGGATCGTAAAGGGGTGTTTGATCAGTTAAGGGATCGGAAAGGGGATCTAAGGGCTAAGGATAGAGTTGGGGGTAACCTACCCCAACTTCATCTTTAAAGGATCAAATGAGCAAGCTCAGCAAAGCAAGAGCCACAGTCTGACATCTTGCCTAAAACAAAATGTGACCAATTGGGGAGGCAAATCTCTCCACTCATACTAGGTAAGCACAACACAAGATAATCTCCAGTTCACAGCATATTCAGTAAATTTCAGTGTGGTGAGGCACATGGGGCAGTCTCCCAATCTAACAGTTCACTCTCTCTGCTCACACACACTCTCTCACTGCAGCACTTGACAAGTATTTCTTACTTTACCCACAAACACTAGGGACATTAACCAAACACAATGACTTCTGAAAGTAATAATAATGTAGTTGTAGATGTTCCCATAGTATGGTTTACTAAGCCATAGCTGTCAACTCCTGGATGTCTAGATGAATGAGAAGTCCCCCCCCCCCCCCCGCAAAAACTGGTTTTGAATGATTTTAAGACTATCTTAATGGCCTTAGAGAGCATGTATTCTGAAAAAATATATTTGTATCTACATTTTCCAACCTTGCGTGTGAGCGTGACATAGGTGATAAATGCGTGAGAGTTGACAGGTATGACTAAGCTAATATAATATCACCTGGCCACACATATTTGGCTTGCAATTCGTCTGCCAAACTGGATTAAGCACATTTTATTGAGTTTAATTTATCTCTGGACATGGCCTGTGTGTTAACTTTTCATTCCATATAGAAATGAAGAGAAATTGGTTTCTTTTCTTATCCCAGACGTCAATTGCAGTGATTTTGTGAAGTGACTGATGTAATAATGGAGAAGAGTTGTACAGTGACTGCCACTGAAATGAAAGTCATTGACATCGTAACTGAAGAAAGTAGGCAACTAGGCCCTATTTCCACAACATTTCCATTTCTTAGACCGCTTTCGACTACCAATACAGGCTACCGGCGATGAATAGTTGCCCATCACAGAATGAAAAGAAGACTTTTTTATATCAATGTGTTATTTGCCAGAAAAAAACCCATTATGACATCATTATGAATATTGAAATAGTTACTGACATATTTCCACAATGTTCAAACAACGTAAATTCGACGAATATTCCGGGGCTTTTTACTTCAGTCCACTTCAGATATATTCAGGCTGCTCAACAAACCATTTTATATCTTAAAATATTTTTACTATACTTGTCCAAACAAATAAAGAAATATTATTTAAATGTCTTTTAAATATAAATAATAATGTCTCAAAGGTGATCATGAGAATTTCCAATACACATCCAGAAAATATTAATGATTTCTCTACATTCCTTAACTTCAATATATTATTAGTGTTACGACAAGTACGATCTAACCGGAAACGGAAACAAGTGCAAGAAGCGCCCTCTACTCAAAAAGCGTGCGTTCTCCAAACGTGAAAACACGACACAAAAGTAAAGAGCACAAGTTGGATTTCTGTACCTATAAAGTGCATCAGCCATGGCGGATGCTGCGGCTCGATCGCTTCAGTATGAATACAAAGCTGTAAGTTTTTAGATACAATGAATTAGTCGATAAAAAACATTAATGCACGAACCGCCGATTCTGACGAAGCCTAGGAACGACCTCAGTTTTCGTGCAATACGTAAAATGATTTCATTATGCTGTGCTTTTGATGATCAAATAGTATGCGTTTGACGTCCAGAGTCTCATAAGTGTAATACATTATTCTTTGTTCCGGTGTGGTTAGTTAACCAACGGTGAAGTAATAATCTAAATTTGTTAACACATCCCTTACATGGAGTCGGTTAATATATTCTTTATTAGGCCTACAATGCTCATGATACAGATGATGATAACTGCTTCACAACTGTGCCTTGTCGACCTGTTCAGGCAGTTCTTGGTGCTAGTTACTTATAATGTTCTCATATCACTCCACCAATGTCCAATTCTAAACCCTATTGCCTACTTGTATATGGGAATTCCCTTTCATTCACGGCTCTGTTTTACTGGTAGTGTTTCGATTACCATCACCCCTTTTGATTTGTTAGGACCTAACTTAGTGTTTTTGGGAGGAGTGCACTCTGCCAGTCACACTTTTTTGGATATCAAAGAGCGCTGTGTGAACTCAAGCAGCTTGAAGCTTGACTTAGGAGTTTATCTGGTTATTTAGCCAACACTTTACCATGAGACCACAGACGTTATCGCAGATAATTAGTGAATTAAATTTGATATACTTTTTACCTAGTGTCAGCACCTGATTGTTTAGCTTGATACGCATGTACAGTAGCCATTATTTCTGCTTGAAACTTGATAAAAAGTATATCAAATTTTTCTCAGATTACCTGGAATTAATTCATTAAAAAGAGACAACTAACACATACCCTACCTAATAACCTAAGGATAGTAAAGGGTGCCAAACCCTAAGGATTGTAAAGAGGTGTCTGACTGGCAAGTGGTGACCAACCGTAAGGATTGTGAAGGGTTGTTCGATCAGAAAGGGGTACCTAAACCAGCCCTTATGATTGAAATTGATCCGAGGGCTAAGGATAGAGTTGGGGATAACCTACCCTAACACAGCTAACCCCAAGAATTGAAGAGGCATACAAGATCTGTGAAGCAGAACTACAGCCAGCATTCTGAGCCAGTTAGCGCTATAGGCATGATAGAAGCTGTGCTATTTGTGGACAAAACATAACTGAACATATACAAAAGTGAATGAAATGTCATTCCCCATATACCATGATAAACATGTATATATCAATCACTGTTTTCTGTTTTACTTACTTTGAAATGCCTTTCAGCTTGTGCAATCTTAGAAGTATAGTAGACATGAAGAATATTTATGTCCATGACAGCATGAACAGATACAGTGTATCATTTTGGGTATGATCTTTTTCCAGAACTCCAACCTTGTATTGCAAGTTGATCGTTCTCTCATTGACCGAAGAGCTCGAGATGAATCAACTGGTGAAGTTATGTCCCTTGTGGGAAAGATCACAGGGACAAGAATGGGAGACAGGGCCCAGAAAACTAAACCACCACAGATGGAGGAAAGAAAAAACAAGTAAGACTCTGAAACTTTAGTGTCCATATAAAGGACAAGTAAAGTGAAAGAAATAAACATGATAAACAGAAACCAGTTTTAACCTCCAATAGGGAGATTCCCTGCCGTAGAGGAATTTTTCCTTGATGGATCAATATTTTTCTGTCCCTTTTTTGTGATCAATTTACGCTATTTCTATTTAAAAAAAATAATTTTGATCAGCATTTGTGATTAAGTATGATCTTAAGTATTTATATGTGCAAAGCTGCTACGTTGACTTCACATGTCCTTTAAGGGATGAATGTGCTGTGTTTTCGATGTATTGCCAGGTTACCCGTATATTCAACCATGCTAATTTGAATTTGGAACCAAATGTGAAGCTCTTGACTGAAGCATCATTATTTGAGTTCAATATTTTGTTTGTTGTATTTAAAGAAACACTGTATGGCGCTGAAATGCTCAAACATCATTATCCTTTATTTGCATATATTTCATTGGACGAAAATCGAAAGATACCATGCTAAAAATAGCTGTCCAATCAAATAACTCATTCTATATATCCTATGTCCCACTATGCATTTCATCTTTCTTCTTTCAATCCTATGTGGAAAAGTGCTTAAACAAATCTTATGTTAGAATCCTTCAACAAGTGCCACATACGGGAAATGGAACGGCCCTTGAAATTTAGTTACTCGCAAAAGCATGGATCGTCTTCCGCTTAGAAGTCGACCAAGCCAGTTGTCTCTACTTCCGGTATCCTCTTTGCCAGCTCTATCACTGGCATCTCAGACAGTTTTCCATCAGATGGCATCCCTACTGTGTCGGTTCAACAATCCATTCCTGATGCGCATGTCTACATCGGAACCGCCAGCTATGTCGAATGTTTGCAAGGTTCTGTCTTCACCCGGTCGACTTCTTAGCGCTCTTAGATCACCCGCTACCAGTCGTCTTTTGTCCCCCACTCTTTTGCATGATGTTCTGGCCGATGGCGATTGCTCCACTTCGTCCAAAGATACTGGCGTTCCTCCATCGACGATGACGAATAAGGCTTCCCCTGGAACTAGTAGAACAGGTTCACAATCTCCTAAGGATCCATGTAGGAAAGGCTGATCTCGCACTTCTTCCACAGGTTGCGGTTCAAAGGATAGTCGATAACACGACTGGCACTCAAAGGATTGCTTATCTTGAGATCGACTGCCTCATGATTAGGGGATCGACCTTCTAGAGATCTACACTCTCGCAAGGACACTACCACTTGCTCATATACCACACCTGTTCAGCATTACTCTCAGGATGACTATTATACAGACCTCAAATAAGAGTTCTTTTACTTTTGGACGTCCCAGTCCTCCAGTTACACAGATCAATGTCATCCACGGGGTCTTTCACACACCTATGAATATCATGATTTTCGACTAGACCTTCCCGCTTGGGATGACTTTCGGTTCAGCGATTACGGAGACCACCCACATGGCTGGAAGAGCTACACCCCGCACTTGGTTACCCTTATGCTTCATCTGATCTTAACTTCCACACCTTTGCTGCATCAGGATCAGCCCTTTGATCACCATCGCTGTGATGATGGTGTTTGTGGCCAGTGTGTGTATTGTCGTTCCCTGTCATCATCTCAGCCTGTGGTTTAGATACCTCCTTCCTCAACTGTGCTGACTCCTTCTGTGGTGCTTCTTCCATCCGTGCATCTGCTGCTTTTCTCATGGGACCATCAAGACCAGGCTAATGATCAGGTGCCGAACCAAGAACCATTTCTACAGGCACCGGCTCTCACACAGACCGTTTCTCTTGGCTCGGTTCTTCTTGGTGTGGATCCTGCCCCACCTTGTCTGCTGTTTTTTTTCTAGAACTCTGAATGGCGTTTCCCCCGATGATCTTCCCGTTGATCTGCCCAGATGTTGACCTTTTCACAATCAGGTTCACTGCTCTACTCTCCTGGTACACCTGTCCCATCCCAGATCCTCAACTATGGGACCACAATGTTCTGGTGAACTCATTGCTACTACAACTGGATTGAAGATACTTATGGTTGCTGAGCTTGAGTACCCCATTCTGTTGTACGTTTCCGGCTACCTACTTGGGATCTTAACGTCAGACTCTTCTGGATCGATTATAAGTTGTATGCTGTATAGATTGTTCTTAACAGATACATAGTTGTTCATTTAATGATGTCATACATGAAAACACACGTTTTATTTCCAACTACATGCTGTTATGTCTGCCATTTGTTTGGGTGGTCACCATGGTGATGCTGGTATGTGTTCATGTGATTTGTATTTTAGAAGCTGGAAACTTATAGTTTCCACATTGGATCGAAAGAAGAGTGTGAGATAGGATAAGTATATCAATATACAATTTAACTTTTTACCACTTTGAAGTTTGATAATGATATGAGATAACGAATAATCAACGATTTGTTGTTGGTAGAATATTGCAGCGGCATGGTTTCAGTTTGAGACTTCAGCCACTGGTCTGAAGTCTGGGTCTAATATGAGATGTATTTCTGTTTAGTAATATTAGGTCTTCAGTGTGTTAAAGTTGTAAATGTTCAGATTATCATGAACTGAATCAGAACTGCAGCACATATTGTAGTACTAGTAAACTGGCATTTCACTTTCAGACGGCGTAAGCGTGACGAGGCTCAAAGAGACATGATCAAGATGAAGGGCACGACGCTGTTGTCCGAGGGAATTGATCAGATGGTGGGAATCCTGTACAGACCAAAGACAACTGAGACCAGACAGACATACGAGGTTCTCCTCAGTTTCATTCAGGCTGCCATAGGAGACCAGGTAACCAGGACACAATTCAAAACTATCAAGGGGCAGTGGGGTAGCCTAGTGGTTAAAGCGTTCGCTCATCATGTCAAAGGCCCAGGTTCGATTCCCCACATGTGGTACAATGTGTGAAGCCCATTTTCTGGTGTCCCCCATCGTAATATTGCTGGAATATTGCCAAAAGCGGCGTTAAACCATTCTCACTCACTCAAAACTATCACAATACACATTCCACTTGCCTAAGGACATATTACTAATACAAATCGACTTGTCATGATTCTAGTTGCCTGAAACTTTTCATTACCTTATATGACAGTAGATAAACCAATCTCATAGATATGCCAAGGCATTAACTTGGTTCTTGAAATCTGTATCCAAATTTTATGTGTGGTAGATAAGCCGGACCTCCAACCTAAAACTATGTCTCGTCATGATGTGTCATCGGAAATAGAATATCAACAAATCTGTATTGAATTATGTCGTTTCACCATCAGTAATAAAAAAGTGTTGATGTATATCTGCACTTGTGTTTGTAATCTACTTAATATATAATATTTTGTTTAATCAAAATTTCATTCAATAATATTTACAATAGTTTCGGCTATACTTACCATTTCCGTGGTTTGAATATGTATCCTTTGTTTGACAACAAGGCTGAGTGGGTTAGATCGCTGATTTTGTGTGCTGGCGATTAGGTGCCTCACTCTGACAGTGTAAGTTCGAATCCCGGATGGGACTCAACCCCCAAAAGTACTAGAATCTGTACTTTTCTTGGAAAGTGTTATCCAAAATATAGCATTTGTTAGAGTTGACAGCTGTCATCATTGATGTCACACTTCATGTGGCTATGGACCATTTGGAGGTTGTTTCTCACTAAGGCTTACAGTTTTGTATGTGTATCACTCCAGCCCCGGGATGTGTTGTGTGGAGCGGCAGACGAGGTTCTGGCTGTGCTGAAGAACGACAGGATGAAGGACCGAGAACGGAAGAGGGAGGTCGAGGGACTGCTGAGTAATATGGCGGAGGAGAGGTTCGCTCTCCTGGTCAATCTTGGAAAGAAGATTACCGACTGGGGACAGGAAGAGAAGAGTCAAACATGTGAGGAAGAAACACTGTCTCTGTCCTCGTAGAAGTATACCTGTTGCATTTAAGAGTTGGTCTACATATCTATATTGTCAGTAGGGGAAAAACTGTCTCTGTCCTCGTAGAAGTATACCTGTTACATTTAAGAGTTGGTCTACATATTTGTATTGTCAGTAGAGGAAAGACTGTCTCTGTCCTCGTAGAAGTATACCTGTTGCATTTAAGAGGTGGTCTACATATCTCTATTGTCAGTAGGGGAAACACTGTCTCTGTCTTCGTAGAAGTATACCTGTTACATTTAAGAGTTGGTCTACATATCTATATTGTCAGTAGAGGGAACACTGTCTCTGACCTCTTAGAAGTATACCCCTTACATTAAGAGTTTGTCTACATATCTATATTGTGAATGGAAGATACTCTGAAAGAAGAACCCAACACATTCAATTAATGAAAAATGTGTAAAAATATCACTGTTTAACCTTTGTTATCTTTGTTTCAGCTGAAAACATTGATGAAACTTATGGTGTCAATGTGCAGTTTGAAGAATCAGAAGATGAGGTATGCCACTGCTATATTGTGTCTGCAAAGTGTGTTATGGATTTGTATTACTGTAGTAACCAGGCCCAAGTACTTACGACAGTGCAACAATGACTTTGTAAAATCAGTCCATACCCTAACTGTAATTGCTCATGCAACAGGTCCTTGATTAAATATTTAATGTGTGTACTTATGTTGCACTTGACTCCATACACAAGGTGCTTCCTCAAAGCTCAAACATTAGTACCCCAGTCAATGGATCAGTGTGCACCCGATTTCCATTCTCAGCTCCCTATACAACCAAATCTCCCTATTCAGGGGCTAGAAGGTTAACAGTCACAGCACCGTCTAATCCTGCCGGGTACCCAATTTTTACGCCGGGAGAACAGAGGCACAAATCAAGGCTGAATGAGACAGCACATGTGCTACACGTGCTTCTGGGGCAGGACCGAAGACTGACATTGCTTAGCTTGACCTGTTTTGTGACCTGTGCTCTCATACACCTGTTTTATTGTACACTGGGGGTCCAGGGGACCCTCTATGACTAATTTTAAGGGTCCTTGTAGGCAGTATGAGGATCCTGTTAAGAAATGAAATGATGTGTACTGTACCGTTTTGATAATTACTTTAGAGTCTGGAATGAATCAATGATCGTGTGGACAGTGGTCATGGTTGATGGATGAAATGACAGACACACATAACTGCTCTTGATGCACTACAGGTACAATGAATATTATTGTACGTCCTTCGGGAAGCAGTATGGGTTATTTCTGCGTCAATTCTCATCTTTTGTGCGTATTGGATGCTCATTTGTGTTACGTAAAATCCTTGTCGATGTTGGTGCCCCTACAAAACACCAGACAGGATTGAAAAAAACATCAATGATCTGACTTAAGTGAAAACTGTTAAATTCTTTAATGCTCTTTATGTCTCCTAGGACACGGCTGACGTGTACGGAGAGGTGCAGGAGGAGGAGGACGACCAGGAGAACGAGGGGGAGGAGGCCGCAGTGGATGCCACGCTACATGCAAACGTGAGTTCTCCTTGTCACACACAAACACCTAGTGACACGTAAACATCTAGTGACAACCTGTGTTCTACTGATTCACCCTACACACAAAGTGAGTTCTCCCTGTCACACACAAACACCTAGTGACACGGAAACATCTAGTGACAACCTGTGTTCTACTGATTCACTCTACACGCAAACGTGAGTTCACCCTGTCACACGCAAACACCTAGTGACACGTAAACATCTAGTGACAACCTGTGTTCTACTGATTCACCCTACACACAAAGTGAGTTCTCCCTGTCACACACAAACACCTAGTGACACGGAAACATCTAGTGACAACCTGTGTTCTACTGATTCACTCTACACGCAAACGTGAGTTCACCCTGTCACACACAAACACCTAGTGACACGTAAACATCTAGTGACAACCTGTGTTCTACTGATTCACTCTACACGCAAAGTGAGTTCACCACGTCACATTCAAACACCTAGTGACACGTAAACATCTAGTGACAACCTGTGTTCTACTGATTCACTCTACACGCAAAGTGAGTTCTACCTGTCACACACAAATACCTAGTGACGCGTAAACATCTAGTGACAACCTGTGTTCTACTGATTCACTCTACACGCAAAGTGAGTTCTACCTGTCACACACAAATACCTAGTGACACGTAAACATCTAGTGACAACCTGTGTTCTACTGATTCATTCTACACGCAAAGTGAGTTCTACCTGTCACACACAAACACCTAGTGACACGTAAACATCTAGTGACAACCTGTGTTCTACTGATTCACTCTACACGCAAAGTGAGTTCTCCCTGTCACACACAAACACCTAGTGACACGTAAACATCTAGTGACAACCTGTGTTCTACTGATTCACCCTACACACAAAGTGAGTTCACCACGTCACACACAAACACCTAGTGACACGTAAACATCTAGTGACAACCTGTGTTCTACTGATTCACCCTACACACAAAGTGAGTTCTCCCTGTCACATGCAAACACCTAGTGACACGTAAACATCTAGTGACAACCTGTGTTCTACTGATTCACTCTACACGCAAAGTGAGTTCACCCTGTCACATGCAAACACCTAGTGACACGTAAACATCTAGTGACAACCTGTGTTCTACTGATTCACTCTACACACAAAGTGAGTTCAGCACGTCACATCCAAACACCTAGTGACACGTAAACATCTAGTGACAACCTGTGTTCTACTGATTCACTCTACATACAAAGTGAGTTCACCACGTCACATGCAAACACCTAGTGACACGTAAACATCTAGTGACAACCTGTGTTCTACTGATTCACTCTACACACAAAGTGAGTTCAGCACGTCACATCCAAACACCTAGTGACACGTAAACATCTAGTGACAACCTGTGTTCTACTGATTCACTCTACATACAAAGTGAGTTCACCCTGTCACATGCAAACACCTAGTGACACGTAAACATCTAGTGACAACCTGTGTTCTACTGATTCACCCTACACGCAAAGTGAGTTCACCACGTCACACACAAACACCTAGTGACACGTAAACATCTAGTGACAACCTGTGTTCTACTGATTCACTCTACACGCAAAGTGAGTTCACCACGTCACACACAAACACCTAGTGACACGTAAACATCTAGTGACAACCTGTGTTCTACTGATTCACCCTACACACAAAGTGAGTTCACCCTGTCACACACAAACCCCTAGTGACACGTAAACATCTAGTGACAACCTGTGTTCTACTGATTCACCCTACACACAAAGTGAGCTCACCACGTCACATGCAAACACCTAGTGACACGTAAACATCTAGTGACAACCTGTGTTCTACTGATTCACCCTACACACAAAGTGAGTTCACCCTGTCACACACAAACACCTTGTGACACATAAACATCTAGTGACAACCTGTGTTCTACTGATTCACTCTACACACAAAGTGAGTTCACCACGTCACACACAAACACCTAGTGACACGTAAACATCTAGTGACAACCTGTGTTCTACTGATTCACCCTACACACAAAGTGAGTTCACCACGTCACACACAAACACCTAGTGACACGTAAACATCTAGTGACAACCTGTGTTCTACTGATTCACCCTACATACAAAGTGAGTTCACCACGTCACACACAAACACCTAGTGACACGTAAACATCTAGTGACAACCTGTGTTCTACTGATTCACCCTACATACAAAGTGAGTTCACCACGTCACACACAAACACCTAGTGACACGTAAACATCTAGTGACAACCTGTGTTCTACTGATTCACCCTACACGCAAAGTGAGTTCACCACGTCACACACAAACACCTAGTGACACGTAAACATCTAGTGACAACCTGTGTTCTACTGATTCACCCTACACACAAAGTGAGTTCTACCTGTCACACACAAACACCTAGTGACACGTAAACATCTAGTGACAACCTGTGTTCTACTGATTCACTCTACACACAAAGTGAGTTCACCACGTCACACACAAACACCTAGTGACACGTAAACATCGAGTGACAACCTGTGTTCTACTGATTCACCCTACACACAAAGTGAGTTCACCACGTCACATGCAAACACCTAGTGACACGTAAACATCTAGTGACAACCTGTGTTCTACTGATTCACCCTACACGCAAAGTGAGTTCAGCACGTCACACACAAACACCTAGTGACACGTAAACATCTAGTGACAACCTGTGTTCTACTGATTCACCCTACACGCAAAGTGAGTTCACCACGTCACACACAAACACCTAGTGACACGTAAACATCTAGTGACAACCTGTGTTCTACTGATTCACCCTACACACAAAGTGAGTTCTACCTGTCACACACAAACACCTAGTGACACGTAAACATCTAGTGACAACCTGTGTTCTACTGATTCACTCTACACACAAAGTGAGTTCTACCTGTCACACACAAACACCTAGTGACACGTAAACATCTAGTGACAACCTGTGTTCTACTGATTCACTCTACACACAAAGTGAGTTCACCACGTCACACACAAACACCTAGTGACACGTAAACATCTTGTGACAACCTGTGTTCTACTGATTCACCCTACACACAAAGTGAGTTCACCATGTCACATGCAAACCTGAGTGCATCTTGTCTTGTGACAAGTTGTGTACAACTTTATCCACTCTACATGTAAACGTAGACAACTTGTAGACACTTTTTATCTTGTTGGGTTAGATTGTGTTGGATTCAATGTTAAAAGTGGATGGACATGGTTGCTGCACACGTTATGGCAGTTTGTTCTTTATGGCTTCCGTTACTCAGTATGTGCAGCTCATTCTTTGCATCCGTCTTGATATTTGTAAAGTAATGCTAATGCAAAACATGCTAAAGTGGTGCAAAATGAAAACCTCTTTCAAAGTTCAAGATATTCAACCTGGATGTTAAGGAGGATGTGTTTTTGTCTTCTGTGATCTAGATATCAGAGGAGTCTGGTGGCAAGTCAGAGGGGGGCCTCCATCCGCGAGACATTGATGCCTTTTGGATTCAGCGTAAGCTTAGCAAGTACTATCCTGATGACCCTACCACAGCTCAGACCAAGGCAATGGAGGTGGTAGAAGTGTTGAAGGTCAGTGAAAGTGTACATTTATGTGTATTCATCTTAGTGGGCAGACCCTTGAAGAATAGGTCTTCAGCAGCCGATGCTTGTCGTAAGAGGCGACTAATGGGATTGGGTGGTCAGGCTTGCTGACTTGGTTGATGCATGTTAGTTGATGCTCATGATGTCGACCCATGAAGACCCGTGGTAGAATAGGTGTTCAGCAACCCATGCTTGTAAGAGGCGACTGCTTGTCATAACAGGTGACTATCGGGATCGGGTGGTCAGACTCGCTGATTTGTTTGATGCACGTCATTGTATCCCAGTTGCGTGGATCGATGCTCATGATGTCAACCACTGGATTGTCTGGTCCATACTTGATTATTTACAGACTGCCGTCCCACAGCTGAAATATTGCTGAGTGTGGCATTAAACAACAAACAAACAAAAACAAACAGTGGTAAGCCATTCACAGGAAACTTTCCACAAGGGAGCAATCAAAACTCTGCTGGAGTTACCCAGCAATCCCTGTACAGAAAGCTTTCCCTAAGCTCTATGTCATTACCAGCAACAGAATTTAGCATTAGCATTGTTAATGTTAAAGGTATCCTAAAAGGTTATTAGAACTTCTAACATTTTGGGTCGGTATTGCTATATGTTATCCCTTTTTAGTCTACTAGACTTTCTTTGTTAATTTCCTTCGCTGCATGATTCTGCTATTACAGATAAATACAGGATTAAACTTTCTTGAACTTGGTTTTATCCAAGGTGTATTTGTTAACAGTTTCAAAAATGTCCGTTAAATCAGTGTTTGTTTACAATTTTAATGTGTCTGCTTCATAGTGATGAGCATGTTGAGTGCCCAGACTGTATGTCAGACATGCTGATGTTACTCATGAACAAAGAAAGAATAGGTCTTCAACAACCCATGCTTGCCATAAAAGGCGACTATGCTTGTCATAAGAGGCGACTAACAGGATTGGGTGGTCAGACTTGCTGACATGGTTGATGCATGTCACCGTATCCCAGCTGCGTGGATTGATGCTCATGATGTCAATCACTGGATTGTTAGGTCCAGACTCGATATTTAGAGACCGCCTTCATATAGCTGGAATATTGCTGAGTGTGGTGTTAAACAACAACAAACAAAAATCAAACAGGACATGCTGGTGTGTTTCAGATTGCTGGTGACGACCGCGAGTGTGAGACACAGCTGGTGATCTTACTCGGTGTCAACCAGTTTGAGTTCATCCGAGTTCTCCGCCAACACAGACAGATGAGTGAGTGTACATTTCATATTCGGGATAAGTGTTGAAAGACTTCAAATTCATTTGCACAAATTAATTTTTTACTTTTCTGTTACACCCGTGAAGATCCAGGGTTGAATAGATCTTCAGCAACCTCTGCTTGCCGTAAGAGTTGACTGACGGAATCGGGTGGTCAGGCTAGCTGACTTGGTTGATGCATGTCATCGTATCCCAGCTGTGTGGATCGATGCTCGTGGATTGTCTGGTCCAGACTCAATTATTTACAGACTGCCATCATATAGCTGGAACATTGCTGAGTGCAGCGTTAAACAACAAACAAAGAAACAAAACTTTTCTGTTGACAGAATCAGTATGAGTTAGTGTACATTTCATATTCAGATTAAGTTTTGAAAGACTTCTTACTAATCTGCACAAATGATTTTTTTTTTTTCTGTTGAGTTTGCGTATCCTTGTTCCTTTGATTCTTAGCTTTGTTTGTACAAGGAATGTCCACAGAGGTTTCTCAAAACAGACCGTAACTTATTACTTTTTGGTTGATGGGGCAACACTATTGGAATTGTATTGTATTAAATTGAACTTGAAACAATAGTTAAGTCTGATAAATCTGAAACCTTTTCATTCCATTCAGTGTCACGTATCATATATGTGTGTTTGATGTTGCACAGTTTTGTACTGCACACTGCTGGCGTCTGCTCAGAGTCAGTCCGAGAAGGCTCGTGTGGAGGAGAAGATGCGAGCAGACTCTGAGTTAAAGCGTATTCTCAGCTCCCTGCAGGAGACGGACAGAGAGGACATCGTCAGTGAGGAGAGGACACGTCGACAGCAGGCCAGACAAAACAGAGTAGCAGCCGATATAGAGGACATGGAAATTGATGGATATGTGGTGGGTGTCATTAATGGGGAAGATCGAGGTTGTGCTGTTTCTTGTGACCAGTGTTGTTCATATTCAGACAGATATCAGTCAAAGTGGTGTTAGATGGCACAGTGCTATATGGCGAATGAGATGTGCTTTGCAGTGTGTTTTCACAAGCATGCTTTCCTTGTGGGTTTCACAAACATGACCTTTGTCAGTTTGGTCCCCATTGGCATTGCTTGTAACCTAAATTGCGACTAAATTGGATGGCGTAGCATTGGCTTTGCTCAATCACAAGTTTGTCTTGACCTGTGAATATCTGAGTTAGAATATGTCTTCAGCAACCCATGCTTGCAGTAAAAGGCGACTATGCTTGATCGTAAGATGTGAATAACAGGATTGGGTGGTCAGATTTGCTGACATGGTTGATGTATGTCAGTCAATGTCCATGATGTCAATCACTGGATAGTTTGGTCCTGACGTGATTATTTCCGGACTGCCGCCATATAGCTGGAGTATTGCTAAGTGTGGTGTTAAACAACAAACAAATTAGTTTGTCTGGCTCAAACCTGATTCATAACAGGCTGCAGTGATATGGATGAAATATGTCTGACTTGTTAACCACCATTCACTTCAAGCTTTCACCCCACATAAAACAGACTGACTGACTCACTTAGTTATGTCGTTAAGTGACTCCCTTGCTTGTGCAGGACATCGGTCAAGTGGAGACGCTGGACCTGGAGGAGCTCATGTTCAGCCAGGGCAGCCACCTGATGGCCAACAAGAGATGTCAGCTGCCTGACGGGTCCTACCGCAAACAGAGAAAAGGTGAAATAGGATAGTGTAGAATAGAATAGAATAGAATAGAATAGAATAGAATAGAATAGAATAGAATAGAATAGAATAGAATAGAATAGAATAGAATAGAATAGAATAGAATAGAATAGAATAGATTAGATTCCAATTAACTGCTCAAATGCGCAAACAGTTCTCGTGCAGAGCTAAATTTGATGCTATCACCCCGATTGGCGCTACGAATGACTGCTCTCATCCAGGAGACAGTTGTTCAGGAGACTTCAGAATACAGCTGTGAGAACACATTACTCCAATATTGAACTACACTGCCAATCCAATAAAGAGTGCAACTTAAACTGCTCACTATGGTTTACAAGGCAATGCAGTTTGGCTCCTGCATACTTACAGAAACTGATAGTACCATACAAGCCAGCATGCTCTATTTCCGCCATGCATTATGTAAGGTTGTCTAAAAAAATAGTGTCAGTCAGACGGTTTGGTCACATGGTTCCGGCGCACCTGCACATTGGAGGAGTATGTTTGGTTGAGATTTTTTCTGTTCTCTGGGAACACAGCACAGGAAGTTTCCTCTACGATTTGGGAATAAGAAGAGATGGGCAATTAATCAGGAACTGGTATGGCATGTTATGGATTATATCCTAAAATATGTTTTGTTGATGTTTTATGCTAAAAACAACATGTCGCTAATGTTGTCCAACTTTTTTCAGGTTATGAAGAAGTGCATGTTCCTGCTCTGAAGCCCAAACCGTTTGAAACTGATGAGGTACGCTGTTGCTCACATGCTTGTCAAGTGCAGAATATATTTAAACAATTTTTGGTTTCATGAGGAAGAGAATTTATGGATGTCAACTTCTTTATTATGAGGAACACAACGTTTCGGAGTTTATATTGTTCCATAAAATAAGGAAGTTGACATTGGGTATCACTTCTAAATGCCATTCACCCCTGAAGTTACAATAGGTCTTCAGCAACCCATTCTTGCCGTAAAAGGCGACTATGCTTGTCGTAAGACGTGACTTACAGGATCGTTTGGTCAGCCTCGCTGACTTGGTTGATGCATGTCATTGTATCCCAATTGCATGGATCAATGCTCATGATGTCAATCACTGGATTGTCTGGCCCAGACTCAATTATTTACAGACCACTGTCATATAGCTGGAATATTGCTGAGTGCGGCGTTAAACAACAAACAAATCAAAGACTTGATTTTGTCTCACTCATGACAAGGAAGTGTGGATCAGGAACATTTGGCTCCAGTCCATCCTATCCTGTCATTGGGGCGGTTGGGTATCCTAGTGGTTAAAGCATTTGCTTGTCACGCCAAAGACCCGGAGTAGTATAGGTAATGGGGTTCGATTTCCGACGTGGGTAAAATGTGAGGAGCCCATTTCTGGTGTCCCCCACCGTGATATTGCTTGAATATTGCTAAAAGCGGCGTAAAACCGTACTCACTCACTCACTCACTATCCTGTCATTAGTTATATATCCAACCTGTTAAAGCCACTTAAATAAATATCTCATTTAGTCTCAGTTCAAACGGATATAAACATCTTTACAAATTGCATTGCTAACAATGATAATTCTTTTTTCCAGTCTCTTGTTCCGATTGACCGACTACCTAAGTATGCCCAACCTGCATTTGAAGGTTTCAAAAGTTTAAACAGAATCCAGAGTCGACTGTGTAAGGTTGCCATGGAATCCGATCAGAACATCCTGCTCTCTGCTCCCACGGTGAGTGGCACAATTCTTAAAGATTGTTGAGTGATCTCAGTTTAATTGTTGCATTTTGTCTTAATTCATGAACTAATGGTCCTTTTCCAGCTGATGTGTGTCAGTGGAAAATTCCAAATCATTTAAGGATATAATTTATTAAAGAAGATTAAACCTCATATTTACAATTTGTAGTAAGGTACAAAAACATTTGAATCACCAGTAGAATTACAGAAGATATATATAGTAGAGGATTGAAAGCATGCAGCTAACATGCTGGAGTTCTATTTCAGGGAGCTGGTAAGACAAACGTAGCCCTGCTGTGTATCCTGAAGGAGATTGGTAAACATGTCAACGAGGACCACACCATCAACACAGACGACTTCAAGATCGTGTATGTCGCACCGATGAGGTCCCTGGTACAGGAGATGGTTGGAACATTCAGTGAAGTAAGCATGGTTCATGGGAACCTCTGTCCACTGACACTGTGGCATTCCAGGTCACCATGACCCTGATGGGATACTGGGACCAAATAGCATCCCATGCTTGTTGTGAGAGATGACTGATAAAGATATGGTGTTTCCACCATGTGGCCTGTCTGATTGTGGCTCATGCCGTCACCCACTGGTTTCTTATACCCTGGGGCACGGGTGGCCCAGTCACCTGCAGAGTTGCGTCCCTTCGCACGCCAGAAACCTATGATTGTGGGTTCAAATCCCGATTTGCCCTGATTATGTTTCTAGCTTTGTCAGCACCATACCCGTCCTCGTGGGTTTCACTGAAGTGGTAAATGTCCGAGACCTGCATCACTTTGGGATTTCCTCCAACATTAAGCTGACACGCCATTATATAAGTGGAATACTGTTAAAAGCGGGGTTAAACTCACTCACTCACTCACTCACTCACTCACTCACTCACTCTTATGAAGATCCGTGGTAGAATCGGCATCCCATTCTTGCCATTAAAGGCGTCTATGCTTGTCGGAAGAGGCAACTAACAGTTTTGGGAGGTCAGGCTTACTGACTTGGTTGATGCATGTCAAAGAGCAAACAAGTGCTATAGTTTGATAGTTTAACATATCGTTACACTCCAACGAAAGAATATTCACTCCAGTTCCACAAAGGAATCAACATGATCCTAAGACTAAGTTATAAAGTACGGGACTTGGGATGCTGATGGTGAGGAATGTCTATTAGATTAGCTCTATATCTAAAACCACAATTAATCCCTCACACATTACCATCAAGTGTGTTATTGCGTTTGACTATTTATTGGAGGTTGTTAAGTCTGAATTGCTGCTGTTACAGAGACTGAAGTCGTATGGCATCAAGGTGGACGAGTTGACCGGTGACCACCAGTTGACCAGGGAGCAGATCTACCAGACCCAGATCATTGTGTGTACACCGGAGAAGTGGGACATCATCACAAGGAAGGGGGGAGAGCGGACCTACACGCAGCTTGTCAGACTCATGATATTTGTAAGATTTTACACCATTCTTGTCTCATATTGGCTTGGGTTCTCTGGATAAACAGGGTCCCCAGTTTGGGTTGGATGAACTTCGCCCTTGAATTGGGTTCTCTGGATGAACGTGGTCCTCAGATTGGGTTCTCTGGATGAACGTGGTCCTCAGATTGGGTTTTCAGGATGAACTTCGTCCTTGAATTGGGTTCTCTGGATGAACGTGGTCCTTTGATTGGGGTTCTCAGGATGAACTTCACCCTTGAATTGGGTTCTCTGGATGAACGTGGTCCTTTGATTGGGGTTCTCAGGATGAACGTGGTCCTTTGATTGGGTTCTCTGGATGAACGTGGTCCTTTGATTGGGTTCTCTGGATGAACGTGGTCCTTTGATTGGGGTTCTCAGGATGAACTTCACCCTTGAATTAGGTTCTCTGGATGAACGTGGTCCTTTGATTGGGTTCTCTGGATGAACGTGGTTCTCTGGATGAACGTGGTCCTTTGATTGGGTTCTCTGGATACGTGGTCCTTTGATTGGGTTCTCTGGATGAACGTGGTCCTTTGATTGGGTTCTCTGGATGAAAGTGGTCCTTTGATTGGGGTTCTCAGGATGAACTTCACCCTTGAATTGGGTTCTCTGGATGAACGTGGTCCTTTGATTGGGTTCTCAGGATGAACGTGGTCCTTTGATTGGGTTCTCTGGATAAACAGGGTCCCCATTTTGGGTTGGATGAACTTCGCCCTTGAATTGGGTTCTCTGGATGAACGTGGTCCTCAGATTGGGTTCTCAGGATGAACGTGGTCCTTGAATTGGGTTCTCAGGATGAACATGGTCCTTTGATTGGGTTCTCAGGATGAACTTCACCCTTGAATTGGGTTCTCTGGATGAACGTGGTCCTTTAATTGGGTTCTCAGGATGAACTTCACCCTTGAATTGGGTTCTCTGGATGAACGTGGTCCTTGGATTGGGTTCTCTGGATGAACGTGGTCCTCAGATTGGGTTCTCTGGATGAACGTGGTCCTTTGATTGGGTTCTCTGGATGAATGTGGTTGTTGTTTTGAAAACCGAGTGCGTAATAATTATCATTAGAAAGATGCTTTTGAATGCAGCACACATTGAAAGTCAGGGTAGTCCCTGATTATCTTGATACACGATTTGCATTCATAGGAACCCATTTTTCATGAGCAGCTTTTTGACATGAGTGTGTATGGTAGCTTTGACCTTGTTGCAGGATAGCTAAAGATTCGATTATTTTACATGTAGCTGGAATATTGTGAGTGTGGCGTTAAACAACAAACAAACACTTCATGATCAGGGGGGCATTTCCAACCGCATCTTAATGAGCAGTGTAATTTTTTGACTGGCATTTAGGGGATGTTGGAGTGATGCATCTGTTGTCTTCAGGGCAAAGCAGATCTGCATGAAGGACATGGAAGGGTGGGAAGTCGTTTACATTTTGCACAGCGCTACCTATTTTCAGATGACCCAAAATTCTCTTGTCATCTCATTCCGAAATGTATGAAGCTCTATGTGTATTGGAATCAGTATTAGTGGTGTTTGTTTCTTGGGCAATTGCTTTCTTTGGTGAGCGGTCAGTGGGGTATCCTCGTGGTTTAAGTGTTCGATCATCCTTTCCACGATATTGCTGGAATATTGCTAAAAGCATAGTATAAACCATACTCACTCACTCCTATGGTGAGACCAAAGGATCTGTGGGTTTGAATCCCTGATTCACCCTCATTGTTTGTCAGCACCATATCCATGCTAGTGAAAGAGGTGAAATCTAAAACCTGCAGGGCGGTCAGGTAGCCTAGTGGTTAAAGCGTTCACTCGTCACGCCCAAGACCCGGGTTCGATTCCCGACATGGGTAAAATGTGTGAAGCCCATTTCTGGTGACCCCCGCCGTGATATTGCTGCAATATTGCTAAAAGCGGCGTATAACCATACTCACTTACTCACTCGCTAAAACCTGCATTACTTGAGGCTTAGACCCAACTAACTCGCTTACTGACTCCTACGGATCCAAATTTGATTTTCTTTCAGGATGAGATCCATCTTCTCCATGATGACCGAGGTCCGGTACTGGAGTCTCTGGTTGCTAGGACGATCAGAAACATTGAGACCACACAGGAAGATGTGAGACTTGTTGGACTCAGCGCCACTCTGCCAAACTTTGAAGATGTTGCCACATTCCTCCGTGTTGATCCCAAGGAGGGCCTGTTCTTCTTCGACAACAGTTTCCGCCCAGTGCCCCTGGAGCAGCAGTTCATCGGTATCACGGAGAAGAAGGCTGTCAAGAGGTTCCAGCTCATGAATGACATTGTGTATGAGAAGGTCATGGACCACGCTGGCAAGAACCAGGTTAGCTAACAAATGTTTCCTAATACTGACCAATGAGTAGGACTGCATGGCTTATGTAATCCAGTGCTGGTCTTGTATTCTTGCCAAGAGAAGTTATAAAATTGTTATGAAGCAAAGCAAAGTGTTGTCATGCGACCATGTTTTGAGAGAGGACCAACACTTTTTTTAAAATATTTTAGTTGGTGCTCAGCTTGTTTTCCATGGTAGTCTCTCTTGCATCAAACCCTGGTGTTCTAGAACAAATGAAGCCCTTTTCTAATTCCTTCTTTTTTTGACCTTATTGGGAAAGTTGGGCATAATTGGTCATAAGCGCCAGCTTAGATAAGGATCAAGTGCTTGTGTGTTTCAAGTGGTAAACATTTAAAACCTTCCCTCACTCACTCACTCACTCACTCACTCACTCACTCACTCACTCACTCACTCACACTCTGTTTCCAGCTGCTGATATTTGTGCACTCCCGGAAGGAGACGGGGAAGACAGCGCGGGCGATCAGAGACATGTGTCTGGAGAAGGACACCCTCGGAGTGTTCCTGAAGGAAGGCTCTGCCTCCACGGAGATCCTCAGGTCCGAGGCGGAACAGGTCAAGGTGAGACTGGTAGACAAGGGCACTCTGGTCAGCTGGTCCTCTGAATGAAACTCTGAACGTTTCACTCCATAGGCAGAAGTCTGACTCCCAACAACAGCAACTTACTTTAATAGCATCTGAAATATTGATAATACGCTTGCATTCGAAAATGTTAAGTTCAAGCAATAATCTTTCATCTTTTACTTATCCTGCATTACTACATTTTAGGAGTAATGCAGGATAAGTATACTAATGTAAAAAATATTTTGATTTTACTTAAAAAAATTACTTATCCTGCATTACTCCTTAAACGTAGTAATGCAGGATAAGTATACAAATGTAAAAAATATTTACATTTTACTTATTCAGTATATGTTTTGAAACTTTAGCAATATACAAATAGTTATTTAGGGATTTATTGAGCTAATAAGCATGTAGTTTGTACATATTAGCTGTGTATGTGTCAGATCAGTTAAAATTCATGATAGACTTCTGACAACTATGAAAAAATCTAACACCTGTCGTTGTACAGTGATAACAAGGTTCTCATTTAGTGTGCAGTCCATCTTCCTAGTATGTTGTTAGGTTCATTTTAAACATTGTTTGTAAACTAAACACTTTATAACACTTTTAAGGATGTTACATAATGTTGCTTGCAGAACCATGAGTTGAGAGACCTCCTACCGTACGGATTTGCTATCCATCATGCTGGCATGAACAGGTATGTACGATGTAAGCAGGGATGTAGACTGGCTCGGTCAACTGGCTTCAGTCTAATGTTCAAGGTATCCTGTGAACTAGTAGAATTTCACCCTTTCTAGGGAGTGTCCTAATGTCATCACTATTTCGACAGGTAAATGTTGCATAGTTTCACTGCTGGGGAAGTCAGACAAAGGCTAACTCCAGATACCCAGAAAGTATGTAACCTTCTCGCAGTGTGAAAGTTCTTCCTTCGCTTGCTATGATACACCTATTTTGGGGTGAAAATATTTTTCGTTCCAATGAAACATTGCCACCACAAAAGAGTGTGAGTTTGGTATTACGCCGCTTTTAGCAATATTCCAGCAATATCACAGCGGGGGACCCCAGAAATGGGCTTTACACATTGTACTCATGTTGGGATTCGAACCCGGGTCCTCGGCGTGACAAGCGAAGGCTTTAACCAGTAGGCTACCCGACCGCCCAATACCACAAAAGATGTGTTTGTGATTCAGAGTTGACCGAGCACTTGTGGAGGATCTGTTTGCTGACCGACACATCCAAGTTCTAGTATCAACATCGACCTTGGCTTGGGGCGTCAACCTCCCAGCACACACTGTCATCATCAAGGGAACACAGATCTACAGCCCAGACAAGGGAAGATGGGTGGAGCTGAGTGCTCTCGATGTCATGCAGGTGAGGGCAGATGGCTGGAGCTCAGTGATCTCGATGTCGTGGGTGAGGGGAGATGGGTGATCTTGATTTCATGTAGATGGAAGATGGTTGATCTCGATGTCATGCAGGTGAAGGAAAAATGGTTGATTTTGATGATATGCATGGGAGATGGGTGATCTCTTTGTCATGCAGGGGAGGGGAAAATGGTTGATCTTGATGTCATGTGGGTGAGGGGGAGATGGTGATCTCAGTGTCATGCAGGAGAGAGGAATATGGTTGACCTTGATGATATGCAGGGGAGATGGGTGATCTCTATGTCATGCAAGGGAGGGGAAAATGGTGATCTCAGTGTCATGTTGGTAAGGGGGAGAAGGATGATCTTGATGTCATGTGGGTGAGGGGAGAAGGATGATCTTGATGTCATGTGGGTGAGGGGAGATGGTGATCTCGATGTCATGTGGGTAAGGGGAGATGGTGATCTCAGTATCATATGGGTGAGGGGGAGAAAGGTGATCTCGATGTCATGCAGGTAAGGGGAGAAGGGTGATCTCGGTGTCATGTTGGTGATGGGAGATGGTGATCTCGATGTCATGTGGGTAAGGGGAGATGGTGATCTCAGTATCATATGGGTGAGGGGGAGAAAGGTGATCTCGATGTCATGTGGGTGAAGGGAGAAAGTTGATCTCGATGTCATGCAGGTAAGGGGAGAAGTGTGATCTCCATGTCATGTGGGTAAGGGGGAGAAGAGTGATCTCGATGTCATATGGGTGAGGGGAGATGGTGATCTCGATGTCATGTGGGTAAGGGGAGATGGTGATCTCAGTATCATATGGGTGAGGGGGAGAAAGGTGATCTCGATGTCATGCAGGTAAGGGGAGAAGGGTGATCTCGGTGTCATGTGGGTGAGGGGAGAAAGTTGATCTCGATGTCATGCAGGTAAGGGGAGAAGTGTGATCTCCATGTCATGTGGGTGAGGGGGAGAAGAGTGATCTCGATGTCATATGGGTGAGGGGGAGAAAGGTGATCTCGATGTCATGCAGGTAAGGGGAGAAGGGTGATCTCGATGTCATGTGGGTGAGGGGGAGAAGGGGGATCTCGGTGTCATGGAGGTAAGGAGAGAAGGGTGATCTCGGTGTCATGCAGGTAAGGGGAGAAGGGTGATCTCGGTGTCATGGAGGTAAGGGGAAAAGGGTGATCTCGATGTCATATGGGTGAGGGGGAGAAAGGTGATCTCGATGTCATGCAGGTAAGGGGAGAAGGGTGATCTCGATGTCATGTGGGTAAGGGGAGAAGGGTGATCTCGGTGTCATAGAGGGGAGATGGGTGATCTCGATGTCATGCAGGTAAGGGGAGAAGGGTGATCGCGGTGTCATGCAGGGGAGATGGGTGATCTTGATGTCATGTGGGTGGGGGGAGAAGGGTTATCTCGATGTCATGCAGGTAAGGGGAGAAGGGTGATTTTGATGTCATGTGGGTGAGGGGGAGAAGGGTGATCTCCATGTCATGCAGGTGAGGGCAGAGGGGTGATCTCGGTGTCATGTGGGTGAGGGGGAGAAGGGTGATCTCGATGTCATGCAGGTAAGGGGAGGAGTCCACATCTATGATAACTAACAATTGCATTTGTGATGGTTACCACCAAATCCATCATATTTTGTTTAAACTATGGCATTGGCAGCAACATTTACAGAGATGTTTTGATTGACTTGCAGATGTTGGGTCGAGCTGGTCGTCCCCAGTATGACACGAAGGGCGAGGGCATCATGATCACCAACCACAGCGAGCTTCAGTACTACCTGTCCCTCATGAACCAACAGGTAATAACGTAGATATAGGCAGATCAAGATCATGGTTAAAGGGACTGAACAGGGATCAGATGGACAAATTGTCTCCCTTAGTTGCTGCCAGGATCAGTAGGTTATCGATTTGAATCTGTCCCAATTCTTATTCATGGTCTGTCAGTACAACCCGTTCACAGGTTTCAGGATCTGTGTCACTACAGGTTTTCCTCCCATATTAAGCTGCCTAGCCGATTTGAGATAATGTCAAATTCATTCACGCAATATTTCTGATGACAGTCCCTAACTCACTCCAGCTGAGATGGAGGTGTACATCAGGTACAGCAACATCATCTTCTGTCAAGTATATCATTGGTAGATGTAAGGTGTTGGTACTACTAAATTATTTTCTGCTCTGAATGAGGAGTATCAAAATATTTAAATGATGCTCTTGTGTCAAATGTCTGTAGTGTTACAAAACTGTATTCCAGTTTATTTCCTTACTGTAATTGGCCCGTGAAGATCCAGGGTAGAATAGGTCTTCAGCAGCCCATGCTTGCCGTAAAAGGCGACAAACGGGATCGAGTGGTCAGGCTCAGTGACTTGCATGATGCATGTCATCGGTCTCAATTAATACAGTTTTGTAACACTACAGACATTTGACACAAGAGCATCATTTAAATATTTTGATACTCCTCAATCAGAGCAGAAAATAATTTAGTAGTACCAACACCTTAGATCGATGCTCAAGTTGTCAATCACTGGATTGTCTGGTTCAGACTCAGTTATTTACAGACCGCCGTCATATAGCTGGAATATTGCTGAGTGCAGCGTTAAACAGCAAACCAGCCAACCAACCTTACTGTAATTAAAGGAAAATATTTGGTGAATGTTGTCAGATAATGAGATAGACAAGCCATTTGACAAGAAAAGCCAGATATTCTCCAATGGTAGTATGTGTGTTCTCCACCATCTAATTGTGACACCAGACTTTTAGAATGAAAGTAGTTCTTGCATTAATAGTGATATCAGAGTGAAATATCAATTTATTTAATGATGTTGTACATGCCACTCCTTCATCTTGCAACAGGGGGGTAGCCTGGTGGTTAAAGCGTCCCTTGTCACGCCGAAGACCCAGGTTCAATTCCAGACATGGGTACTATGTGTGAAGCCCATTTCTGGTGTCCCTGCCATGATATTGCTGCAATTTTGTTAAAAGCAGCGTCAAACCATACTCGCTCACTCCATCATGAAACATCCGATCCTGTGTTTGTTGCAGCTTCCCATCGAGAGTCAGTTTGTGAGCAAACTAGCGGACAACCTGAATGCAGAGGTGGTTCTGGGCACTGTACAGAACATGAAGGAGGCCATCGACTGGATCGGTGAGTCAGTAGTGCCAGTCAGTACCACATCAAGAGGTTCACTGGAAGACTTGGGACTTTAGATGCATACCTAATTCATAGTACATATCCAAACATATATCCTTCAACACCAGGGGACACAGGTGGCCCAGTCGTCTAAGGCACCGCAATTCACTGTGCAGAGTTGCATCCCTTGGACATGCCAGAAACCTATGATTGTGGGTTGGAATCCTGTTTCGCTCTGATTATGTTTCTAGGTTTGTCAGCACTTCGTGGGTTTCTCAGAAGTGGTAAACATCTAAGACCTGCACCACTTCGGGCTTTCCTTCCACATTAAGCTGACATGCTGTGAAATAACTGGAATACTGTTAAGCGGCGTTAAACCCAACTCACTCACTCACTCACTCACTCACTCACCCACCCACCCACCCACCCACCCACCCACTCACTCACTCACTCACTCACTCACTCACTCACTCACTCACTCACTCACTCACTCACTCACTCACTCACTCACTCACTCACTAGCTGTAATATTGCTGAGTGAAGCGTCAAACAACAAACAAACAAACATACAGCATCACTGCCTTACCTGAATTACTGCAGATGGTTTAACCTATACAATGTGTAAAAGCCTTTTTCTGGTGTTTTCCACAATTATAATGCTCCAATATCGTTGTTAAGTCTAATAACATTCTCGTTGTTTAACATGTTTAATGTAGCTATGACTACAGATGATGTGAATAGGTTCACGTTGTTCCAGGCTACACGTACCTGTACATCTGTGTTTAATGTAGCTATGACTACAGATGATGTGAATAGGTTCACGTTGTTCCAGGCTACACGTACCTGTACATCTGTCTAATGTAGCTATTACTACAGATGATGTGAATAGGTTCACGTTGTTCCAGGCTACACGTACCTGTACATCTGTGTTTAATGTAGCTATGACTACAGATGATGTGAATAGGTTCACGTTGTTCCAGGCTACACGTACCTGTACATCTGTGTTTAATGTAGCTATGACTACAGATGATGTGAATAGGTTCACGTTGTTCCAGGCTACACGTACCTGTACATCTGTGTTTAATGTAGCTATGACTACAGATGATGTGAATAGGTTCACGTTGTTCCAGGCTACACGTACCTGTACATCTGTGTTTAATGTAGCTATGACTACAGATGATGTGAATAGGTTCACGTTGTTCCAGGCTACACGTACCTGTACATCTGTGTTTAATGTAGCTATTACTACAGATGATGTGAATAGGTTCACGTTGTTCCAGGCTACACGTACCTGTACATCTGTCTAATGTAGCTATTACTACAGATGATGTGAATAGGTTCACGTTGTTCCAGGCTACACGTACCTGTACATCTGTCTAATGTAGCTATTACTACAGATGATGTGAATAGGTTCACGTTGTTCCAGGCTACACGTACCTGTACATCTGTGTTCAATGTAGCTATGACTACAGATGATGTGAATAGGTTCACGTTGTTCCAGGCTACACGTACCTGTACATCTGTGTTTAATGTAGCTATGACTACAGATGATGTGAATAGGTTCACGTTGTTCCAGGCTACACGTACCTGTACATCTGTGTTTAATGTAGCTATGACTACAGATGATGTGAATAGGTTCACGTTGTTCCAGGCTACACGTACCTGTACATCTGTGTTTAATGTAGCTATGACTACAGATGATGTGAATAGGTTCACGTTGTTCCAGGCTACACGTACCTGTACATCTGTGTTTAATGTAGCTATGACTACAGATGATGTGAATAGGTTCACGTTGTTCCAGGCTACACGTACCTGTCCATCTGTGTTTAATGTAGCTATTACTACAGATGATGTGAATAGGTTCACGTTGTTCCAGGCTACACGTACCTGTACATCTGTGTTTAATGTAGCTATTACTACAGATGATGTGAATAGGTTCACGTTGTTCCAGGCTACACGTACCTGTACATCTGTGTTTAATGTAGCTATGACTACAGATGATGTGAACAGGTTCACGTTGTTCCAGGCTACACGTACCTGTCCATCTGTGTTTAATGTAGCTATGACTACAGATGATGTGAATAGGTTCACGTTGTTCCAGGCTACACGTACCTGTACATCTGTCTAATGTAGCTATTACTACAGATGATGTGAATAGGTTCACGTTGTTCCAGGCTACACGTACCTGTACATCTGTCTAATGTAGCTATTACTACAGATGATGTGAATAGGTTCTCGTTGTTCCAGGCTACACGTACCTGTACATCTGTCTAATGTAGCTATTACTACAGATGATGTGAATAGGTTCACGTTGTTCCAGGCTACACGTACCTGTACATCTGTGTTCAATGTAGCTATGACTACAGATGATGTGAATAGGTTCACGTTGTTCCAGGCTACACGTACCTGTACATCTGTGTTTAATGTAGCTATGACTACAGATGATGTGAATAGGTTCACGTTGTTCCAGGCTACACGTACCTGTACATCTGTGTTTAATGTAGCTATTACTACAGATGATGTGAATAGGTTCACATTGTTCCAGGCTACACGTACCTGTACATCTGTGTTTAATGTAGCTATTACTACAGATGATGTGAATAGGTTCATGTTGTTCCAGGCTACACGTACCTGTACATCTGTGTTTAATGTAGCTATTACTACAGATGATGTGAATAGGTTTACGTTGTTCCAGGCTACACGTACCTGTACATCTGTGTTCAATGTAGCTATGACTACAGATGATGTGAATAGGTTCACGTTGTTCCAGGCTACACGTACCTGTACATCTGTGTTTAATGTAGCTATTACTACAGATGATGTGAATAGGTTCACGTTGTTCCAGGCTACACGTACCTGTACATCTGTGTTCAATGTAGCTATGACTACAGATGATGTGAATAGGTTCACGTTGTTCCAGGCTACACGTACCTGTACATCCGCATGCTGCGTAACCCACCACTGTACGGCATCTCCCACGACATGGTGAAGGAAGACCCACTCCTGCAGCAACGCCGCAAAGACCTCATCCACACCGCGGCCACGCTCCTTGACAGACACAACATTGTCAAGTATGAGAAGAAAATGGGCAACTTTCAGGTAAATAAGACTGTTAAATATCTGGAGAGTATCCTGTTTACTCTTATGAAGGCGTCGTCTTGGCGAGCCGTCACTGTTGGCGGAACAGTAGATTTAGTCATGAAAAGATGACAGTTATTATTGAGGACAACATTGTATCATGGAGACCTATGTACAGGTCATGTAGAGTGACGACTCAATAATTTTGTCATTTTCTGAAGTTTTCAGCTTTATTGCAGTCAAGTATATTCACAAGTGTTGCAATAAAAGTGTCAAAACACTTCATTTAGTGTGTGTCACAATATAAGATGCAGAAATTCCTTTCATAAAGAGAGTATTGCTCCAGCATGTATGTCATACTGATTTAAGAACTCAGTTATTTCTAACCCTATGGGTCATAACCTTTAATACTGATCTCATTGAAACAAAGCAGGAACAGTGGATTTGTTTGATTTCTGAAGTCACCATCTGTACTTGATAGGCTTCCTTTAGATTGGTCACTCATTTTCTCAGCAACCCATGCTTGTCGTAAGAGGCGATTAATGGGATTGGGTGGTCAGGCTCGCTGACTTGGTTGATGCATGTCATCGTTTCCCAATTGTGTGGATCAATGCTCATGATGTCAATCGCTCGGTTATCTTGTCCAGACTCGATTATTTACGGATCGCCGTCATGTATAGTAAACTATGGTTATAACAAACTCAAAGGGACCTCTAATTTTAGATCATTATGACTGTAGTTTATTATGAACATATATACAGCAAAAGGCCAGGACCAAAAAAAACCTGGTTCTTTCTATCTGCCAGTTAGTTATTAACATAGTTTACTGTAGCTGGAATATTGCTGAGTGCAGCGTTAAACAACAAAGAAACAAAAGAAAAACAATCATTTAGGTTGGTCACCCAGTTTCTCAGCGTTGTCATGATGGAGAAGTTCCTAGAGAGACAGCTGTATTCTGTCTGTGTTTCCAGGTAACGGAGCTGGGTCGGATCGCCAGTCAGTACTACCTGACACACGAGACCATCGCCACGTACAACCAGCTGCTGAAGCCCACCCTGAGTGAGATAGAGCTGTTCCGGGTGTTCTCCCTCTCCTCCGAGTTCAGGAACCTTACTGTCAGAGAGGTAGGTACAACTTTATACAGTTCATGATCCAGTTGTGTTGATCAACCATTTATTATACCATACTCAATGATTCCTAAAATGTGAGTGGAAGTTGTATAGCACAGATGAAAGGTTCATTGGTTATCCTGACCTTAGATTATTTGTCTCCTTTTCTTGAAATCATTGCTACTCTGATCTTTGTACTGTCAACTCGAAGAGTGTTGTACTGAATTGTGGTTGAAATGTTGCTTGCCCTGTATAACAGCTGTGCAGTGTGTGAAAGCCATGCTTGGTGTCTTGCGCTGCGATACTGTAAAGCTTGAAATTAACGAGAGCATGAACAAAACGCGAAAAATGTGGTTGGTCTTTGTTTGCGTTAACTAAACTTTGCATTTATGTCTCCAAAATGACTAGCAACAGTAATACGGCCTAACTGCACACTTGGGTCAGTCGGGTAGCCTAGTGGTTAAAGCGTTCGCTCGCCACGCCGAAGACCCAGGTTTGATTCCTGACATGGGTATCATCTGGATACCCATTTCTGGTGTCCCCCGCCATGATACTGCTGGAACATTGCTAAAAGTGGCGTAAAACCATACACACTCACCCACTGCACACTTTGGATAACGGAAATACCAACATGCATTTTTGGCGAGGGGTCAGCAGTCGTATTAATTTGGAGACTTTTAATTTCAAGATTTACAGTATGTCTGGAATATTGCCAAAGGCAGAATTTGAACACATTCTCATTCGCCCTGTAAAATAACTGCTCAATGTGTGAAAGCCATGCTTGATGTCCTCTTCTGTGACATAAGGCAGCATTTAAACACATTCTCACTCGCCCTGTATAATAACTGTGCAATGTGTGAAAACCATGCTTGATGTCCTCTTCTGTGACATAAGGCAGCATTTAAACACATTCTCACTCGCCCTGTATAATAACTGTGCAATTTGTGAAAACCATGCTTGATGTCCTCTGCTGTGACATAGGGCAGCATTTGGACACATTGTCAGTCACCCTGAAGGCTTAAAACTATCAAGGATTTTTCTTTTCCAGGAGGAGAAGCTGGAGCTGTTGAAGCTGCTGGAGAGAGTCCCTATCCCCATCAAGGAGAGTATCGAGGAGCCCAGTGCCAAGGTGAGACATGCCGCCATTCAGATGCACCCAGGTAGACCCAGCTGCATGTCAGATATTACACATTATCTCAATGTGGGTATTCCCCAGCAAAACAGGTCCCAAGCACCCTTGCTAGACTGAAATAGATGATGTGTGACATGGCTTTATCATTACGAGAACACAAGTTACTTATAGGTAAGGTGATGAGAATTGTTATCCCCTGGTTTGAAAACTGGTGAACTGGTGCCTTTTGATGATTTGGGATATTGAAAAATACTGAACAGCATTATCGTTTTCTTTACTGAACTGAAGGTATCTAATGGCAATGAACCAACAGTAGCCAAACTCCATTTCCGAATTGCACCAGACTGGGGGAATATGTCGTCTCCTGATGACTGTTTTATGACTTTGATCTGTCTTCAGATGAAAAAACCCCAGCAAGGTCACGATACGATACGTATTGCGATATGCATATTTACATCAAATTGCGTTGAAATGTCTTGAGTATAAATATTTCAGAGCAGGTTCAAAAGAAAAAGCTTTGCTGTAGAAACATGTTCGTTGTGGCTATTTTAATAGTGAACTCATTTTGCAAGTTTTGACTGACAAAAGCTCTGAGGGGTCATTAAACGAGCAGTTATGTAGTTTAGCAAGTGTGTATCGTCTTGTATCAATACAGAAAAAATGTATCGTGTATCGTATCAGAACATGAAAACTGACGTTTCACCTCTATGATCTGTTTCCAGGTGAACGTCCTACTGCAAGCCTACATCTCCCAGCTGAAGCTGGAGGGTCTGGCGCTGATGGCCGACATGGTGTTCATCACACAGTCCGCGGGCCGGCTGATCCGATCTATCTTCGAGATCGTGCTCCACAGAGGCTGGGCCCAACTGGCTGACAAGTGCTTGGCTCTCTGCAAGATGGTGGACAAGAGGATGTAAGTACATGCAAGCAGACACAAAGTATGTTAAGAGCACCTGTACCATGAAGCTACATGCTGCAAAAGCTTGATGTATGTGGACAGGTTCCTGTTTTGGTCTATGCTAATGAGTCTTTTGCTGCCTGGTAGGCCTGTTGTGATTGTGGTTGTTTTTGTTCAATGCCAAATAATTTTACTATGACTCCCCATTTCTTATTGGTTTCAATGAGGTTTCAAACTTTAAATAGCCACCTGTTATTTCCATGACCATAGACTGACAGTGTACGTGAACACGGAGCGAGCCTTTTGTTGATTAACCTTTTACTGATTAACCCTTTTACTGATTAACTCTTCTGGACAAATAGTCCAAATAGTAGCTTCTCATATGTTTAAACTTGAGTCAATTATGAAACAAAGTTTGATTTATGTCCCTGAAGGTGGCAGTCTATGTCTCCACTGCGTCAGTTCCGCAAGATCCCCGAGGAAGCCATCAAGAAGATTGAGAAGAAGAACTTCCCTTTTGAACGTCTGTACGATCTGAACCACAACGAGATAGCCGAACTGATCCGTATGCCGAAGATGGGGAAGACAATCCACAAGTACATCCATCAGTTCCCCAAGCTGGATTTGTCCGTCCACATCCAGCCAATCACCCGTTCCACCCTCCGTATCGAGCTGACCATCGTGCCAGACTTTCAGTGGGAAGAGAAGCTGCATGGTGGCTCTGAGGTGAGAACACTGACTGCCTCTCTCTGTACATGTGTGTCTGACGCTCTTCGGGCGGTCGGGTAGCCTAGGGGTTAAAGCGTTAGCTCGTCACGCTGAAGACCCGGGTTCGATTCCCGACATTGTAACAATGTGTGAAGCCCATTTCTGGTGTCCCCAGCCGTGATATTGCTGGAATATTGCTAAAAGCGGCGTAAAACCTCACTCACTCACTCACTCACTCACTCACTGACGCTCTTCATGTAGGGACCCCCCCCAGCAGCTCTCTGATTGGTCCTCCCTCCGTGGACCAGCTATGCTATTTTCTATAGAACATGCTTTTTTTAAATGCATGTTTAATTACAGAGTAAAGTACAATGTGTGTATCTAAGACTTAAGACTAGCTCATCACTTGGTTCTTGTCACTCCAGACTGATAACGGTGTAAGAATCTACATCGAAACAATGCTATATGCAATAAACCAGAAGTTGCTTTCTTATTTGCAAGCTTCTAGAATGCCAATCAAACAGTTAATGTGTGTATGATCTTATGGTTCTTGTTGTAGGCGTTCTGGATTCTGATTGAGGATGTGGACAGTGAGGTCATCCTACATCATGAGTACTTCCTCCTGAAGAGGTAGGTGTAGGTTTACTGACTGTAGGGGCCATCTAGACTGAGCACTACTTCCTGTAGGGGCCATCTAGACTGAACACTACTTCCTGTAGGGGCCGTCTAGACTGAACACTACTTCCTGTAGGGGCCATCTAGACTGAACACTACTTCCTGTAGGGGCCATCTAGACTGAACACTACTTCCTGTAGGGGCCATCTAGACTGAACACTACTTCCGGTAGGGTCCATCAAGACTGAACACTACTTCCTGTAGGGGCCATCTTGACTGAACACTACTTCCTGTAGGGGCCATCTAGACTGAACACTACTTCCTGTAGGGGCCATCTAGACTGAACACTACTTCCTGTAGGGGCCATCTAGACTGAACACTACTTCCTGTAGCGGCCATCTTGACTGAACACTACTTCCTGTAGGGGCCATCTAGACTGAACACTACTTCCTGTAGGGGCCATCTAGACTGAACACTACTTCCTGTAGGGGCCATCAAGACTGAACACTACTTCCTGTAGGGGCCATCTAGACTGAACACTACTTCCTGTAGGGGCCATTTAGACTGAACACTACTTCCTGTAGGGGCCATCTACACTGAACACTACTTCCTGTAGGGGCCATCTAGACTGAACACTACTTCCTGTTTGGAATAGGTCCCAGCAACCTGTGCTGGTCGTGTGAGTAGTCCAACTCTGTGACTTGGTTGATTGCATGTCAATGTATCCTGACTGCATGGATCATTGCATGCTCTTTATATCAATCACAGGATTGTCTGGTCCAGATGTGATTATTTACAAGCTGCTGTCTTATAGTTGGAATGTTGCTGAATGCAATATTAAACTACAAAAACGAATTGCAGTGAGATAGCCTAGTGGTTAAAGTGTTCACTAGTCATGCTAAAAAACCTGGGTTTGATTCCTAATTTGGTAATAGTGAGGCCCATCCTTGGTGTGCCTTGCTGTAATCATGCTTGAACTCATTCACCAGATGATATTTCCAAGACCATGTACAACAGAACAGGTGACAGAGGAATTGGAAACACAATATGAAAGGTTTGTTTACAATATTTCCACCTTATGTTTCCAGCAAGTTTTCCCAAGATGAGCATGTAGTGAAGTTCTTTGTGCCAGTGTTCGAGCCGCTGCCCCCACAGTACTTCATCCGAGTAGTGTCGGACAAGTGGATAGGTACGTCATGCCTGTTGTTAAACACTCCCATGCACCACTATTTCTCATTTCTTGCACTAATATGAACTACTGTAATTGCTGTCTTTGAAGTCCATGACTTTCATGGTAGGAAAAGGGGCGATGGCCTTGTGGTTAAAGCGTTTGCTCGCCACGCCGAAGACCCGGGTTCAATTTCCCTCATGGGTGCAATGTGTGAAGCCCTTTCTGGTGTACCCCGTCGTGATATTGATGGAATATTGCTAAAAGCGGCGCAAAACCATACTCACTCACTCATGGTAGGAAAGATTGTGATAGATGGTTAAGAGGATATTGTCTTGTTGATTTTGAGACACATAATATTGACCTGTTTTCCATGTGTAGAGCACTCAGTCATCAAAGACACAACCAGGGCCCTGTAATTCTCGTCATTATGAATAGTTTTTGCTCCACATGTTAACAGAATCCACTTCTCATGATTTTCTTATGTTTCAAAGAGAAACTATCTGTTAAAAATGTTAGTTAAGTGCTGAAAAGTCTGAGATATGCATGAGTTTTCTCCCTTGCAGGCTGTGAGACTCAGCTGCCGGTGTCCTTCCGCCACCTGATCCTCCCCGAGAAGTACCCGCCCCCCACCGAGCTGCTGGACCTGCAGCCCCTCCCCGTCTCTGCCCTGCGGAACTCTGCCTTTGAGAGTCTCTACAGCGACATGTTCCCCTTCTTCAACCCAATCCAGACTCAAGGTAGTGCTGACAGCATGCAGCAGTTACTATGTTCAACTATGTTGCAAGTCACAGGGTCCTTGTTATAACTCTATTTATCCCCATCCAGACTCAAGGTAGTGCTGACAGCATGCAGCAGTTACTCTGTTCAACTATGTTGCAAGTCACAGGGTCCTTGTTATAACTCTATTTATCCCCATCCAGACTCAAGGTAGTGCTGACAGCATGCAGCAGTTACTCTGTTCAACTATGTTGCAAGTCACAGGGTCCTTGTCATAACTCTATTTATCCCCATCCAGACTCAAGGTAGTGCCGACAGCATGCAGCAGTTACTCTGTTCAACTATGTTGCAAGTCACAGGGTCCTTGTCATAACTCTATTTATCCCCATCCATACTCAAGGTAGTGCCGACAGCATGCAGCAGGTACACTGTTCAACTATGTTGCAAGTCACAGGGTCCTTGTCATAACTCTATTTATCCCCATCCATACTCAAGGTAGTGCCGACAGCATGCAGCAGTTACTCTGTTCAACTAGGTTGCAAGTCACAGGGTCCTTGTCATAACTCTATTTATCCCCAGCCACCACAAAGTTGGTTGGTGATATTGAAACGGTCTCCGTCCGTCCCTCCGTCACATTTCGTTCCGTAGCAGAACTTGGAAACCATAAGAGATAACTTTACAAAACTTGGTACATACCTTTTGCTATTTATGATTCCTCCAAATTTTTCTTTTCTTTTATGTAAATTTTATGAATTTGAACTTGGTCCCTGAATGGAATGAAGGCAGTGGGCTTCATGTCCGGAGCAGAACTGAAAAGTATTTAGGAGATATCTTAGAAATTAGGTTTGCAATTCAAAGGGTCTCTGGGAGCAGGGTTTCTGGGACCTGGTGTGGCAAGGTTTTAATGAAATCAGTGTATGTTCGTACATAAAATGCTGCAGAATTAATGGATAAACTGTCTGTTGTTGTCCCCCGCTGCGCGAAAGCTCGAAGCGGGGGATATAGTATTCACGACCGTCCGTACGTACGTCCGTACGTCCCACCTGTTTGTTACCGCGATATCTCAAGAACTAAACACTGGATTGTCTTCATATTTGAAACCATTGTGTATATACAGATTCTGCAGACACCAGTCGGTTTTGGTGACCTTGACCCCATTTTCAAGGTCACAGCAGGCAAATCTGCTTTTGGAGTTGGAAAACGGTGTTGCCGCGATATCTCAAGAACTAATCGCTGGATTGTCTTCATATTTGGAATAATGGTGTATATACAGACTCCGCAGACACCAGTCGGTTTTGGTGACCTTGACCCCATTTTCAAGGACACAGCAGGCAAATCTGCTTTTGGAGTTGGAAAACAGTGTTGCCGCAATATCTCAAGAACTAAACACTGGATTGTCTTCATATTTGGTACTCTGGTGTATATACAGGCGGGGGACATTTCGTCACTTTGTGACAAATACTTGTTGTATTCTGATTATGACCACATTGATTCTTGCCATGATGTTGTGAAGCTGGAAAATAGATCTTGTTAAGTGCCACTTGTTTTATATAGGACAGGATGTTATGTGAGATACCTACCTTAGTATCCTAACTTCCTCCCAAGCGATCTGCCAAATCTAGGGCATTTTAGGCTTTGTCATCATGTCAAACAATGCAAGACTTAATATTGTATTAGTTTCACATTAGTCTTTTAATTATACTCCCAACCTAAAAGGGTACGGTATATCACGTCCTCACGTCCAGTGTGAAAGTTAGTAGAAATTTCCAAACATGCCTTTATGCTGTTGCATATTTGTTTCCATGGTAACCTTGTTGACAAGCACCTGTAGTGAGGAGGTTCTTTCAGTATCTGATATAAATGTTGTTTCTTCAGTGTTCAACTCCATCTACAACAGTGACGACAACGTCTTCATTGGTGCCCCCACTGGCAGCGGCAAGACTATCTGTGGAGAGTTTGCCATCCTGAGAATGTTGTCCCAGACCCCTGACGGCCGGTGTGTGTACGTGGCGCCCATGGAGGCTCTGGCACAGCAGGTGGGGCAACAGACATTGGTTCAATACGACCCGTGAAGATCCGGGGTAGAGAATAGGTCTTAAGCGACCCATGCTTGCCGTAAACGGCGACTATGCTCGCTAGAGGCTACTAACATGATCGGTAGGTCAGACTCGCTGACTTGGTTGATGCATGTCATTGTATCCCAATTGCAATTCTGTTTAATTGGGATACAGTGACATGAATCAATCACGAATCAACGAGCCTGACCACCCGATTTCATTAGTCGCCCCTTACGACAAGCAGTCGTGGGTTCCTGAAGACCAATTCTGTTTCGGATCTTCACGGGTCTGTTCTACACCTGTGAAATGAAGGAAGGTCACTGATCTTGATGCTTACTGGATTTAGTGTTGTTTCTCTTTTAACCAATCACAGCCAAACTAGCTGTGATTAGGGCCGTTTCACTGTTACCTATGTTATCATCGATACTTAGGTACACACGATACTTAAATCGCCAGTTTGTGAGATCGTGATACACTATAAATAGAACAGGGACATATCTGACTAACTGTTACATTTAATAACCATCCCTTCTCTTCAACCTATTTTGTTCTTGTGGTTTTCTTTGTTAAAGGTTTTGAGATAACAATAAATATATGTATGAAGAAAAAGGTTTTAGAGCTGTATTTCAGTGATTTGAAGATTTCTTGCTATTCGATGTGGTGTATCGTGATACCAGTAGTAATGTCAGTCCATATCGTCATACGAATCGTATTGCAAAAAAACAGGCGATACTCAACTCTAGCTAGGCCTGGGATGAAGCACCAACTGTGCGGTCCGATACGTATCACAATACCTTGCTCACTATCCAATAGGTGCCGCGATACTTGCATGTGCCCTTATCTGTGGTGTGGAATCCATCTATTTCTTAGACAGGATAGCCAAATACCTGGCACACTAACGATTTACAGTTGGCAGTGTCAATGGATATAAATATGTACGTTTACACAATGCATTATGACAAGTAATTGGAGTTTTGATAGAATTGATACTCTTTACTTAGTGTGTGACCATGATCGATACTTGTATCAGACCCATGAAGATGCGGGGTAGAATAGGTCTTCAGCAACCCTGCCTAAAAGGCGACTATGCTTGTCGTAAGAGGTGACTAACGGGATCGGTTGGTCTGACTTAGTTGATGCCTGTCATCGATCCCAAATGCGTGGATCCATGCTCATGATGTCAATCACTGGATTGTCTGGTCCAGACTGGATTATTTACAGACCGCTGTCATATTGCTGGAATATTGCTGAGTGCGGCGTTAAGCAACAAACCAACAAAACAAATACTTGTATCGAGAAGTAAAAAATCACAATCCACAATAAATATCATACTAACTAAGCCCCTGTTTCCCTCGTGTAGGTGTACAATGACTGGTACAACAAGTTCGCTGTCCAACTGGGGAAGAAGGTCGTCCTCCTGACTGGGGAGACTGGCACAGATCTCAAGCTCCTTGCCAAGGTAGGCAGCAGTAGAAACTAACATGTTTAGTCCACTAGTCCTTATAATGATAACATATAGAAAAACCCTTTAAAAGGGCAAATTTCTACTTGTCCTTATGATACCTTTACCATTGGGCAGTTTGGCAAGGACTATAGGACTAGTGCCAATTTTTAACGCTGCTAGTCCTATTTATGATGACATACAGCAAAACCCTTAAAAATGGCAAATAACTAGCTACTAGTCCTCATGATACCTTAACTATTGGTCAGTTTGTCAAGGACTACAGGACTAGTGCCAATTTCTAACGCTTGGCAGGTTACCACTGTGGAAAATAGTTAACAGGTGGCAAGTTTCCACAAACAAGAATTCTACAGTAGAACAGGTTCTCAGTAAGCCACAAGACCTCACTGATGATGTCAGGCTGGTCTCCACGATCTATCATGTCCAGGCTGCCATGATATAGTTAAAATAATTTAATTGTTGAAAACAATCCCTCATGTCATAAGTATAAGAGTAAGTAGCCTTACGAAGAAATATCAAACGTTTCCACATTCTGATGATGATTGTAAATGTTAATCTTCTCACAGGGAAACATTGTGATCAGCACTCCCGAGAAGTGGGACGTGTTGTCACGGCGATGGAAGCAGAGGAAGAACGTTCAGAATGTCAATTTGTTCATTGTGGATGAGCTGCACCTGATTGGATGGGAAGTCGGGGTAAGTTTAGATCTAGACTTGTTGGCAGAGTCACCTGTGTCGGACCTTATTGTTGTGTGCTGGAGTCGCTGATATGACTTGTTTGTGTCAAATGTGGTACAGCATTCATCTTCACAAACACCACCTCCACCACAAGTGACAAATCATATTCATAAGCTGGCACCTGTGAAGATCCAGGGTAGAATAGGTCTTCAGCAACCCATAATTGCCGTAACAGGTGACTTTGCTTGTCGTAAGAGGCGCCTAATGGGATTTTGTGGTCTGGCTCGCTGACTTAGTTGATGTATGTCATCGTTACCCAATTGCATGCATCGATGCTCATTTCACTCACTGGATTGATTGTCTGGTTCAGACTTGAGGATTTACAGAATGCCATCATATGGCTGGAATATTGCTGAGTGTGGCGTTATCAAATAAATAAACAAAAAAACAAAACAAACAAACATCATAAGCAGGCGGCAAAGACATTTTCACTCAAAATTTAGTTTTTCCTTAGTAGACTGTCGTTTGTTGTTTAGCCATGATAACATCTTGTATCTCAGTGTGCTATCTCTAGGTGATTTATTTAACAAAACTTTCCTGTAACCATGGTAATCAACCATTGTGTTGCAGCCGGTGCTGGAGGTCATCTGCTCCAGGATGAGGTATATCTCTTCTCAGCTAGAGAGGAACATCAGAATCGTGGCCTTGAGCTCCTCGCTGTCCAATGCCAAGGACGTTGCACAGTGGTTGGGGTGTGGCACCACCGCCTTCTTCAACTTCCATCCCAACGTGAGACCCGTCCCCCTGGAGCTCCACATCCAGGTCAGTGACTACAAGCTTGGGTCCATCCTGACACATCATTGTTCCTCTGGGCCAAGTTTCACAATCTTTGTGCTACGACAATCCTCAGTCTGTGTTTGGTGTTACAACAAGCCCGAGTCTGTGTTTAGTGTTACGACAAACCTGAGTCTGTGTTTAGTGTTATGAAAATCTGGAGTCTGTGTTAAGTGTTACGACAAGCCGGAGCCTGTGTTTAGTGTTACGACAAGCCTGAGTCTGTGTTTAGTGTTAAGAAAATCCGGAGTCTGTGTTTAGTGTTACGACAAGCCTGAGTCTGTGTTTAGTGTTATGACAAGCCGGAGCCTGTGTTTAGTGTTACGACAGTAGGGTACTGCTATGTGCTGGGCCAGTCCTATGAATGAGTTTGGAAATGCTTGTTTCTGACTGATCAAGCAGAGGTTTCAAATCACATTAACATAACATTAAAACAGACTATTTGAAATATGCAACACTGTGGTAGCTAGTACTTATTTCTCAATTATTGTAGTAGTATTTTCCAAATAATAATATTAACTATTGTAGGATACAGGGTATGTGTGTCGATTCATTTTTGGACTTAACAGATCTATTAAATGTTCGGTTCCATATGTCATTGAGCATTGTCAAATCATTAGATAACATAGCTCAATATTTCTAACTCTATGTTTATCTCCTAACTGATGCAAGAATGTGTGTGTGGGCAGTTGTATATCAGTAAGTCATATGTTACTCTTGCAGGGATTTAACATTTCTCACAATGCCTCACGGATCATCGCAATGGCCAAGCCAGCGTACCAAGCCATCTTGAAGTACTCTCCCCGGAAGCCCGTGGTCCTGTTTGTGCCATCCAGGAAACAGACAAGACTGACAGCTATCGACATCCTCACCTTCGCGGCCGCTGACATCACACCAGGGCCTGACGATAAGCCGCAGAGTCGCTTCCTCCATGTTGTGGAGTCCGACCTGGAGCCCTTCCTGGAGAAAGTGTCGGATAAGGTTGGTGCCTGCTACCATTTGCTTCACCAGGATATGGACACCATAGCTACAGAATGAGTATCATTGATGTTCTCCCAATGGTGTTTGGGATTGATGAATATTCTCCACTGTTTTTATGTAGCTTGCAAGGTTATTCCTTTACTTTTGGACCACATCCGTGGGCTAGTGGTAGAGTGTCCACTCGGAGAGCAGAAGGTCCAGGTTGATCCCCGGCCGCGTGATACCAAAAGACGTTACAAGATGGTTCTTGGGGCAAGGACTGGTCGGCTCAGAGTCAGTATACTGTCTGAGTGGGGTATTCATGTTAAACTGCGGCATGGTATCTCAGTGGGCTAGCATTATAAATTAGCATCAGCCTTGACTAGTACAAGCAGCCACACACACACGTGTATGCAGTAATCTTGGAGCAAGTGAGTCAGGTTTTCTGGAACTTTGAGCAATATTCCAGGTAGATCATGCCTGGGGACACCATATGTGAATTTTACACATTGTACCCATTTGGGGAATCAAACCTGGGTCTTCTGCATGACCAGCCAACACGGCTACATTACCGAACCTTAAATGAATTATTTAGTACGTCTCATTTCAAAGTGTTACAGTAACTGATGATATCATGTAGGAATTTCTTGTTTATGACCTTGTCTAACTTTCTTAAGACACAACAATCATTGTAGGAATCATTATTTCTTAAATCCAACATGGATATTTTTGTCATGGTTATTTTTGTGTTGTCGACAGACACTGAAGGAGACGCTGACAAACGGAGTTGCATACCTTCATGAGGGTCTGAACGAGATGGAGCGTAAAGTTGTGGAGCAGCTGTTCAACAGCGGAGCCATCCAGGTTGTTGTAGCGTCACGGAGTCTGGCCTGGGGCATGAACATGGCTGCCCATCTTATAGTTGTCATGGATACGCAGTACTACGATGGAAAGACACACTCGTGAGTATCTGTGTGGTTCTGTACAACTGAAAATGCCAGAAGATCATGTTGATGAACAAGCACATGCTGGTTCAAATTCGTTTTGGTAGTCAATAAAACATGTCTGTACTGATAGTGGGGTTAAGGGGTTGAGGATGGTTTGGATGGGATCCGTTGTGGTTGGGATTGGGTGGGGTTCAGTTGAGGATGGGTTTGGGTGGGGTTCCGTTGAGGATGGGTTTGGGTGGGGTTCCGTTGAGGATGGGTTTGGATGGGGTTGAGGTTGGGTTGGGTTGAGGACGGTTGAGGATTGGTGGGGTTGAGGTTGTCTTGGTTTGGGTTGGGTTGAGTATTCGGGTGGTTGAGGTTGTCTTGGGTTGGGTTGAAGATGGTTGGGGTTGAGGATGGATTGGGTTTGGTGAGAATGGGTAGGGTTGAGAATGGATTGGGTTTGGTGAGGATGGGTAGGGTTGAGAATAGTTTGGGTTGGGTGGGGTTGAGGATGGATTGGGTTGGGTGAGGTTGAAGATGGATTGGGTTGGGTGAGGTTGAAGATGGTGGGGTTGAGGATGGATTGGGTTGGGTCAGCATGAAGATGGTGGGGTTTAGGTTGGATTTGGTTGAGGATGGATTGGGTTGGGTGAGATTGAAGATGGTGGGGTTGAGGATGTTGGGGTTGAGAATGGGGGGGGGGGGGGGATGGATTTGGTTGGATGAGGTTGAAGATGGTTGGGGATGGATTGGGTTGGGTGAGGTTGAAGATGGGTTGGGTTGGCGATGGATTTGGTTGGGTGAGGTTGAAGATGGGTGGGTTTGGGGATGGGTGGGGTTGAGGATGGTGGGGTTGAGAATGGGGTCGAGGTTGGGTGGGGCTGAGGAGGGGTGGGGTTGAGGATGGGCGTGATTGAAGATGGTTAGGTTTGGGTTTGGGATTGGATGGTGATTGTCAGTGGTAGGGAAAAGGAGGTGGGAAAGACAATATTTCATGTTCCAGTAAAACAAATTGCTAAGAACACCAGACAGCTTTCTTTTATTGTGGGGTTAAGGCTATGAAGATGCTTCAGGCTATGATCATGCCCGTTTGACTTGACTTGCAGGTACGAGGACTACCCCATCACGGATGTGCTGCAGATGGTGGGCAAGGCAAACAGGCCCCTGTCAGACAAGGAAGGTCAGAAATGATGACATTGTCATGTTGCGAATGCCCTCCACTGCTCTAGATTAATATGTGTAAATTTTGAATAAATGAAAATCTAAAGCAGGGCTAAAAACATCCCCTTATCCGCTTGTATTGACAAGTAGCAGCATGTGTAGGGCATGAAAGAATTAAAGAAATGCTCGTCCTAACAGCCAAATACATATGTCTGATTCGTATCAATTCATCTTTAATTGTTTTCAGTAAAATATGCAAGATAATTTCTAACTTAACCATGATTGCTAGACCATCAAGTATGGAAGAAATAACTCAGTCACTGAAGATGTGAAATATTCGGGTTGAGTGCAGCTTAACTTGTAGGGGTAGTAGAATCTTTGTAGATAATATGGTTTTATATCCACGGTCAGCTTGTCTCATACTATGAAACCAAAGTATTTTTGGTATGGTCTCTGGGCCTGTGAGTCCAAGAGGTTGTTCTGTATATTAAAGAAGTATGTGAGTAAAGTAGTTAGACCCCAGTAACAATTTAGAGATATTTATGTATGCAGGTAAAATAATAATAATATTATATAGCCCTGTTAAATAAGTGACATGTTGTGTCTGTTCCAGGCAAGGCCCTGATCATGTGCCAGAGTTCGAAGAAGGAGTTCTTCAAGAAGTTCCTGTACGAGCCTCTGCCTGTGGAGGTGAGTTTCCCATCTAAAACCCCAACCCCAAACCCAACCCCAACCCCATGGAGGTGAGTTTCCCATCTAAAACCCTAACCCTAACCTAACCCCAACCCCAACCCCATGGAGGTGAGTTTCCCATCTAAAACCCTAACCCTAACCCTAACCCCATGGAGGTGAGTTTCTTCTGAAACCCTAACACTTACCCTAACCCAACCCTTACCCTATGGAGGTGAGTTTCCCATCTAAAACCCTAACCCTAACCCAATCGAGGTGAGTTTTTCTTCTGAAACCCTAACCCTAACCCCCATGGAGGTGAGTTTTCCTTCTGAAACCCTAACCCTAACCCCATGGAGGTGAGTTTTACTTCTGAAACCCTAACCCTAACCCCATGGAAGTGAGTTTTCCTTCTGAAGCACTAACCCTAACCCCATGGAGGTGAGTTTTCCTTTTGAAACCCTAACCCTAACCTCATGGAGGTGAGTTTTACTTCTGAAACCCTAACCCTAACCCCATGGAAGTGAGTTTTCCTTCTGAAGCACTAACCCTAACCCCATGGAGGTGAGTTTTCCTTCTGAAACCCTAATCTTAACCCTAACCTTACCTTTGCCTGTGAAGTTAATTCCTTCTGAAACCCTAACCCCCCCTAACCCTAACCTCTGCCTGTGGAGGTGAGTTTCCCTTCTAAAACTCTGTACAAATAATAAGCAGAAACAGAGTGACTGCTTTCAGGTTTGGATGGAATTTGACAACCGTTGATAATTTTTTGCATGGATTTTTATGGACTAAAAATGGACCATGGACTGGTGTTAAACCCCAACTCACTTACTAACTCACTCCAACTTTCTGTCTCAGAGTCACTTGGACCACTGCCTGCACGACCACTTCAATGCAGAGATCGTCACCAAGACGGTGGAGAACAAGCAGGATGCTGTGGACTACCTGACATGGACGTTCATCTACAGGAGGATGACGCAGAATCCCAACTACTACAACCTCCAGGGTGAGCAGATGAAGTCCAGTCTCACCCCTTGAGCTTCCTGGGCAGAACAGACCTCAGTTCCCCATGCTTGTCTCCCTGTGGAGATTCCAGGCCAGAATAGGTCACCAGTACCCCCATGCTTGTCTCCCTGTGGGGCTGCCAGGGCAGAATAGTCCTCTGTACCTCATGCTTGTCTCCCTGTGGGGATTCCAGGACAGAATAGGTCACCAGTACCCCATGCTTGTGTCCCTGTGGGGATTTACAGTGCAGAATAGTCCTTAATATCCCATGCTTGCCTCCCTGTAGAAATTCCATTATTTTATTTTAGGATGATGTCAAAAGCTCAACTATTTTGAATTCTCTTCTGTCTGACCTTACAGTCAACCTAAAAGTACTGTTGCATTGAGAGTTAACACAGATGGAATAAACATAAACTTAGTCTCATCAAAAACATGCCATGTTAGTTTTGAGCAAATTTATATGTCCATATTCTTTTGTCATGAGCCAGCTCCTTGAAGGGATATGTGAGCTGTGCTTGGTGCAGGGCCATGTTTTTCTGTAGTTTCTTTACTCAATCTGTTGTCTCCCCAGGTGTGTCTCATCGTCACTTGTCAGACCATCTGTCAGAGCTGGTGGAAAACACCATCAACAATCTCGAACACTCCAAGGTAAGACACTCAACTCTTTACCTTAAACATTATATTTCTGCATGGCTGTGCTCCTCAGTATTGTGAAAACATCACATCAGAGCTAGTTATTAGTTTTCTTTGACCTGAGTAGGCAGGACATGATTTAGTTACAAGCTTTTCATGCCGGGAACCTTTTTTTTAAGGGTAGTGATGTTAAAATGCACCTTAACGTTTTTTATTTTGATTATTTCAGTGTATCAGTGTTGAGGATGACATGGACGTGGCACCACTTAATCTTGGCATGATCGCTGCCTACTACTACATCAACTACACCACCATAGGTGAGGGGTCCTTGAGACATTGCCACTGCAGTAGTGTTACATAGCTGTCCCATTGTTACAGTAGTGTTACATAGCTGTCCCTTTCTTACAGTAGTGTTACATAGCTGTCCCATTGTTACAGTAGTGTTACATAGCTTTAACATGGCTCCACTCATTCACTCAACCATGCAAGTAGAACAGGATCATGTGGAAATGTCCAGTTTACTGATAACAATTTGCTGAAGTCGTAATCATTTCTTGAGTTTAAAATTGGAACTGATTTGTATGCAATGTGTTGTTTGCAGAGCTGTTCAGTATGTCTCTGAACAACAAGACAAAGATCAAGGGCCTCATTGAGATCATCTCCAATGCTGCTGAAAATGAAAACATTCCCATTCGGCATGGTGAAGATGCCATCCTCAGACAGGCAAGTTTCTCTCATTCTTACATTTGCTTTTGGAGTATCTAGTCTACTTCCAACTGTATGATAAAGACATACATCTATCTGTCCTGAGCCAAGCATTGCTTTGTGGCTGCCATGTATAATGAAATGAACCTACCTATCCAGATACCCGTGAAGACCTGGGTTGAAAAAGATCTTTAGCAACCCAAACTTGCCATAAAAGGCGACTATGCTGGTCGTAATAGGCGACTAATGGTTAGGGGTGGTCAGGCTTGGTGACTTGGTTGATGCATGCCATCATATCCCAATTGCGTGGATCGATGCTAGTGATGTCAATCACTGGATTCTCTGGTCCAGACTTGATTATTTACAGACCGCCATCATATAGCTGGAATATTGCTGAGTGCAGCATTAAACAACAAACAAACAAACAATCCTATACTGAGGAAAGCATTGCTTCATGTCTTCAATATAATAAGACATGAACCTACCTATCCAGAGCATATTTCCTTATGACTGCAATTTGTGCAGACCTGTCATTGAGTGTAACTAACTAGAGGACATGACACTGAGTAAATCATGAAGATTCATTTTGAGATATGGATGAGTACCTGGTAACTGTAGGGCAGTGAGTATGGCAGTTGATATTGATAGTCAAGGAGATGGTTTACAAACACTCTGTTCTAACTATGAAACGGTTGGATGTTCACATTTCACGTTATGTTTTCATACAGCTTGCTCCTCGGCTGCCCAACAAGGCCACCAACCCCAAGTTCAACGACCCCCACATGAAGACCAACCTGCTGCTCCAGGCTCACTTGTCTCGCATGCAGCTCTCGGCCGAACTACAGTCGGACACTGAGGACATCCTCAGCAAGGTACGACATGCTTCACATTTGTTTCACATGTTGGTTCACATTTTGTTACACATGTTGGTTCACATTTTGTTACACATGTTGGTTCACATGTTGGTTCACATTTTGTTTCACATGTTGGTTCACATTTTGTTTCACATGTTGGTTCACATTTCGTTTCACATCTTGGTTCACATTTTGTTTCACATCTTGGTTCACATTTTGTTTCACATGTTGGTTCACATTTCGTTTCACATGTTGGTTCACATTTCGTTTCACATTTTGTCTCACATGTTGATTTACATTTTGTTTCACATGTTGGTTCACATTTTGTTTCACATGTTGGTTAAGGCTTCAGCCAGTACTCAAGACGAGAGTCTCAGCAAGACTCGAATACTTACTCAATACTCGACGAGGGGAGATCACTCTAATTGCAGATATATTTTTAAGAACATGTGACTATTATGTACTGTACATGTATGGTCATTTTCATCTTCTCTCTCTGCATAGTGTATTGTTGCTATATGCTGGTGTGTGTAATCGCTAGTTGCAAGTATTAACTACATTTAAAATTATCAGGGTTCAGTAATGTTATGAAATTCACTGTGCAGAGTTCGTCTCTTGGGCACACCAAAAACCTTCACAGATGCATCACAGGTTACTATTTAAAATGAGAATAATATGAAGGAAGAGTTTTTGTTGTATTTCCGGAAATACGCGGATGGCAGTTGTAAATGTGTTATTCCTTGCAGGCGGTGCGCTTGATCCAGGCCTGCGTGGACGTCTTGAGTAGCAACGGGTGGCTGAGTCCCGCGCTGGCGGCCATGGAGCTGGCACAGATGGTCACCCAGGCCATGTGGGGCAAGGACTCGTATCTCAAACAACTGCCACACTTCACAGCAGAGATCATCAAGAAGTGTCAGGAAAAGGTACAAAGGGGAAGGATGAGCCAATGACTACATACAGGTGGCCATGAGAGAACGTTGGGGTTGTATGAACCGATGACTGCATACAGGTGGCCATGAGAGAACGTGGGGGTTGTATGAACTGATGACTGCATACAGGTGGTCATGAGAGAACGTTGGGGTTGTATGAACTGATGACTACATACAGGTGGCCATGAGAGAACGTGGGGGTTGTATGAACCGATGACTACATACAGGTGGCCATGAGAGAACGTGGGGGTTGTATGAACCGATGACTACATACAGGTGGCCATGAGAGAACGTGGGGGTTGTATGAACCGATGACTACATACAGGTGGCCATGAGAGAACGTGGGGGTTGTATGAACCGATGACTACATACAGGTGGCCATGAGAGAATGTGGGGGTTGTATGAACCGATGACTACATACAGGTGGCCATGAGAGAACGTGGGGGTTGTATGAACTGTTGACTGCATACAGATCACCATGAGAGAACTTCGGGGTTGTACGAATTGATGGGAGAATGTGAGGGTTGTATGAACTGATGGGAGAACATGGGGGTCGTATGAACTGATGGGAGAATGTGGGGTTTGTATGAACTGATGACTGCATACAGATGACGATGAGAGAACGTGGGGGTTGTATGAACCAATGGGAGAACGCGGGGTTTGTATGAACTGATGGAAGACCATGGGGGTTGTATGAACTGATGGAAGACCATGGGGGTTGTATGAACTGATGGAAGACCATGGGGGCTGTATAAACTGATGGAAGACCATGGGGGTTGTATGAACTGATGGAAGACCATGGGGGCTGTATGAACTGATGGGAGAATGTCGGGGTTGTATGAACTGATGGGAGACCATGGGGGTTGTATGAACTGATGGAAGAATGTGGGGGTTGTATGAACTGATGGAAGAATGTGGGGGTTGTATGAAGTGATGGAAGACCATGGGGGTTGTATGAACTGATGGAAGAATGTGGGGGTTGTATGAAGTGATGGAAGGCCATGGGGGTTGTATGAACTGATGGGAGAATGTGGGGGTTGTATGAACTGATGGGAGAATGTGGGGGTTGTATGAACTGATGGGAAAATGTGGGGGTTGTATGAACTGATGGGAGAATTCGGGGGTTCTATGAAGTGATGGAAGACCATGGGGGTTGTATAAACTGATGGAAGACCATGGGGGTTGTATGAACTGATGGGAGAATGTGGGGGTTCTATGAAGTGATGGAAGACCATGGGGGTTGTATAAACTGATGGAAGACCATGGGGGTTGTATAAACTGATGGAAGACCATGGGGGTTGTATGAACTGATGGAAGACCATGGGGGTTGTATGAACTGATGGGAGAATGTGGGGGTTGTATGAACTGATGGAAGACCGTGGGGGTTGTATGAACTGATGGAAGACCGTGGAGGTTGTATGAACTGATGGAAGACTGTGGGGGTTGTATGAACTGATGGAAGACCATGGGGGTTGTATGAACTGATGGGAGAATGTGGGGGTTGTATGAACTGATGGAAGACCATGGGGGTTGTATGAACTGATAGAAGACCATGGGGGTTGTATGAACTGATGGGAGAATGTGGGGGTTGTATGAACTGATGGAAGACCGTGGGGGTTGTATGAACTGATGGAAGACCATGGGGGTTGTATGAACTGATGGGAGAATGTGGGGGTTGTATGAACTGATGGTAGACCTTAGGGGTTGTATGAACTGATGGAAGACCGTGGAGGTTGTATGAACTGAGTATCTTTGTCCTAGGGCTTGGGATATATGGGTTTAAAATGGTGATCTTCAGATGTATTTGTGGCCAATACTTGCTTATTTTTTGGTGTCTGATACAATGGGAACTAATGCTGTGTACTGTTTTTCAGAATAGTGAAACAATTTTTGATGTGATGGAGATGGAGGACGAAGAGCGGAACCAGCTGCTGCAGCTGACCGAGGCAGAGATGGCGGACGTGGCACGCTTCTGTAACCGCTACCCCAACATCGAACTGACATACGAGGTGCAGGAAAAGGAGCAGATCCACAGGTCAGCAGAACTCTCATTAATCATACGCACTACCTTAACGGGCTGGGGTATATTGTTCTACCAAGGAATTCCATCCGTCCTTCAACCTTGTAAAACACTTTCTATACCAATAAGAGGGTGCAGTGCGAAGTTTGATTTCAATATTTGTATTTTCTATTTAAAAAACCCCAGCTATTTTTCATTTTTTTACATGGGATTTTTTTACTCAAACATTTGTCTGATCTATAACTTGAAAACTACTGCATGGATTCTTTTCAAATTTAGCGAACATTTTCAATGCTAAAAGATTGTAGCCTATATATTGTGAACTACGTCCAGTCACTACATGGTAGCTCGGTAGGCTACAGGTTAAAGAGTTTACTGGCTGAATATTGCAGAAAGTGGGATCATAACTCACTTATTCACTGTAGATCTGTCATTACGAATAAATGACATAATGACATGTGACAATTGTTGTGTCAGTTGTAGCAATGGTGTGACATGTGACGATTGTTGTGTCAGCTGTGGCAATGGTGTGACATGTGACAATTGTTGTGTCAGTTGTAGCAATGGTGTGACATGTGACAATTGTTGTGTAAACTGTGGCAAAGGTGTGACATGTGACAATTGTTGTGTCAGTTGTGGCAATGGTGTGACATGTGAAAATTGTTGTGTCAGCTGTGGCAATGGTGTGACATGTCACAATTTTTGTGTCAGGTGTCAAATGGTGTGACATGTGACAATTGTTGTGCCAGTTGTATCAATGGTGTGACATGTGACGATTTTTGAGGCAATTGTAGCAATTGTGTCTGTTTCAGTGGCTCCACCGTCAATGTAGTTGTGACTCTGGAAAGAGAAGATGAAGTGTCCGGGCCCGTCATCGCACCTTTCTTCCCTCAGGTAAATATATACAGGATGTTTGACTTTTCTTGTTAATAGGCATGTTATTTGACAAGAATGGCAATAGTGTATTTATTTGTTGTTTCTTACTGACCAGGTGGATCCAGGTTAGAATAGGTCTCAGCAACCGATTCTTGACGTAAAAGGCGACTATGCTTGTCGTAAGAGGCGACTAATGGGATTGGGTGGTCAGGTTTGCTGACTCGGTTGAAGCATGTCATTGTATCCCAATTGCTTGGATCTATTCTCATGATGTCAATCATTGAATCGTCTGTTCCAGACTTGATTATTTACAGACTGCCGTCATATAGCATGAATATTGCTGAGTGCGGTGTTAAACAACAAACAAACCAACAAAACTGTAGTGGAACAGTTGCATCCCTTGGGCACGCTAGAAACAAATGATTGTGGGTTCGAATGCTGGTTAGCCCCGATTATGTTTCTAGGTTTGTCAGCACCATATCCGAGCTCGTGGGTTTCACCGAAGTTGTAAACATCTAAGACCTTCATCACTTCGGGCTTTCCTCCCACATTAAACTGGCACCCCGTGTAATATATTTGGGATAATGTTAAAAGCAGCCTTATACCCAACTCACTCACTCACTCACTCTTACTAACCGTGGTCTGCGCTACACTGAATGTAGTCATGGCTTAAAGTGTTATTTCAAGTAAAATATCCGTTTTCTGTTTTCAGAACTATATATTATTTCATCACTAAATACATAAGAGTATAGAGTTGATTAGGTAAGGATAAGAATTTATGGATGAACAACTTCTTTATTACAATTAAGAGCGACGTTTCGGTGTAGGTTCTAACATCGTTATCAAGCAAGTGTCAGAACCTACACTGAAACGTTGCTCTTAATTGTAATAAAGAAGTTCATCAATAAATTCTTATCCTTACTTAGTACTCCAACTTCTAAATGCCTATCAAAGAAGTTATAGAGTTAATACTGATGAGACACACAATCAGAACTGCAGAAGAAAGGTCCGTATGGGGACAGGGAAATGGATGTTTTCTGTCCAAATATATGTTGTGTTCTCGCCTTCTGGATCCAACGGTGTCATATCAAAGACATTTACCCTTGACTCCATATGTAGACTGCATGTATACTGTCACCACTGTTTTGATTACACTCAGTGATGGTCTCATGAAGCATCCACTCACTCACGGACTGAAGTCATATCACCTGTCCCCAGGACGTAGATCTCATCAGATTCATACTCAGATAGTGTTCCAAGCTATTGAGTTTTTTTCATAATCAGCTTTTCAGAAAAAGTAGTTGAAAGCAATCTTGTTACTTTCAGAAACGTGAGGAGGGATGGTGGGTAGTGATTGGCGACCCCAAGAACAACTCCCTCCTGTCAATCAAGCGTCTGACCCTGCAACAGAAGGCCAAGGTCAAGCTGGACTTTGTGGCGCCCTCTGTTGGTCACTACAACTACGTGATCTTCTTCATGAGTGACGCCTACATGGGTTGCGACCAGGAGTACAAGTTCAACATCTCCGTCCGCGAGGGAGTCAGCGGCAGTGAAGAGAGCGACAGTGATTAGGGAACTGGGATTAGATCAGTAAAAGTGATTAGGAAACTGATAGGATAAGGGAAGACAGTGAAAGTGATTGGTAAACTATGAAAAGATGGATCAGGATTATACAGGGAAGATGTTTGATCATGATGGGATTTTCCCAGGGAAATGATTTAGCAATAGTACTGTTGCATCATTAGACAGAGGGAGCAGTGGGGTCAGTGAAGAATGTATGTTTCAAGTTAATTCAAGATTAAATACATGGAAAATAAGATGTATGTTCAAAAACATTGAATGTTTTATATATTTCTTCAGTGAATGCTATATGCTATGTTTGCAACAAGATACAGTGTATCACATTGTACATGAGAATCATGCATCATTATTCAATTTAGAAAATGTCAAAGAGGAATCTTTTCTTTTTTTATCATGAAAACAGTACAAATATATGTATTTCATATTAAATTAATTTCATGCGTCCTCTTGCTTCATCAGCATCGTGTATAGGATTTGTATAAACGTGTACAAAGATGAAACATTTGAAATTTCATATTGTTATTTAGCACGCATCCTTTCAGATTGTTATGTTGCTACTTTCTGCTTTGTGCAACGGAGGTTGGGTGTTCACAGGACTGTTGGGGGCGGGTGATGAGCACACATGCTGACCTCACTATCCAGTAACACTGGAATAGAAACTATGGCTCTTTAATAGTTCTGTCTCAAGAAACACTCACCAGAATGGTTCAGGATACAAGTGATCTTATGTTCACACACACCTGCTGTGCGATATTTCCAGAAGGTGTGATTGGTAATTTGAATGGTTACTGGTGTAAGATATTACTGGCATGGGAAACTGAAGAGGAGGTTGTAGGGAACACTGAGCCACACACAGAAAGAATTTGTGCATATTTTATCTGAATACATATTTTACTAATGTAAAACGTTACATCTGATGTAAAATGTAAAACGTTACATCTGATGTAAAATGTAAAACGTTACATCTGATGTAGAATGTAAAACGTTACATCTGATGTCGTTTTCCCAACAAAGAATTAACTCTGTACATGAGAAAGATGTATTTGCCTTCAAAAAATTTCATATACAGTGATTCCCTATATACCGCTGCCATCGGGGTCCAAGATCACGATCCAGCGTTCTAGGAAAGAGCATTATACACATTCATTTCTGATGATCATCTAAATGCCAAGGGCAGTTAATGATAATGTTGTGGTTGGAAGGAATGGGCTGGGGTTGCCTCCCTTTGATACAAGTCATCACTCAACAAGGAGGACTAGGTGTGAAACATGTGATGGAGATGTCATCATTTGAATCAGATGAAGTATGCCATGTCCTGCTGTAGCTGCTTGTTGCTGTCGGGATCAGGTCTTGTGTAAAGTAGTGCTGTGAGACCCCATGTATGTCTGCTCACTGACAACTCTTCAATCACCAAATAACATTTGTTATTTGTGTATAATTCATTGTAAATATATCATGATACATTTGTCAACAAAATAAACAATATCTCATAACATGATTCCTCTGTTGTGTTGAGGGGGCGGTCGGGTAGCCTAGTGGTCGTCATGCAGAAGACCCGGGTTCGATTCCCGACATGGGTACAATATGTGAAGCTCATTTCTGTTGTCCCCCACCGTGATATTGCTGGAATATTGCTAAAAGTGGCGCAAAACCATACTCACTCACTCACTGTTGTGTTGAGTATGAAGATTTCACATTGAGGTCACAGCCTGGAGGGTTTTTAGCCTCATGGTCAGAGTGTTGGCTTCTCACACAGGTTACCCTGGTTACCCAGGTTCTCCCACAGAGGTCGTATTGGCCCTCCGGTGCTTATGCGTGCTGATTTGAGCGTATTACGGACAGTTGATCGAAGGGGTAGCTACAGGTCACCGGAATATAGCTGTAATATTGTTGACTTCAGGCTTCCGTGATAAAGCTGTAATATTGTTGACTACCGGCCTCTGTGATGAAGATGTAATATTGTTGACTTCAGGCCTCCGTGATAAAGCTGTAATATTGTTGACTACAGGCTTCTGTGATAAAGATGTAATATTGTTTACTTCAGGCCTCCGTGATATAGCTGTAATATTACTGACTACCGGCCTCTGTGATATAACTGTAATATTGCTGACTACCGGCCACCGTGATATAGGTGTTATATTACTGACTACAAGCCTCCGCGATATAACTGTAGTATTGCTGACAGGCCACCGTGATATAACGGGAATATTGCTGTATATTAGTGACAGCCAGCTGAACGTGATAGGGTCCAAATGGACACAGAAATGGAAAAGAACGAGTACCTAGCTATCATCAAGTTTTTGACTTTAGAGAAGAGTACTCCCCAAGAAATTCATGACCGCATGTCACAAGTGTATGGAGATAAGTGCCCCAGCTATTCCACTGTTAAACGTTGGGCAGCTATGTTTAAGGCTGGGAGAACAAACCTTGATGATGACCCTAGGCCTGGATGTCCTTCCTCTTCCATCAATCAAGAGTTAAACAGGGAGATAGAAAAACTTATTCTGATAGAGAGACGTATTACCATTGCTGAACTTGAGGAAGACACAGATCTAAGCCATAGATACATTGAAACTATTATTCATGAACACTTACAGATGAGTAAGATGTCTGCTCGAGGGGTGCAAAATTTCTAAATTCTGAACGTAAGGAAAAGGGAACTGACGTTGCCAGAGACAATTTAGATCTAATTGAGGAGGATTTCGTCAAATTCAAAAAGAGATTAGTAACATGGGTTACCACTATGATCCCGAGTCCAAACGCCAATCCATGGTCTCCGGCACCAAAGAAAGTCCTCAAGATCAGTGAAGAAAGTTATGGCCACTGTATTCTGGGATGCAAATGGTGTGGTCCTTGCTGATTACTTAGAAAGTCAAAAGATCATTACAGGTGCCTGCTATGCTGATTTGCTTTATCGCCCGAGAGATTCTATCAAAGAAAAGCAGCGAGGAATGCTAACTGCTGGAGTTCTACGACTTCATGACAATACTCTCGATTTGCAAAGGCTGCTGTGCGAAAATATGGTTTCGAAGCGCTTTCTCACCCTCAAAGGGTGAAGGTTGATCCTGAAGGTTGGCTTCAGAAAACGTCGTCCTGACTGGAATGGAAATGAGATGTATATTAAATAGCAAGGAGTGTTGAAAAATAGAATTAAAAACACTTTCACAATTGTTGGTTTTGTTTGTTAGGCTCATAATTTTTTTGACCAGACATGAGGACAAGGGACATGAGATAGGACAATGTTTTACCGTAAGATAAACCACGCTTCGTTTTTCATTGTTCTTTGCGATTTATCGCGTAGCTATCTATACTCATATGCAAAAGAAACGCAAGTGGTTTTAAGCAAATAGGTAACAAACACGGAACCATAAATTGATACGAGTTTTAGCATGTAGTGAGGCCTGATGGTGTTATCAATATTTTTGGTTGCATTTTGGAAGCATAACAAACGAATCGCCAAAACGCACCATTTCAATGAATGTGTAGGTATCATGCACCAATTTCTGTAGTGGGTATAAAACTGTGGCCGATTCTTGGACCTACCACTCCTTGGTCAACAATGCCACACATAACTCAAATTCAGAGAAACCAGACTATCGGACGTTTGGAAGCTGGAAAGTCTGTCCAAGATGTTGCCCGTCATTTCAACGTTAACATAACCACAATTTACCGCCTCCTGCATCGATACAATGCTACACAGACCACAGATGACCTTCCTCGGAGCGGTCGTCCTAGGGTCACCACACCTCGACAAGATCGGCAGATTACCCGTCAACACCAGCGACATCCTTTCTTTACTGCAAGTGAAAGTGCTCGACAGACCATAGGAACACATAATCGACACATTAGCCGGGACACTGTGATCCAACGTCTCCGTTCCAACAACCTCAGATGTCGCCGACCAGCACGTCGTCCTGTTCTCCAACCACGGCATCGACAAGCACGACTTCAGTGGGCACAGGATCATCGCAATTGGCGTCATCGTGAGTGTAGGGGTGTCATCTTCTCTGATGAAAGTCGCTTTTGTGTCTCCCATGCAGACGGAAGAGTCAGAATTTGGCGGCGTCGAGGTGATCGTTTCGCTGACAGAAACGTTGTGGAAAGGGATCCATGGGGTGGACCTAGCGTCATGATATGGGCAGGGATTGGACTTAATGCGAGACTTGGACCCATGTGCTTTCTGAATGTTGGTCAAGGTCGGGGACAAGGCGTTACTGCTCAGCGGTATATCGACCAAGTGATCAGACCCCACGTTGTTCCTTTTTTTGCACAACATCAACAACACATTTTCCAGCAGGACAACGCTCGTCCCCATGTTGCCAGAGCTACCATGGCCTTTCTGCAACATCACAACATCCGTGTTTTACCGTGGCCAGCCCTCAGCCCTGATTTGAACCCCATCGAACACTTGTGGGATGAGGTTCAAAGGCGTCTGCACAATGTGCGCCCAGTCTCTACAACTGCCGATGAACTACGCACAGCTGCTCTGGATGTGTGCAGGAGGATCCCTAGGGCCTTCACAAATCGTCTGATCCACTCAGTGTACAGGAGATGTAAGGGAGTGATCAATGTTAATGGTCGTCACACCAGGTATTGACTGACATTTTGGGTATTGACCCGAAACTGTGTAAGCCCTTAACATTTGAAAAAAAACAATTATGTCATCTGCCTTTTAATCCATTAAACTGTCCTCAATCAAATTTCTGTCAATCTTGCCCTATTAGTATGTCTTGTCTTTACTGTTGAAAATAAATAACATGTATACTGCATACTCGACTTGCGTTTCTTTTGCGTGTGAGTATATATGAATAGGTCTTCAGCAACCCATGCTTGCCGGAAAAGTAGACTATGCTTGTCATATAGAGGCTACTAATGGGATCGGGTGGTCAGGCTCGCTGACTTGGTTGATGCATGTCATCGTATCCAAATTGCGTGCATCGATGCTCATGATTTCAATTGTCTGGTCCAGACAGCAAACAAACAAACAAAAGGTATATATCTTGCATATTGCTGAATGCGGCGTTGCACAATATAGAATCTATATATAAATGTATCAGGTTGCATACGTTCTAACGTGTGTATGCGTGACGCTGGGTACATTCTACGCCGTTAATACTATGTAGTTACTAGGAATGTTGCCACTGTTTGGAGTGCCACCATAAACATGTTCCAACACTTCTGTGCGTGTTGAAATATACATACCCTTCAGATAAACTTTTTAAAATACTTAACTCAAGTGCTACGTGCGAGGTCCTGTGACGTTGTCTGTCTAAGAACACACCATGAACTGGCCCACGACGTGAACCGGCCCACGACGTGCACGTCCACATACACTCGTTCCACATAAAACCTCTATAAAGCCACGTGATCTCGCCTGTACCGTACAGCGCTCCTTTATTGCTTGAACAATAACACAGTCAGCACTTATATTAAAATGATTTGCCATCCCTGAGTGGAATAAGTAATTCATGCTTTACAGCTGGCTTGCACTTACGGTTAAACTGTTTTTTCTTCAATGTTAGTACTTTCCCCCGTCGTACCTCGTAATCTGAGAACGAATGTAAATTTCAACGAGATCACAGAGCTCTCTCAAATACCCTAAGACCATAAAAATTGCTTGTTTGTTATTAGTTTTTCATACATACACCAACCAGCGTTTGAATACCCACCATACTCCGTAATATATATTTTAAAGTCCTTCAGGTGGACTTGTAATAAAACTACGTGTGAGTATGTTTTATGACATTTACAACATAATTTACCGAGTCTACGAACAAATCCTGGGAGCACGGGTGGCCCAGTCGTCTAAGGCGCCGCGATTCGCTGTGCAGAGTTGCGTCCCTTGGGCACGCCAGAAACCTATGATTGTGGGTTCGAATGCGGGTTCGCCCCGATTATGTTTCTAGGTTTGTCAGCACCATACCCGTGCTCGTGGGTTTCACCGAAGTGGTAAACGTCTGAGACCTGCATCACTTCGGGCTTTCCTCCCACATTAAGCTGACACGCCGTGATATAACTAGAATACTGTTAAAAGCGGCGTTAAACCCAACTCACTCACTCACTCACTACGAACAAATCCTAATCTGAGTTGTTCCTGGTTGTTTGTTGGTCTACATCTCTGTTTGTTAGTGTATTATAGACGGCCAGTGTATCAATGCAGCGGGCCGTGGAGATGTCACCCTCGGTCCCATCACGGGAAATTGTATGACCGCTTTCTCAAATTGAGTGAGTGGGTGAGTATGGTTTTACGCCGCTTCTAGCAATATTCCAGCAATATCACGGCGGTGGACACCAGAAATGGTCTTCACACATTGTACCCATGTGGGGAATCGAACCTGGGTCTTCGGCGTGACGGGGCGGTCGGGTAGCCTAGTGGTTAAAGCGTTCGCTCGTCACGCCGAAGGCCCGGGTTCGATTCCCGACATGGGTACAATGTGTGAAGCCCACTTCTGGTGTCCCCCGCCGTGATATTGCTGGAATATTGCTAAAAGCGGCGTAAAACCATACTCACTCACTCACTCTTCGGCGTGACGAGCGAACGCCTTAACCACAAGGCTAAACCTCTGCCCCTTTCTCAAATTGAGAAGTAACCATGAAGAGTAACAACAAACATGTGTCATATATATGCTACTAAAAAAAGGTTAAGGATCACCCGATTCATTCATGTTACTATAGTTAATATTTCATGCCATGATAGATTAACGATAGTAATATGAAAAAATCGGTCGGTTCTCAACTTTAGTTTACCAGTATATGTTCAACTTTCATTGTATGAAACAATGTACTCGTCTCCACAATACCCCCAGAAAAATCTTTCCTCCACTATAGCAGTTTCTCGAGAAAATCCAAATAACCACGGGTATTTTTGCTTGTGAGTACATGTATATTGATAAACCTGCATGTGCAAAATCATTATATACACAGGGGTGTGTTTGTTTGTTTGTTTGTTTGTTGTTTAACGCCGCGCCCAGCTATATGACGGCGGTCTGTAAATAATCGAATCTGGACAACCCAGTGATTGACATCATGAGCATCGATCCTCGCAACTGCATGGAATGCGATGACATGCATCAACCAAGTCAGCGAGCCTGACCAGCCGATCCCGTTAGTCGCCTCTTACAAGCACAGTCGCCTTTTACAGCAAGCATGGGTTGCTGAAGATCTATTCTATCCCGGTATCTTCGCTGGTAATATATATACACACCTGGGAAAAGGGTAATATACACCACTTCTTTATTCTCATGTATTCCGACCTTCCATGTTTGGTGTTTAACGCCGCACGCAGCAATATTCCAGCTAACTGACGGCTGTCTGTACATAATCAAGTCTGGACCAGACAATCCAGTGATTGACATCATGAGCATCGATGCACTGAATTGGGAAACGATGACATGCATCAACCAAGTAAGCGAATCTGACCCCCCGATCCCATTAGTCGCCTCTCACGACAAGCACAGTCGCCTTTTACGGCAAGCATGGGTCGCTGGAGATAAATACCTGATACGACTTTATTACATTTTATGAAAATATTTAGTAAGAGATGCTTAGTAATGTGTCGGTTGTCTATATAATGCGGTGGTGGTTGGTATAGCGTAGTGATATAAGGCTTTGCTCGTGACAAAGAAGGGGCGGTCGGGTAGCCTAGTGGTTAAAGCGTTCGCTCGTCACGCCGAAGACCCGGGTTCGATTCCCGACATGGGTACAATGTGTGAAGCCCATTTTTGGTGTCCCCCGCCGTGATATTGCTGGAATATTGCTAAAAGCGGCGTAAAATCATACTCACTCACTCGTGACAAAGAAGACCCAGGTTCTATTCCCCACGTGGTTATGACTTGTGAAGCCTGCGGTCGGTGTTCCCCTCCAAGACACTGTTGCATGTTGCTGAAACATGGCTGATTGGGCAACGCACTGGCTAAAGCGTTGGAGCATCACCCCATATTGGATCGTACGATATGGACACAGTAGCTACTCCTTACTGCATGCAAACCTGCAGTGAGTGGTCCCATCAGCTACAGCCATTAAACTGAGCTGAAAGCACTTTTTACAGTTAGCAATATTTTAATTTCAGTTGAACGCAGTTGAGTTTAAGGAATCAAATACATTGCAAGTGTAGTTTCCGTGCTTCATCTCGTTCTACTTTATTTTCGTGAGGGGTGGTGGGGTAGCCTAGTGGTTAAAGCGTTCGCTCGTCACGCCGAAGACCCGGGTTCGATTCCCCTCATGGGTTCAAATGTGTGAAGCCCGTTTCTGGCGTCCCCCGTCCTGATATTGGTGGAATATTGCTAAAAGCGGAGAAAAACCATACTCACTCACTAATTTTCGGGAGCACTGAAGAAGTCATTTTGATTAAATTGTCTGGTTAGGTTGAGCATGGCACCGAACTATTAACCGGCCATTTAGTCCCCACATTGTCAGTATGGCAGTTGCGGCTCTATTGTTGTCCTGATCCACATTTCGCGTAATGGAGACGCCGAATGCTTCATTAAAACGTCAAAGTCAAAGATATAGCCATGTTCGTCACGTGACAAGAACAATAGCCCAAAAGAAGATGGAAGGCAACGATATCATTCATGGGTGCCCCGCGGTTTATGTGTCACAACTCACTATTGAGAGTTGCGCGACTTTGGGATACCAGGATACGCTGCTCGTGGGTTCGATGCCATATTCGCATTGTTTCCTTGGTCTGTCAGATCCACACCCGTATTCCTGTGTTGCGCCAAAGAGGACAACGTCCTCGACCCCGCTTACCTTTCTCCTGTGAAAGGCCGACTCATTGTGGTGTATGTTTGTTGTTTAAACCGAACCGAGTTAGTCCAGCTATATGACGGCGGTCTGTAAAAATTCGAGTCTGGACCAGACAATCCAGTGATTGGCTGTGTGAACCTCGATCCACCAATTGGGGTAAGAGAACATGCACCAGCCAAGTCAACCAGACTTACCACCCCACCCATATCAGCCGTTGGGGACAAGCATTATTACCCAGATTTCCCACCCATGCTGCCCATACCACATGCCCATGCCGTTCTACAACTAAAAGACTATTATCTGGTGCCAAATGTCTGCCAATTCTCGATTTTGTAATCTATACCGAGTGTGAAACTGTAACAAACTGAGTTTGTAATGAAGGCAGTCTACCCATTTAAAATGAAAGCAATAAAAGAATAGCAATACACCACATTTCAATACAAAAACCTGAGTGATATTTGCTTCTCGTGTTCAACATTACTTTCTCTTGAAAGCGGTAAAAAAAATATTTTATACCATTCACACAATAAAAGCTGTTCGTGACAAGAAGGCATAGCTGTAAACTGCATGTCATGTATTGTTTGTGTATTTTATGTGTGGCGACAAGCACCATTTCTTAATCATGAAATGTTTGTTTGTTGGTTAACGCCGCTCTCAGCAATATTCATGCTCTATGACGGCGAGTCTGACCACCCGATCGCGTCAGTCGCCTCTTACAAGCATGGGTTGCAGCAGACCAACTCTAATCCGGATCTTCGCGAGGGGTCTCAATACATGCGTACAACTACCCCATCAACATACCGTGCATGGCCAAAAAACTCCTAAGGTATTCGACACCGCGCACTTAAAATGAATGATGAGTTGGATATTATAATGTTTCACTATTTTTGTTTTACTGGAATTTACGACCACGTGATCTAAAATATGTCCATAACAAAACAATGAACTTTAGCAATCTTACATGGACAAACATTGTATTTACATGCTTATTCCAATCAGAAACACCATACTCGATGAAAGTTGAATATTTGTTTGGAATTGAAAATGTGTCCTCAATCCATCTTTTTCCTTCAACAAAATAAACATCATTTACCAAAAATAATTACTGATAAGTGCACGCTAATATTATTTCGTTCAAAAGTAACAAAGTTGACTATGTGCACCAATCCAGATCTGATTTAGCTGTAGCTATTTGTACAGTTAAGTGAAGTCGTGCCAGTCTGCAAAATCCGTGGTCTATATATCACGCACCGCCATTGAATAAACATTTACTATACACCGAGCACCCCGAATAACACGAGTATGCGAGAGTTACCTGCCTTTCCTGACATGTGACCTATATACGGTGTCTTGATTGGATGATTGATTAATAATCCCGTTGAGCTCGACAGGTAAATACAATATGACGTTTACAAGGCAAAGATGTAGTTGAGCAGGTATCGGCATGTTTATAAGCCAATATCCATCCGTCCATGTTTTCGCCTGTGAAGATTGGATCAGATGCGCGTAAAGTGTTGGAATGAGAGAGAATGGGGGTGATTCTCGACAGGTGCAAGATCCACGCACGAACACTATGAATAGGTGCTTGTGCTGGATTATCGATGTAATTAGCGACAAAATGGTGTCCCCGTCTAAATCTCAACCTGTTTTTATTAGCTCGTAGTTTCTCAACAAATCCAAGAACAACCACCGATGATGACTTGAATCAAACTTGAATGGAAAGTGTTCATTAACCAAGATTGGTCTTTGACATGGAATATTTCACAATACTAAAAGTGCTTTGGTCATGTCAGGAAGACAGTGTTGTGAAATCGTATTCTAGTTTCTCTAATTCGGATCACGAGGAATAATGGAACAAGTTGATTCAGTGAACATGTCAAGGAATTCATCACTGCTTGAAAATCTCAACTTGAGTATTATGGCTAAAATTGACGACAACAGTCGCACACCAAGGATTGTGTTTCTGGCATTTTTCATATTAGTCACTCTCATGGGAAATATATGTCTGATTATTGTAATTGTTCAGAACAAGAAATACAGAGGAACTATTTCGAATCTCATCATCCTAAATCTAACAGTTGTGAATATAGTGGATTCTGTGTTAAATATGCCGCTTGTATTTGGCTCCTTGATAGCCACCGATTGGGTGTATGGAGACCTCATGTGTCGCTTTAATACTTTCTTCATGAATATTGTTATAGTGGAAACAGTATTAACTTTAACAGCATTGACAATTGACCGATTTATTGCTGTCAAAATAGTACCGTCCCGACACGGAAATATACTCAGTCCCTCTCGCACGTACATTGCAATAGCCTACACATGGCTTCATTCTTTTGGATTTAGTCTACCAATATTGGCTGGCGCCGTTCCGTCCACTTTCAGGAACCAACTCCATCTTTGTTCAATTTCCAATTCCTCATCATTATCATTCATCTGTCTTACATCAATTATTTGCTTCGTTATTCCAGTTATTGCAATGGCTGTTTTATTTGCACTTATATTCAAAGCTGCATACAAGGACCGATTTGTTGTTCGTTCAAAACTTGCTGAACACACTTATACAGAGAAGAGTGAAGGGAAGCCTCAGATATGGAGAGAGATAGCCATGGCCAAATATACGGGTGTGCTTTTGATCATTTGGTTTGTGTTTGAAGTTCCCTATATTGTGACAGCATACATAAAGCAGTATCAGTACAGCCAGGAGTTCCAGGACAATCCCAACATAGGGGAGATCGATTACCCTTGGGTGGTCGACGTTACTTTTGTTTGGGTCAGGTTTGCATTTTCAGGCATTTTACCAATTTTGACATTTGCATGGAAGAGAGAGCTTTGGAGAAGTTGGAAAGATATGATTTTATGTCGCCGTAGCAACTCAGTGACTGATTTAGAAACTTCTTCAAATCCTCGTTTAAAGAAGAATAATCTGAATGTTGCAAATATCAAAACTAGAGAGAGAGAAAAGGTTGAGTCACCAACTGCTTTGACTTTCAATGTTCCCGTATTGTTTGCAACAGCCAATGGCATTCATGTACAGACTGATGAAGGCAACATGGCTGACTCGGACATTTTCTATGCCGAAATGCCATCAACAACCAGGTCCTCATCAGAATTGAAATTTCTGAAGGGGAAGAAGTTGGATGTCAGTGCGTTGGAGTTTATTCCGCCCGACACAAGTGACTACGACTCCAACAGTGAGGATGATGTGACCGATCAGTATTCACTTTCGCAGCCGATATCAACACGGCAGTTAGATCACAATGACCTTGACAAGGTCAGCAGGTCGTCATCCCAACCTGATGTACAGACCGAAAAGAGAAACAGCAGCAGAATATCCAGTGGACGACCTTTTGAGGGCAAACTGACTGCTTTGTCGTATGGGACAGACTCTGGCCTTGACCTTAGTGGCACATCCCGATGTCATGAGGCTTTGACTAAGAGAAATAAGCTCAACAAAGACAATCTGGTTAGTACGACTTCAGACAATGGGCAAGAACTACAGACTTATGTAGTTTCAGGGGGGAATTCAGATGATTCATGTGATAAGAAAGACTCTGCTAAGTCAGATACAGCTCAAGATGTCAGCTCAACTTTTACTGTTCGGGATTCTACTGTTGAACAGAAATCCACTGGAAACTCACTTAGTGCAACATTTACTCATTCAGAAGTGCCTCAAAGGAACAATTCAGATACAACCAGGTCGTCACAAGCCTCTAATGTCGCCAAGAAACCACCATTGCACTTGGAGCCTTTAGCTTCCCCTACAAGGGTTGCTAGAAATGACCTCAAACAGATCCGGAAGAAAAGAGTGAAATCTCCACAACATTCGGCAAAAACTGGGAGTGAGCGGGAGTCCATTTCAGGAAAGGATCTGGATGGTCAGGAGTCCAGATCTGGGAACAAGAAGTCTTCCAAGCCTGGCCACAAGAGGCAGGGAACAGCAGAGAGTCAGAGAGCCCTGCTTGGGTCGTCCAGTTCAGCTGAACTCAATGACATGAAGACTGAGTTGCAGAAGATGGAATCTAAGGCTGTGCAGGAGTCCGTTTCGGGGCAACATTCAGGTGGAACATCTGACTTGCCAGACACCTCAACAGGGAGCACATGAACATCTTGAAAGTCTCTCCACGGTAAGCTATGTGTTGTATTAGTTGCAACTGTGCGGTGTCCACATCCTCATGGAGACTCTATGGTGGAATAGGTCCCCATAATTTGTTGTTTGTTTGTTGTTTAAGTAAGGATAAGATATATGGATGAACGACTTCTTTATTACAATTAGGACTTATCTTATCCTTACTTAGTACTCCAACTTCTAGATGCCTCTCAAAGAAGTTGTTGTTTGTTGTTTAATGCCCCCTCCAGTTATACGACAACCATCTGTAAATAATTGAGTTGATCTGGACCAGACAATCCAATGATTGACATGAACATCATCTACTCAACTGGGATAAGATGACATGTGTCAACCTAAAAGGACCACCCAATACCATCAGTCTTTTTATAACAAGCATGGGTTGCTGACGACCAATTCTCAGAATACACCATGCCTTTTAGAAAGTGGTCAAATGTAACAAATGTTCTTTTTGGGATAACACTTTCTTGGTAAAGTTCAAATTCCAGTCCCTTTTTGGATTCGAACCCACACTAGACACATAAACAGCTTTCGAAAATCTTGTCATTTTTCTTGTTCACATTAATTACACAAGTTTCTGAATACCTTATCAAATATACATATCTACAGGTAATTACTGCTTGAGTGTTTGAAGTCTAGGCTAGACACTGCATAAAACTGGTCATCAGCATTCCGATCGTGCCTATGACCTTTTAGATCTTGTTTGAGCAGTCATTTCTGTGTATGTCACAGGCACAGATGGAAACACAATACATTACAGCAAGTTAATTATTCAGCAACTTGTCATGTCTATGAATGGAAAAATATCGGTTTCATACTTGTAAAAATTGTATCAATTTCAGGTGATAAGTTCTATATATAGCATGTCTAGCTTTGCCTAGGGTGGACGGGGAGGGGTGTGTGTGGGTGTGTGGGTGTGTGTGTGTGGGGGGGGGGGGGGGGGGGGGGGGGTTGGAAGGGAAGAGTAGTGCTGTGATTTGTCAGGCTTCATTATTGATTATTGGTTATTGATAATATTTTCCAAGTGATCAATCGTTGATTCGGGGTTTCAGATTGGTTTATTTCCTTGGATGACTGTTATCATGCTTATCGAACGTGTCCAAATTTTACAAATTTTGTAAGAATTTACATGATTTAGACATGTTAGAAATTGATAAAATCATGTCACGGTCAAAAACCTTTTGTCACCAGCAAATTAACCGGTCAAAACCAAGGTTCTAATCTTTATCATGTTTATGAAGACATGAAACTTTTATGGATAACAGTTTGTGTCCATGTTCTTCAACTTCTGAAAAAGACTTACTATTTTTTAGTATTTTGTCTTTTGACTTCAAAATTTCATGTCGAAGTACTCATATTGATAATGATTTGAGAACTATGATCCTCTTCCTAAAATAAAATGCCAGAGTTTTCATATTGTAATTGTTAGCATAAATTTGTTTGTAACTTCCTATAACACTGAATGTGTGGACCACTGTGGACAGTGAGAGTAAACATCTGATGCTTAATAAACATTTTGCCACTTTCAAATATTTACACACTAAATTCATGAACTCATTTGTGTGTGTTCAAATCTCACAGTTTTTCTAACAGCCATACTGATCACTGCTTATGAACTCATGAAAGACTGGCGTTAGCATGGTTAGGTGTTCCCTGGAGTTTTTGTCAATAACCATAGTGCATGTGTTCACTCTAAAAATGTTTGCTGACATGAAATAATTTTCAAATTGAGAAATTCCCACTTCACTAAGAATAATGGGTCGCTCACAAGCGATTTTAAAATGTAAGGCCATATGTATTTTGTAGTTGGTTTATGAGACTGACCGACAAAATAGTCCTGAGATTAGATAAAAAGCTTTATGACTTTTGACTAAACAATTTGGCAACCTCTATTTTAAAATTAGATGAATTGAAAGAAACACACAAGATTTTGTCACAAGTCTTCGTACGAAATGGTTAATAGTACGTATGGAAATCTTTATTCTAACAAAATACAATCAATTTTCTTCTCATTATCTTGTCACGTTAAGCTTGAAGCGCCAATCTGGAAGTTGAAAATTATTATTATTATTTTTTACCCCCAACATTGAATTTTAGGCCCAGAGTTTTGTAAACCAACTGATAAAAAACCAAAGACCTAAGCTTGTGCACCATGAACTGGGTGAGTAAACTCGGAACGATTCAATGGCAAGTGCTTCTGACAGAGCACTGAGGTAACAAAACAGTTGTGTTGCAATGTACATAGTTTATGGCTGCATGAGAAGGTGAATCGACTTTCAAATAACTGCAGTGTTGAGAGGTGGACAGGGTCGTTGCTGGTACATGTGACAAGCCTTTCATAGGATTGTGCAATGTGTTCAAAGAAACTAGAGTTTATTACTGTAGGGTAAGACTTACAGAGAACACTTATTGCAACTACTGTGCTGTATTTCTGAACTTTAACCGCTTTGAGTCACTGGTGTCTACCGTAAATCCTTGAAAAAGCTTGATGCTAACACCTGCCTTGAAGTAATACTTGGCATAATGACCTACCCAAAGACACAAACGTACATCGCTTATACTTGGCAGTGTCAGTGCTTTTAACCGTGTTTACCACAGCTCTTAACCTGCAGGAGCGCAGTTAGACATATGTAGGTTTTTTAAGTAGGTGTGTGAGTGTGTTTGTGTGCAACTTTGTGAAAATAGGCCATTGCAAGTGTAGGTTCAGCACTGGTTGTCTTTGGCTCTGATTGATATTTTTAAACACCTAGAAATTTGATTTTATGATGTCTGTTTTATGACATTTTATTGGAAATGAGAACATGTTTGTTGTTTAGATTTGGTGATTAGACAGGTAACAATGTTATTAAATCAGGATGACCAGTGAAGTGCTCATTTTGAATTTTTTAGAAGTTTAAAAAATAATAATTAAAGTGCCCATTTCCATATTCATAAGAAATCTCTGCCAATAGCAGAGTTGACAGTAAGATTCCAACTATATAATGAGCATCTGTTCATGAATCAAATAGTGATGATACCTTTAAAAAAATGCTTTTCGCAAATTCCCAAATTCCAATTTCTATGAAATTCTGAATGTTGATTGCCAGGTCAGTCGTGCAACTTGAAAAAGAAAAAGCATTTCCAAAATAGTCCGACGCACTCAGCAGAATAAATATCAACCAAAACATTGTTAACATAGCAAAAAAGAAAACAACAATAAAGTCGAAACAGTCAAGCTTTTTCCAACAGCAATAATATTCTTTGTTTACTGAGGCCTGTTAGCATGATAGGATGAAGATAATTCACCCTGGAATAGAAACAAGTTCATTGATCAAATAATAATCACGATAATTTGCAGATTAATTCTCAAGGATATTGTGTTTCATGTTCACTGCCCGATTCAGACATCACAGATTCAGGTGATGTCCTCTGATATGCCTCAATAAGTTCGTGGAAGTCAAAAGCATTGGTCACAGAAATAGCATAGGTATTGATTGTATTCATAAGAATGGTAAATTATGACCTGTATCGCTACTTGTTATAGAATCTAGTTATCTAATTGGCCAGCCCTGTCTTGTAAAAAGATATATGTGTTGATTTGTTTGCCTGTTGTACAACCATGACGTCATTCTGTAGGATGTGACTTGATCTTAATTTTGTTAACATTTTGACTTCATTTTAAAAATTCTTATATCTGATCTTTACCTTAACATGTAGGTGGTATTGATCGCGATGAGATGGGATCCACAAGCAAGTGTTACCATTCTTATGTCAGTGAGATGTCATATGCTAAAATGTCTCTTAAAGAGCCTATAAACACCATTTAAGGCCAATTTTATCGGTTTCTATGACTGTGTCTGTCATTAACATAAATAATAGGTGAGTCTAGGTATCGCGTGTCAACCTAGCATATAGCCAGGGTTAGACAAAGACAGCACTACATGTTTATTGTCCCCAAGCTGTTAGATCTATCTGCTTCTTATCATGTTTATTTGGAAAGGTTTCTAGTAGGAATGGTCTCAAAACTTTGATGTCTATTTTTGCAAAATAGTAAATGAATTCATTTTTCATTTTGTTTTGTGATACTGTTATATTTATTACCATAATAACAAATTAAACTGCGAATGTCGACTGTCAAAAGTTTTTCAGGTTAATGTGTTGTTACCCCGTCATGATGACTGGCCTTTTTGAGGCGACCCCAACTGACCTGCTTCCAAATGACTGCCTGCGACAGACCTACTGGGTGTCTGTTTACAATAAAGTGGCCTGGTTTTTGTGTTTTACAGGCCTGTCTCGTGATTAAGTCTGTGTTTCCAAGTGCAAGGAGTAACATTGAACCATTTGTAATTACACTGCACCCTGTTTAACCTCATCAGAGACCATATATTGATATATTTTCTCTGACCTCATGCTGTGGTTCTGCCATGGGATTTTCTGGATATTAACATGAATGGTTTAGACTAACATCTAGTCTCTTAAATGAACATATGTTACAGAAAAAAACAGTTGTTAAAATATAATAAACATAATAAAAAGGAGCACAGAGACTCTCTTTATTATACTGCAGTTATCTAGACTTGCCAAACATTATAGACTTGCATGGGCTGTATTGGATATATTTGTTTCAGGGTCTTTATGACAATCTAATGAATGCTTTGAAATAGCTGTATTTGTACTTTGATGAAAGGCTTGCAGTTGCTTGTACATCGTTGACATGTTTTCAGTTTCAAATGATAGTTCTAGGAAGTTACGTTCTTCAAGAAGTGAAATATGCTGTTCAGCTTTAGATAAGGATGTGGAGTATCAGGGTGGGATCTAAATGTAATGTGCTGGGATATGTTGTCGTATAAATAGTATTTGATATTGCCACGGACCTGAAGCATGTGCAGCTCATTTCAAGTTGATTTAACTTCAACACAGTTCAATAAGTTGACGTTGTGTTACGTTACATTATGAAATATCTCAGTATCCCTGCCAAATGTTGAGTAGTATTTTCTTTATCTTGTGTAAGACAGTTTCTTTCTTTCAAACAATTGTTCGTGGCCTCATTCCAAAATGTGATTAGGTCTTAGACGATTGTAACTCCCATACTTTAACATAGAATAACGATCATCTTAGCGCTAAGATCGCTTTGTGGAACGGGGCCCTAAACACTGTGAATTAAACTCAGTCCATGTACGAAATGTTGTTGAGCACTGTTTCACAAACTGTTCTCAAGACAACTAAACGTAAGTCTTCGTTAAAAGTGTTGTTGCTTTTAGACAACTGAACGCCATATAACCAAGCGTTCTAGACACTATGAATAATATAAATCAGTGTTATCTCTGGTAACACCCGTCTCCGTGCTGTTATTGTGTGTAGAGATATAGACTGCAACCAACATTGATAATACCGTATTCGACGTAATAAGCATCCCGTCCTAATAAGCGCCCACGGCAATATTTGCTATCACATTTGCTTTTTGATATCATTTCATGCTGTCAGCATAAACCACAACATTTACGATCTTTCAACTCTTTTTTTTCTCACCAAAATTATATTCTAATAAGAGCCCCCTATTTCTAAGTTTGACAGCGCCCTGGGCGCTTATTACGTCAAATACGGTATGTCTGTAGTCTTCCACAAAAAAACTCTCTAATTATTGTTGCTGATTTCAGAAATGGACAGTTTTAACTTGAACTTTTCATAAAAGAAATAACAGTTAAACCTTTTGTGAACATGGTGAATGCTACAAATGAATTACCTTTGATTATTCAGACTGCCATTTTTGTGCATAAAGAGAGCAATAATTTGCAGTCATTTGCTTCTTCAACAACCAAAATCCATGTTTAGTATGCTACTCAAAAGAAGGTAAGAACACCCTTGTTCTCATGTGACTCCAGTTAGTCTGTCAAGGTCATGACGTTATCTATAGTCCTGTGACAAAAATAGAGTGTACTTTAACTGGTTTTGAGTAGTACATATATATGGTAATGTTGCATTGTGGGTAACATGGAGTAGAGCCCTTAGAACATGTAGAACAGTAAGGATGTTTTGGACAGATGTCTTCAGTACCCCATACGTCTTGTAAATGTCGACTAATGGAGGCAATAACATGATTTGTGATCTGGATGATGGTGTGTCAACTTGTCTGGACATTGCAGATTACTGTTCATGCTTTCCGCCGTTGGGTTGCCTTACCAGTCTTGATTCTCTACTGGTGGCTGTGATTGGCTGGAATGCTAATGGCTGCAGTGTCAGACATTTTTCGCTCAGTCTCATTATGGCGACAATAACGCCAGAAACCTATGATTGTGGGTTCGAATCCAGGTTCACCCCGATTATGTTTCTATGTTTGTCAGCACCATACCCGTGCTGGTGGGTTTCACCGAAGTGGTAAACGTCTGAGACCTGCATCACTTTGGGCTTTCCTCCCACATTAAGCTGACATGCCGTGATATAACTGGAATAATGTTAAAAGCATTGTTACACCCAACTCACTCACTCACTCACTCACTATCCATGTTAAACTGTGGCATGTTACTTCCATGGGCTGGCACTATTAAACGGGCATTAATCTGAACAAGTACAAACACACACACACACACACACACACACACACACACACACACACACACACACACACACACACACACACACACACACACACACACACACGCATGCATATAAGTGCAATAAACGTTGTTAACCTCCATTGCACCACCCCACGTTACCATGGTTACTGCAACAAGATACTTGTCTGAATAGCCAGGTTGCTATACGATTGCTCGATACTTCTCATGTCAAGGAGACTTGTTCAATTATCAGAGGAAATGAGTGGAGATGGACCCAAAACTTTCTAGTAAATCTAATTAAACTAACAATGAAATATGTCGTAATTTGGCGTGAAGCGGAGATAAATCTACATAATAAAATTGCTCACTCGCGCTGAATTTAAACTTTAATGGGAGAATAATCGCTAAACCAACTGGCCTGTCGTGCATTTCTACCATCGTGTTGCGGGTCTAATTGACATAATTAAAACTATCTTCACGGATACAAATCCACAACAAGCAAACTTTCGGGATTTGGTAAAGGAAGTAATCAAGCAGCCAATGAGAAAGTAGTTAACATCATGATCTCATCGTTCAGCCATCCTCACCCTTTTCCGTGTCGGGCAGTCGGGTAGCCTAGTGGTGAAAGCGTTTGCTCGTCACGCCGAAAACCCGGAATCGATTCCTGACATGGGTACAATGTGTAAAGCCCATTTCTAGTGTCTCCCGCCGTGAAATTGCTGGGATATTGCTAAAAGTGACATAAAACCATACTCACTCAATCACTAACTTTTCTGTGTCACCAAACCTGAAATCTGGTTCATTTAGTCGCCCCTTACAACCAGCATATGTGGCTGGGGACATATTCTAAAATAGCTTCATGGCATTGCATACTAGGAGACCTGTAAAGATCTGGGTAGAGAATAGGTCTTCAGGGATAGAGTCCGAAATAATTCCCTGTAGGACTGCCATGAAATTTTCCTCCACCTGCCCGACTGTCTGGCAGATAATTTTAAGACTTCTTATGTATTCAGTTTTATCATAACTCATTGTAGATTCTCAAGTAATTGTTTGCAAGTTTTCTATGTTCATAATGTCTGAATGTGGGCAGACAGCTTTGAAAATGGGCAGTCAATATTTATTGGTCACCTGCCCTACTGTCTTGTTGGGTTTTGCAATTATTTCAAACACACTGTTCAGCAACCTAAGCTTGAGGTGTCATAGTGTGTCATCTGATCGACGTCACACATTCCCGTAACTTATATTTACGGGCATTAGCTCAGACAAGTACCAACCCATTCCAGAATGTTTTCGAAGTCGCTATATTCAAAGTGTGATTACAATGAATATTACGTTAAAACCCAGTTCACCTCGCCTGTGTCATATTTACATACATACTGTGTTATCAAGGTGTCATGATTCTGATCTCCGTCCAGGTTGGTTGGGTAACCTAGTGGTTAAAGTGTTCACTCGTTATGCCAAAGGCCATGGTTCGTTCCTGCCATGGGTACTTGTCTGGTGTCCTCTGCCGAGATTGCCGAAAATTGCTAAAAGCAGCATAAAACAACACTCGCTCACTGATATCTGGTCATGGGAGAAAAGGGACATAAGGCACTTATCTTGATTAACTTGTGGACGTTCTCCAGTCAGTGTACGAGGCCCATTGTTCTAATTCATCAATTATGTAAGTGTACGATCAGACATGGTGTTACAGGATATTGGGATACTCTTCCCATGCTGATTATGAACATTTTGATTGAGGTTAAATTATGCATTTGTTCTGGACCCCCTGGCTATTTGTTGTACCATGACATGTTAGGATGCTGCATTCTGATTGGTCTACAGTATCATATGTACATGAATTTGGAAATATCTCGAGTCTAATTGGTCAATCAGAGGTTGTCAAATCACAATAATCCCCCTCTAATTGAAATACTCTAATTCTTATAATTAACGCGAGCGTGAATTAAATCCGAAAAATTTGAGGGGTCCTTGCTCGCATTGTTAAACATTGCATTTATATCAACAATAAGACATTTTGGATAGCAGAAATACCACCATAGACATGTACGCTGAAAACAAACAACTATGTATTCCACATCACTGTTTATTGAGCAGCACTTGTAACAAGTATATAAACATTGTCATTCAAACACTTATTACATCCTGTGAATTGTCACTGCTGGGGTCAAGACAAGAGTTCTACTCACTAATGTCATCACTGATCACACCTGCAAGTCCAGACAGACGCCACCCACGCAACACAGTGACTTTGTTCTTTGGGACTGCGTCAAAGGCCGACATGAGCCAGCGTGCATGTATTGTTTTAGCGGAAGTACTCTACTCATCGCTAATAAGCGGTGCTATTTGGTGTGTGATTGGATTAATGTAAGGTTGGATTAAGGTGAGGATTCTCCTGTAAACCTGACAGAGGACATTTTCTTTAGATATAAATCCACTGATGCTTGAGAGGAGGGGGTGTTGCATTCATATTGAGTCGCATTTTTGGCTAGGGGCCAGTGGTCTCATTCTTTTGGAGACGCATTAATTTCATGATTTACAGTAGCCGCGTCTGTCTGGACTTAAAGGCCGTTTCGACTACTGGATCACCATGGAAACTAATATTCATAGAAAAGTCCTTTTTTCAGTCATTGCTGGTAGGCATATTTAAATAATTATATCTACAAAGTTGCGATTACTAGAATATTCAAAGGATTTGTGGCAATACATTTCATGCAGAAAACACATAGAAATCTACAAAGAGAATGTATTTTAACAGAGAGCTTGGAATTTGGTGCTTTTCTGTATACGACTGTGACATCATATCTTTTGTGTCACAATGAGCGATATGACGTCATAATGGTGACTTTGCTGTAGAACAAAAGCTTTGCAAAGCTTGCTTAGTTTTCTATAGGGGTGCCCACCTCATGTCAGCTTACCAAGTTGCCTGGTTATATGCTTTAAATCCCTGTCATGTTTGAGTGTAGGGCGGTCGGGTAACCTTGTGGTTAAAGCGTTCGCTCATCACGCCGAAGACCCGGGTTCGAATCCCGACATGGGTACAATGTGTGAAGCCCATTTCTGGTGTCCCCCGCTGTGATATTGCTGGAATATTGCTAAAAGCGGCGTAATACCAAACACACACACTCGTGTTCGAGTGAAGTATCAGGAGTATTACGGTGTAAACAAACGGCTGGAGTATATACAGCACCATGTTTTGTTTAAAGGCTGTTGTTGGTGATTCCGTAATTCAGATCGACAACCCACTCAAAACACAGGACTCAACCCATGCCGCTTCACTCAATACATTTGCTAACGCCAATGAGTTTGCGTTTTATCATAGTCATGGTTGAATAGAGATAAACATACTGTGTTGTCAATGAAAGGCTAGGTTGCCTGTAGATTTAACCACGCTAAATTTAACATTTGAAACCTCATGCTGCGCCTTTGGTTCCAAATTCAATTAAGCACGGTTAAGTCTGCAGGTAACCATTGAAAACACAGTATGTTAACATGGTTAAGGTTGTGATTTTGATGATGACCATAAAAAAATAAATATTTGAAAGTATTTCTTTCACAAACTCATCGCATTTGCTTTTGAATGAAATTACAGGTATTGAATCTACTGTATGTTTCCAAATTGAAAACACAGTAGGTTTACCTCATGAATATTTTCAGCATAATTACTTTGAACATGTTTTTATTTATCATATGCAATATTTTTAGAAGCACGAGCTCTGTTACTGGTATTTGATTGGTGAAAGGCTATACACCCATAGATCTTTTGAAGATTTTATTTTTTACATTTGAATTTAAAGAGCATCCATATTCTAGATTGAAATTCTGCTGAGCAATTGTACTCTTTACAGGAACTGTTTATTGCCTCCACGAGAGATATGGAACAGTTGAAAAAGAATAAATATTTGACAGTTGATTTTCTTTTGTACCCAAATGACATTGGTTATCATGGCAATAAATTCATGTTGGTATACTTTCAGTTTTTAGTTCATAAAAGTCGTTCACTTAAGGAAACATGCCATTTTTCTTGGTATGTGCTTGATTATGTTATATCATGTGTGTCAGGTAGTGTGTGTTTTACAAGATAGATTAATGTTCCACGACTGATTGAGACTTAAGGTAACAATGAACTTATTGTCTGATCATAAGATGTGTAAGTGTAAGGTCATTAGAAATGACGGCATTATGTCATAAGATGACATGCATCAGCCAAGTCAGCGAGCCTGACCCACCCGATCCTGTTGGTTGCCTCTTACGACAAGCATAGTCGGCTTTTAGGGCAAGCATGGGTTGCTGAGGACCTATTCTACCCGGTATCTTCCCAGGGGGGAGCAAGCATGGGTTGCTGAGGACCTATTCTACCCCGGATCTGTGACAGCCTGCAGTAAAGGCAGTGATACGTATTATATGTATTACCAGGAAGCACCTTGGTATGTCATTGTATTTCATGTGTCATCTACCCCGTCTAACTCACACTACCCTGTCTGTCTCATCTACCCTGTCCCGACATCAATACACTAGCTGATAAACATCAAGGAATGTCTGCCATTATATTCAATCATGTCAGGACCCTTTTAACCATTTGAACACTGGTAATTAAACATTGTCGTTCCTTGTGAAGGCTCACGTTACCTGTGAACACTGATAATATTTGACTTCCATTACATGGAGGTAGCTATTTTGTCATCTTAATTCACAATGTGTAGTCTGCAATAAAGTTCCAATACAGCTTAAACTTAGAGCAGTTGTTTCAGATCAATAAGAATCTGGCTAGCTTGTCAGCTGTTTATGAGAAATAAGAAACTTACAGGTACTGTTAAAGCCTTGTGAGCTTATCTCAATGAACTAATTTTGTCAGCCATAGGGAGCAGTTATGTGTGGACCTTATTGGTTTTGCGATAGAAACTCGTCCCAGAGGAGGCATTCATGCATGAATAATAGCCGTCGGTTCAATAGCAAATCGATCTATCGGACTCTTAAGGTGTTTTTGCCGTTACATTTCCCCATTATAGGCCAGCAGTACTTTCACCATTCAGCGAGATCATGCTGTATAGCTTATGTGAAAACCGTTGTAGCCAGATCGACTGAGTGGCTAGTTTGTGTGAAAGATGTCTTATCTTGAGTTTAGATTATTGATTTACTTTGATCAAAAAGATTGCAGGGCACATCATTGTTGTGTTGTCAGTCGAAATTGATAGTTGAATGAATAGATTTCATGACAATTAATATGATATGATGTGACATGTCTCAAGAATTGAGACTATTGTGAAATAATAAACTTTCATGTTACTTATCAACAGGTTTTAAAATTGAGAAATATGGGCCATTAAATAATAAGTGTTGTTTAATTGGTATTATTATTGTAGATTCCGGGTTAGAATAGGTCTTCAGCAACCAATGCTTGCCGTAAAAGGCGACTATGCTTGTCGTTAGAGGCGACTAACGGGATCAGGTGGTCAGGCTCGCTGACTTGGTTGATGCCAGCCTTTGTATCCCAATTGCGTGGATCGATGCTGTTGGTAGTAATCACTGGATTGTCTGGTCCAAACTCAATTGTTTACAGACTGCCATCATACAGCTGGATTATAGCTGAGCGTCAGTATATATGCAGATCTCTTACAGACATATCCTGATATCAGAATTTCTTTATTCAAATACCAAAATCTCAATCACATATATCTGTTGACATTACTTGTTACTAAATATTGATATATTGATATATTGATATTATCATGGATTTATCTAGGATGTCAAACAAGGTACCCTTGGAAGACAAATTGGGGAAAAAAAGTAATTTTGTTCAAAATTTGGGATTTTCTTAAAAGTCCTTATTTTCATATACAGGAGCATGATGAGATGGGGGAAAACATTGTGTCATTGGAAAACTTGAGTTTATTAAAAATGTTAGTAAAATTTGGGATCCATGCTTTACTGCACGCTATAACCATTATAACCGAGTTAGCGCTATATTGAAGTGCACAAGAGCGAGGGGACACTGTACTCAGGGGTATTTTAACATTTCATTCAATGGAATAATGTAAAACTAAATATTACAGCAGCTTCTCACTATCAGTGAAATACAAGTCACCAAAGCAATAACATGACGTGTCAAGTTTTTAATTCCAATTGGTGAATTGTTGCTGACTTGTTCGTTACGGCCTCTGAGCAGGCGTTGATAACTCCATGTATGAATGTTTGATAAGCTGTACCAATATGGTCTGTCTAATGTGTGTTATGTCTACATAGTCCACATACTTTAGTTCCAGGTACGTAACGCCAGCCTTTTCAGGCTTAGCATTGGGTATAGAACATTAGACGTTATCTGCCTATCCTTGTGTTACAGACTGTCAAGACAATTGGTCATACATATTCATGGGGGCCACCTGTCATAAGGCAGTAATTAATCTTGTAATGAGAATGACTGATAAGAACAGTATCTAATAGCTTCATGCTGGATTATCTTTGTTATACCACAGTCATGGTTTATATGAACACATTCTGTTCAGTCAAGGTCATAGGTGGCCCAGTCGTCTAAGACTAGTCCAAACTACATCATTTACAGACTGCTCTCATATAGCTGGAATATTGCTGAGTGCGGCATTAAACAACAAACAAGCAAGCAAGCTAGATTCCTATATCATCTTGGGTTTGATCACAGATCTGATTATGATCCTTGGTTTTTCACCAGCCTTTTGAGGATCTTGTTTTTATTTAAGCAGTAGAATTCCATAGGCTTGAAACCAGTAATAGATAATGCCTAAAATAACATGTTTGCAGTGTAAGTTTCCATTCCATGCAACAGGCCCCGATTATATTTCTAGGTTTGTCAGCACCATACTCATGGATTTTGCCGAAGTGGTACATGTCTAAGACCAGCATGGCTTTGTGCTTTCCTTCCACACCAAGCTGACCTGCGGTGATGTAACTGAAATACTGTTTGATGCAGATTTAAACCAAACTCACTCACTCACACTTCTTTGTAGGGGTGGTGGGGTAGCCTAATGGTTAAGGTGTTTGCTTGTTTCGCCAAAGGCCCGGGTTTGATTTCCCACATGGGTACAATGTGTGAAACCCATTTCTGGCGTCCCCTGCAGTGACATTGCTGGAATATTGCTAAAAGCGACGTAAAACCAAACTCACTCACACACTCTTCCTAGGCTACTTGCGCCATTTTTGGCTTTTGTGATAGGTATGTTTGGCATGGTTATTAGTGTATATTACTTGGATATCTATAAACATTGTTTTTAAAATCTGGCAATATTAAAAAACTTAAAAATAAATTAAATTAAATTAATACTAGGGCCCCATTTCACAAGGCTATGGTTGCGCTATGACTATCGAAGTTCTTTTCTCCAACATCAGTCGACAATCGTAGAACTATGATCACTTGGTGAGATGGTAACCTGTTACCTATTATGATTATGATATGATTATGCTGTATTATACAATAGACAGTTTTATTAACTGCTATTTATGTTGAAATGTTAAACATCAACAATAGTCACGGGGGTCACTCCCTCAGTGGGAGTTGGACATGATGGAGTTCCTCTACACCGTCTGACATCCATAGATCTTGCTTCACTGTGTAAATATGGCATCAAGCACATTCATCTGTGAAACGCTTCAATTATGCCAAGGTATGAAATCGAAGACTCAATACCCATTTTGGATCTGATTTAGTGGCGGATTAGAACAGCCTTGATCCTTATCAATACATTTCAATCCTGTTGTGACATTACTGGGAGAGTTGACAGAATGATTAGCGTATTTCTGAAGATGGAAACCTGTCAATCAATGCTATTGAGGATTCTTCAGTAGTTGTTGATTTGCCCTGCAAAAAAGAATCAATAAGTATGTACGGATTGGTCGTCATGGTTCTCCGCTGATGAAAGGGTTGACCTCGCTTGAAGGAACAGCATTTATTATGAGTTCAAGATGAGACGGAAAGGCCTGTTTATAACGGAGTCGTGACATTTGTGTCAATACTTTGATGGTGTTGTTCATTATTGTCCTACAAGGATATCTGTAAGAATGATAATATGTAGCTGATTGAAGTGATGAAGGTTCAAAGGGGAAGAAGATCAAAGGTTATTAAGTTCAAGATGTTTATAAATGAAAGTCAGTTGTTACTTCCTGTAAAGATTGTAGTCATCTTATTGTGCAGTGTTTCACTGGTTGACTTCTCTGCATAATAGGCTTCACGTTATTATTCCATCAAGTGTGTTTGATACTGTTGAATCATTGCTGTAGGGGTTCAGGGCACCACTGGCCTTGTCGTCTATAATGATAATAATAAGAAGAAGAAGAAGAAGAAGAAGGAAGAGAATACATGATGGAGGATTAAGCATATACTCTGAAAAGCATATACTCCGAAACATTGTGTTCCTCATAGTAAAGAAGTTGACATCCATATATTCTCTTCCTTATGTGGGGCGGTTGGGTAGCCTAGTGTTTGATTCCCGGGTTTGATTCCCGACATGGGTACAATGTGTGAAGCCCATTTCTGGTGTTCCCCGCTGGGATATTGCTGGAATATTGCTAAAAGCGGCGTAAAACCACCATACTCACTCAATCTTCCTTATGTGTATCACTTCTAAATGCCTTTCAAAAACCTAATAATAATAATTATCTGGTGTTCAGAGCTGAACGCTTGCAATAAAGTCAAAGCCAGAAATATTTATGCTGTACCCATTCTTCGTATTCTTGTTGTTGATTGGACGAAACAAGAAATTCAGGGTATTGACACCCTCACACCAAGAATCATGTCAGACAATAGATCCACCACCCTTGCTCTTCCCTCAATCGCTTATATTTACCAATCATAATGGGAGGCCGTGGTTTGATTAATGTGGAGGCTCTTCATGATATGATTATATTGTGCACTTTTGCACGTATTTGGCTGTCTGATGATCCTCTTGTGAAGCATACCAAGGCATTCCACAGTTTACGTAAATGAGCCAAGGATGTGGGACATAATCTCAATGTCAGTGTTGATTTTGTTGATGGTCCTGTACTGCTGGACAGTACGGAAATGAGTGTCAACTGTTGTGTATGTATTATGTTATTTGTCCGACCCGCACATTGGAGGAACATCAAATCTTCAGTACATAACAAAATCGCAGTTGGCTCAATCACTGTTTAATGTGGAACTGGCACTGCCTCACACAGCTGCCCAGGTTACAACAACATAATGACGTCACACCTAAAGTGACGTCACTGCACGTGCGCATTGGCGCACTTACAATGTAAACATACCTAACATGCACAACATTTCTCCCCCTTAAAAGAAATTACTTTCTACTTCTCTAACCAATACATTTACAATATTCAGAACACAGTACTATGAGCTATTTTCTAAAGTTATAATTTAACAATGTTACAACTTTCAACCATAAATGATAAACTCATATATATATATATATATAATATCTGCTACACATTGCTGAATACTTTATTCTACATTGTGTTCTCACAGGGTTAGTCTATCGGGAGGTTTTCTCACTCTTTCTGAACGTCTCACGGTTTGTTTTGCCGGTACATTTGCAATTGTCACCTCACTGTCTTCACACTGGCGTTCATCACATTGCTGTGATGCACTAGGTATTCCTATAGGGTCGCCTTTGTTGACCCTGATACTTTCTACAGTCCCTGCACTACAGTCACTTTGAACAATCATGTTCTCGTTACCATGGTTACTAGTTGCATCTCTACACCTCAATTGATCAATATGACGCTTGACAGTTCTATTGCCAATGTCAACATCATAATGTCTTTCACCACATTTTGTCATCACCTTGCCAGCCGTCCATTTGTCTTCTTTGTTGTACTCACGCACCCACACCTTATCATTGTCATTTAGCTGTCTTGTGTCGCCAGGTTGACACAATGAAGAAGACTGTTTTGTAGCAACAACATCAGCATGATTAGGCTTGATTAAGTCAAGTCTACATCTTAGTTCTCTTCCAAGAAAAAGTTTTGCTGGAGTTTCTTGAGTTGTGCAATGGGGACTAGAACGATAGGCTAGCAGAAACCTATCAATCTTCTTCTGTAATGTTGCATCATCCCCTCTAGTTGATTTCATAGCTTGTTTGAAGGATTGAACAGCTCTCTCAGCCAGTCCGTTAGTAGCAGGATGATATGGAGCAGATAAAATGTGTTTTACACCATTACTTCTCAAGAATGTTTCAAACTCATTTGACACAAATTGTGGACCATTATCTGTAACAACTTGCAGTGGTAATCCATATTTCGCGAACAAACCTCTCATCACTTTCACTGTCGCATCAGCAGTAGTTGAATTCATAACAATCACCTCTAACCATTTGGAATGAGAATCTACAACAATCAGGTACATGTGACCCATGAAAGGACCAGCAAAGTCCAAATGAATGCGACACCATGGTTTTGATGGCCATGACCAATGATGAACAGGAGCTTTTGTTGGATCATTTTGAACATTCTGGCATGTAATACACATTCTTGCAGTACTTTCAATATCAGCATCTACTCCAGGCCACCACACATAACTTCTAGCAACTGATTTCATTTTCACCATTCCAAAATGACCACCATGTAACTCATTTAGAACACCGTTTCTGAGTTTAGAAGGAATCACTACTCTCATTCCCCATACAATGCATCCTAATTGAATTGAAAGCTCATATCTTCTTGAGTGAAATGGTTTCATTATTTTGTTCTCACTGTGATCTTTATCCCAACCATTCATCACTGCCATGTACACTTGTGAAAGAACAGGATCTCGCCTTGTCTCATTTCTCACATCACCTGCTGTAATAGGCAGATGTTCAAACTGACTTGCATAGAACAATTCTACATCATCACTCACACATTTCGTAGTATCAGGTAGAGGTAAACGAGACAACACATCAGCATTTGCATTGGCAGAGGAAGATTTGTACAGAATTTTGTAATCATATGCACTGAGAATCAATGCCCATCTCTGTAGACGAGCAGCAACTAATGATGGTACTGACCGTCCCTCACCAAACAGGGCAGTGAGAGGTCGATGATCTGTCACGAGAGTGAAATGCCTACCATACACATACTGATGAAATCTTTTCACACCAAATATAATCGCTAGGGCTTCTCTGTCAATTTGTGAATATCCCTTTTCAGCCTTGTTCAGTGTTCTTGAAGCAAATGCAATCGGTCGTTCAGTACCATCACTCATCACATGAGACAACACAGCACCCACGCCATAGGAGGATGCATCACATGCCAATGTTATTGGCAACAATGGATCATAATGACACAACACATCGGAACTTGCAATTTTTGCTTTAGACATTTTGAAAGATTTCTCACATTCAATTGACCATAGCCATTTCTTGTCTTTCTGCAACAGTTCGTTTAACGGGTGAACGATTGTAGAAAGGTTCTGGATGAATCTGCCATAGTAGTTGACTCCACCAAGAAAGGAACGTAGTTGTGTCACATTTTCAGGTCTTGGAGCACTGATGATAGCTTTCACCTTATCTTCTGAAGTATGAAGTCCTTCTTTGTCAATAACATGACCGAGATACTTGACTGAGTCTACAAAGAATTTACACTTACTTTGTTTTACTCTCAAGCCAAATTGTTGTAATCTTGACAAAACTGCATCTAAGTTCTGTAAGTGTTCTTCATCATTTGAACCGGTCACTAGAATATCATCTTGATGACATAATACTTTCTGCAAACCTTGAAGAATTTGGTCCATTGTAGCTTGAAAAATTGCAGGAGCTGAAGCAATGCCGAAAGCAAGTCTTGTGTACCTGTAGAGTCCTTTTGGAGTATTGATGGTGAGTAGTTTCTGTGAGTCTTCATCCACCTCCATTTGTTGATAAGCATGAGCAAGATCAATCTTTGAGAATTTCTGACCTCCGGCAAGTTGAGCGAACATGTCTTCAATCTTGTTTTGTGGATACTGGTTCACATTTAAAGCTGGGTTTACAGTAGATTTGAAATCGCCACAAATTCTGACAGATTTGTCAGGTTTGACCACTGGAACTATTGGTGTAGCCCACTCAGAATGTTCTACTTTGATAATCACGCCATTTTTCTCCATTCTTGAAATTTCTTCACTCACTCTATCATGAAGTGCATAAGGAACAGGCCTAGCTTTCATGTATTTAGGAGACATGCCATCTTTCACTTCTAAATGGGCTTTGATTCCATTAATTGTACCCAGTCCATCAGAAAATACATCACAGTATTTCACAAACATTTCACTGAGTTGATCTTCATTTGACATTTTGTGACACGTGTTGACATTATTTCCTAATGATTTCCAGTCAATATTTACGTATGGTAACCACGCCCTTCCCAGTAACGGAGGACCTTTTCCCTGCACGACATGTAGTGGTAACTGGTTGACTCTTTCACCGTCACGAACGTCAACATGTATGATACCAAGATTTGTGACAAGCTCACCTGTGTATGTTTTCATTGGGATTGGCGATTCTTGTAAGCTGCATTCTGAAAAGTTCTGTCTGTAAACGCCTTCAGTAATGATAGAACTTCTTGAGCCAGTATCTAACTCCATCTTAAGATCACGTCCATTTACATTCACTGTCACCCATATGACATCTGCAGCACCGTGAATAGCGAGCAAATGATTTAGACAGTCACCTAAATCATCTAGAATGTCATCTTCATATTCATGGGTTGAACAAAGTTCTTCATTGATAGCATTTACACGAAAAGTTTGACGCCTACCGTTTCAAGTAAAATGCCATATTAAAACAGCCCAGAGGAGAGGCTATCTGAACGACCACTGCATTGAGTTTATGTGCGGTGTGTTGAGAAGATCAACAACTCTGCAGAGTCCTTACCTTGGATGAAGTCGACTGGCCTGAAAAGTGAAACAGAAGGTTTTCTGTTTGCTGCTCAGGACCAGTCACTTCCCACTCGAAACCGTCAAATAGAGACAGGTAACTCTGGTACTCGGGTACTCGAGTAATTCGAGTCGGGTGGTTCCTGAGTAGGACCATGATACCCACAGGACAACCCGGACCCGTGGTTAGTCACGTGATATATTGTTTAATGGCAAAAATGATCTAGAACTTTCACAGTTGAACTGTAAGTGACAAATGTTCGAATTCCTTTCTGAATATGCACCCATTCCTTCTGACTTTATATGTTTGAATAGAGATAAAACTTCAGTCAACTTCATTGTATGCATGACCAGATCATTTTCTTTGAGTATCTAATTACATTTTGCATGGGCTACGGTCAAACTATTCCCAACCTGACATTTGTAACCATATCTTGAGACCTACAGCGAGTACACGGGTAGGGTCGGGTAATAGTGGGGTGGGTACCCGGGTAGCAAAAATTTGGAATCGTCAATGTAAATGTGAAATGTATATGCAGTGAATTTATTGAGACTGTCCAACACATTGTCAGTGGATGCTTTGGCACAAATACTGTTTCTTAAGCGACATGATGGTGTAGCTCGATCATTTTATTACCGTCTTCGCCATGCTTGAGGTTTTGACACAGAGGTCCATCCATGGTACTACCCAGAATATGTAGATGGTGTCATGGAAAATGATAAATACAACATTCTTTGGAATAGGCCCATTTACAGCCTAGGATGTATCCAGGCTAACATACCTGATCTTGTCCTTTTTGATAAATCCAATTAAATCATTTATGATATTGAATTTTCTGTCCCTTTGGACACTAATGTAATTGACAGTATTCATGAAAAGCTTGGCAAATATGCAGACCTCCCTAGTTCCAAGTTGTCCGACTCCCCATTGTCTTCGGTGCCTTAGGTTTGGTACCTCCCAATCTGTTGACTGACATTGGGAGAGTACCCGGGAATAAAGCCCTTCTGACAATCTGGGTAATGCAGAAGGCTGCAGTGTTGGGGAGTCTTCACATTTTCCAAAACTTTCTGGTTGGTTTTATTAATAATAATAATAATAATAATAATAATAATAATAACAGGCCATTTTTATTGTGCATATTTCCACACCTCTCGGGGGCATGCTCAAAGAGCTATTATTACCCCGGTCACTGGGTCAGTGTGCACTCAACTATTATTCTCAGCTCCCTGGGGAGTTATACAACCAAAGCTGTCTGTTAGCTGCTAGAAGGTTAGCAACCACATTACCATCTCATCCTACCGGGTACCGATTCACTGCTGGGTAAACAGAGGCACATTTCGAAAAGTCACTTGCCCAAGGAGACACCACATGTGGTACATCTGCTTCAGTGAGGGGCAAGACCGAAGCCCTAGAAACTCCCAGGAGCCGAACCGCCAAAAGCGGTCACCCATCCAAGGATACTCCACGACTGACGTTGCTTAACTTCACCTGATTTGTGACCTGGACCATGTGCCACCACATGGAACCCCCATCGGATCCGCCTATGATAGTTTAACAACCATTCTGCAGGACTTCAGATTGCAATGACCTCCATTTCTGAGCAGTTGCATTGTCTCTGAACCTTTCATTTCCTGAGTAACGGCTCCCGTCCAATCAAGCCATGCTTTGTGGAATGACCCAGGTGATGCATGCCCTTGAGCAATGCATTAGTCCCGAGTGGTGCTTTAGTATGCTTAAGTATCACGACCTATCATTAAGTCCACACGTGTCCAGGTGTTCTCTAGGCTCACATCCTACTAATCAGGCAGTATTCATTACTATTTTATACACGGCTACAGTGGCAACATCAACATCTGGCTGCGGGTAGGGTGGGGTGGGGGGGGGGGGAGGGATAAGTCATGAGGTTAAGAAATATTGCTTTTAGTATTTTATCCAAACTTTATGCATCAGTGCAACACAAACTGATCGGTGCAATTGCTGATTTTTCCTTGAACCACTGTAATTTTCTCAGGTGAATAATTGACTTGCCTTTGCATGTGTTTGTGTTTGTGATGGGAGCCTGCAGTGTTGTGGCAACTCTCACTTTTTCGTCAACGCCTGGTGTCCTCCCTATTTCATAGTGATTCATAAACACATGCTTGTGATATAGTTGGAATCGTACAATTGACTCATCGTAAATAGAGATTTCTTGTGATTATAGAACTGTTTTTGTTGCTTTATATTGACAGTATACAACAGTCAAATCATCAATATCAGGGGGAGGGGGGGGGGGACACCATTTCCCTGGGGAACAGATATGGGGATGAGTTAGGGGTGGGTCTTATAAAAAAGTTTAGTCTAGTCTGAAGTTTCTCTCCGATAGTCTGAAAAAGTGTATCATATCATTAACAGTCCAAATTTCCAAAGTATATTTCCTAGGAACAGCTGCTCCAGCCCTTATAGTATTCCTGTAATAAGTGGGTTGGTAATTATCGGGTCTGTATTATCATGATTATGTATGGAATTCATATTAAAAAAAACCAATTCCAAACCTACTGACACCAAGTTAGAACTCTGTGTGATCAGAATGTTTTTTGAGGCCTTATGTATATTGATTATGCAAGATTTGGATTGTACAAATGTCATGAATATTTCAAGGAGCAAATGCTTTCAACTGACACTTCTGTTGCGAAAATACAGCTCTGTAGCCAAAGTCATTGTTTGGTTAATTTAACCTACATTTGGAATGCGGATCATATGCAGGCCATTCATTATTGATTTTGTATTAAATCATTATTAATGCCACTGCTCGTGTATACGTATCTAATTGTCAGCTGAACTCCAGTCACACATTGGTCCAGCAGTAGCTGAGATTATGCAAGATTAATCACCGGCATACATGCAAGATATGTTAATCAAAGCGTAGGTCTCGGGACCGAAGTGGTGTAACAATCTACCTGAATGTTTAATGATGATTAAGAATATGTGGCATTGTGATTTCTTGTATCGAGCTGTACAGGCAATTGTTACATGAAGTTTGGATCAAATCAGGTTCAGAAAAAAGGGTAAGCAGTTTCAGTTTTAGAAAATAAGTATTATAAGTAAAATAAGTATAAATATCTACATGTATAAAGTAAAACTGTATATACCGCAAGCAATCGTCTCCAAGTTGTCACTTCCTACAACGCGTGTGGTCTGACGTTGATTAATGAATAATTTGCATACTCGTATATGCAAGGGGCCGACGTATGGTTCTCAGTAGGAAGTGACAACTTGGAGACGATGGCTTGCGGTATATACAGTTTTACTTTATACATGTAGATATTTACATACAAAAGACACTATGTGCCAGGTCAGCACATAGTGGTAGTGGTTGTTTTCTAGGTGCCCCGGAGCACCCAGCCTAACCCTAGCTAGGCTAAGGGTAAGACCTTTTTTTCTTTCTCTGGACCAAGGCTTATATAGCCAAGGTCACCTGACATTTAGTAAGTAATAAATATAAAAATATAAACAGTAATTCATCAGTGACATACTTGCACATCTCGTTCAGGATGGCAGACAGCTGATGTACACAAAAATGGGGATTAACAATTAGGATTAGCATCTTATAAATAACAGCAATTAAGTGTTTCAAGGCATATAGATGTCATGGCTCCAGGGTAATGAGCCTTTGCAATTAAATGTTCTTCAGACAATTGGTGTCGTAAATCAGTCGCTATGACAGGTTAATCAACATGGGAATTGTATGATAAAAATTAATCGATAATCTTGTAAAGTATTTAACACGTAAACAACCAAGCTTGTTATGCAGGGACGTTTCACCACCTCTTGTAATGCGACTTAAAAAGTAGTTCCGTGTTTGCAAAATCATAAGTATAAACAAAAGTAAGAAAAAATGTTTGATGACAATAGAATTCTTTTTCATGCATTTGGATATGATTATATGCAAAAATCTACTTCAACAAAAAATATTCTTGAAATCTACAAGACTGTTGTTGTAAGTGAAAGAATACACACCGGTCAAGTTACAAAAATGGTACTTTGTGAAATGAACAGTCTTGATTCACGAGTTGAATGAGAAATTTACAGTGTATAACAAAACATTTTCAACATATGTTGTTCACATTGGAAACATCTCTTCTTAGCGTCCATACTTCTCTATATGTTTCTTTGATGTGTGTTTCTTTTGGCCGGGGATATATGTGTCCATGATTGTAGCCATAGGGCCGAGTGGTCGGAAGAAGTGCCTGACGTTGTTTCCTGTCTGGGTGACTAAATTGGATATGGTTGTCAGACCTTATGATAATGTTGAGTTTGTGTAATCATATCCTGATGGCATTGATCATTGACTTCCCCCGACTCCACGATGTACAGTCCGCCTTCATATAACATCAGTATTGATGTCCGAGTTATTTCTAGTCCGTTCATTACTTGCCATGGGGCAAGTGGCAATTTCTAGAGGCTACTCAATGGTGGTCCACTTGATCAAACATTCAAGGATCGACTATTTTTTTCTGGGCTCACATTGACAGAGTCAATATGAGTTTATATCATATTTTGTCCATCTTCCATCTTCCGTCCATCAATCTGTTCATTTTTTGGGGCTCACATTGACAGAGTCAATATGAGTTTATATCATGTATTGTCGATCTTCCGTCCATCAATCTGTTCATTAGCACAGATCCAAAAACTCTTGTCCTCTACATGCTCTATAGCTTTTGAATATGTGAATGTCATTACATGACAAGAATCAAGTTGAACACCTGACCTAAGTTCTGATTTATCTGATAAAGGTGAGCTTCTGTACCTACATTTCTCTGGGGTTTACAATCTGTTTTTGTGTTTCAGGCAGCTGCAAAACTTAACATGGAGAGAAGACTGAAGGTGGTTAAGTACAGATTACCTGATTTTGTGCCATCCTCCCCACCCAGGGCTATATTCTACTGCTACACCCGTGCATCCCGCTGTCAACAGACAGGGCAGTTCTTCACGGAGATCTGATGCAGTGGTACTCATACATAGACTTGTATAAATAATATATGTAAATATTTTATGAATTATCCCCTTGCAATGATGTAGGAATAGGACAAGCTTTTTTCTGTGTATATTGTTCATGTTTGGTATGGTTGCTGTTAGATATGTTTAATTTGAAGCATATATTTTGTTGCAATTATTGGTTAATGTTTTTGGAATGCACTGGTAAACAAAAAGGTGTTTGGAGCAGTCCATTATGACGACAGGGAGATCAGGGCAAAGGTGATTCTATTTGGAGGCATTGTGTTATGGGTCACTGTGTCAAAACATACCTCAAAATGCAGGAGGTGGACAAATTTGCTATTTTCACAGGCCACCCACTTACAATATCGGTAAAAAGCTCCCCTCCAACCTGTTCGTTGCGATAATCGAAAAACAATATTTTATTATTTTTCTAATGTGCATGTTACCTTGACAACAAGTTACTTGGTGATAAGATGGTGGGTAAGTCTAATTACCAGAAACAAATGTAACGTTGTGTTGGCCTCGTGCTAGTGCCATTAACATGACTGCTTATGTGGAAGTGGTCCACAAGCCTTGAAATGTACTTTGTAAGTGCAGAGCACTGATTAACTCCTGCCAAACAAATGTATCTGTATACTAGGAATTCCCACAGTGTGAACCTGTTTTCCGTATTGATCAGCACCTGCATAGTTAATTGTAAGTAAATACCTGTATGTATTTGCAACATTGCCACTACAATCGCCTGACGCCACAGAAGTCTGTGAAGCTTACTTTTTGTACAAACTGTTACTCCTGATGTTGCAATGTTGCACTATAGACGTGTGATTTTATAAGGTTATACATAATACAATGACAAGATTCTAGTGTTCCTGAAGTACAATGTGTTGGAACTACAAATATTTGTTTTGGAATGTCAAACTGACATTTCTGGGTAACAGGGTATGCCACAGATTACTTTGTCCATAAGCTTCGTGTGTGATTTTCTGAGTGTCAATATTGTCTTGCTAGTTGTATGTTAAAAAGATGTTATGATATCTGGGTCATTACAGAGATCGAAGTTGATGCACTCTACTGAGTTGATGAGATCTTATGATTCATGGTAAGATGTGTAAGAAATCAAAAATGACATTTTTAAGGATACCCCTTCTGAATATGACATACTGTATTCGACGTAATAAGCGGCCATGGCAATATTTGCTAATATATTGGCTAGTGAACAATCCCAATTAGCACCCCTTCGGATTAATCAATGTACACAAGACTTATTTATTCACGTATAATACGCACTCGTGTGTTATATGCACCCTTGATTATAGGCAATTAAATTCTGGAAAAAAATATATGTCGTATATAAACATTTCAGGCTGTCAGCATAGACCACAAAATTTATCTTTCAACTCTGTTTTTTCCACCAAAATAATATTCTAATAAGAGCCTCCTATTTCTAATTTTGAGAGTGCCCTTGGCGCTTATTACATCGAATACGGTATTGCATGATCATGAACATTTAAGGTGTACACGTGAACAAAGCCATGAACGAAATTAAGATGTTGCAATACCAGTCATCATGGTGATGTGTGATTTAGATCTATTTTTGATACATTCAAAATAATTGAATTGGATATGGAATTTCAGAATTGGTTACAGACTTAGTATAGTCACGCATGTTTCAAGTTGTCATGTTACAAGTATATGAAATACAGAATGACATAGTCAATAAACATATTTGTACTCATTTTTAAATGAATCAAACATTGTTTGTGGCAACACGAAGGAAGATATAAAAGTTAAACCAAGATTGCAACAGACATGATGTAAACGCAGATCTACGTTTATGCTTCCATGAACGCAAAATATATATTGAAGCCAAGTCTTATAAACAAATAAGTCAACAATAATAACTTCACAGACTGCTTATTTAATCAGTAACATACAGATGTAGACAAGGATAAGAAATCAGTGACATGGTTCAGCACAATAATGCAACACAAGTTCCACCCATTCTATTATCAGCCAATCAGGAAACAGTAGACAACTAGTGGGCATTTTCAGCTTATGGAGGTATAAACGCACAACTAATTGCAATGCTAGCCAATCAGATGACATGGAATCACTTGCAATTTACTTTTTTTATCATAGCTTTGAACATTATTAGGTCAAAAATTAATCATCAAAGGAAATTAAACATGATAGATTTTAGTTTGAGGTATTATCAACATGCACATGTATATATTTCACAATAAAACACAAAGTCAGTTTAAGAAAGTGCCAACACAAACTTTGAGCGTTTAGTTTGGTAAATTTTAGTTAGTCATGACTTTTCAAAAGTTACTTGTTGATGTAGCCATCAGGGTTCTTTATTTCATGATCACGTTATTAATGTTCCGTCCAACTTTTTAAAATGTTGATGCAGCTCTTTTGTTGTGCATGTATATTATTTTTGTTGTGTTTACATTATGATAGTTGATGTAACTAGCATCCTGTGTATTTTACTGTCACAGAAGCAGCATTGGGATGTTATTTGGATGTTGTTGGTAGAGTGGGGTGCGCTTAGAATCTGTTTCTCCGAAGCTGTTTCTCTGAATGTGTTTCTCTGAAACTGTTCTCTGAATGTGTTTCTCTGAAACTGTTCTCTGAATGTGTTTCTCTGAATGTGTTTCTCTGAAACTGTTCTCTGAAGCTGTTTCTCTGAAGCTGTTCTTTGAAGCTGTTTCTCTGAAGCTGTTCTTGGAAGCTGTTTTTTGGAAGCTGTTTTGGGGGGGCTTGCTGTTAATGTTGATTATGTAGCCTGCTAATTATTTCAATGGGATTTCATTTCCTGGTTGAAGAAGACAAATCTGTTGATAGCCCATTAAAAATTGGCATAAGAATTTCTGACCGATGACTAAACAAGGATTCTGGGGGTTTGCAATATTCTCCTTGTCAAAGTTAAGAGAGTTTAGATAAAAACAAAACTAAAAAAATAAATTCACAGTGCTCTTAGAAATTGATACCCATGGATAGTATGGTGTCCCATGTTGAATAATTAATCAGTAGGAGATGATATAGTGTGTAATATTTCTGATTAATTATTCTAAAAATTGTCAATTGTCAAATTTCTTGCATTTTAAGTGATTATTTATTGTGTTCCTTGATTCTGCATTTTTATTGTTAGTCATGACTGGTGCACGTGTTCCCTGTCAGAAGACGTTTACACTGACATTGCACTTTGTTGCCAAAATATTTCACATCAATTGTTCGAGACAACTCCCATACCTCAGATGTTAATAGAGAATGCATTCCTCCGACAGTACTGCTTTGTATAGAAATGATACCAGTGCTACTCCAAGTGGTCTTGTGATGGTGTGTTCCAGCACTCATTCATTTGCAAATTTGTTTAACTGTGCTTGACAAAAATAAATTTATTTGAATTTTGTGTTAATAAAGAATTCCTGCATTTTAGTTCACAAACACTCTCTACAGATGTTATATGTGTGAAGCCCATTTGTGGTGTCCCTCGCCGTGATATTGCTGGAATATTGCTAAAAGCGGCGGTGGGGGGGATCCAATCTGAAAGGAAATACTGTGAACTTAATGCTGTCACAAAAACACTACCAATTTGTAGTTAATATTGAGCTTACTTTCAATTATTGATTTTCCTTTTCCTAAATGGATTAAGGTGTTCAATCAAGCTGGGCCATTCCTATTTCCTCCCCACTACCAAAACATGACATGTTGACAGTGTTAATGGGGTAGACTCTAAAAAACTGTTTATTCAAGAACACAACTGTGCTTTCCCAACTAAATGCAGAGAATTAATCAGAATATAGAATTTCACCAATCTTTTTTACTGTTCAAGAATATTATTGCATTTCATTATTTCATTTGAGCATAAAATCATAAAACTGCCATTATGAAGACAGCAGGACTATTGTTTGTTCTATGTAGTGAATCTCTCTATTGTTCATAGTTACTGTGTTGTTATCAGAATTCTATAATTATATGCTACAGTGTGTGTGTTTGTGTTTGTTTGAGTGTGATAGCTTTTGTTAATATTCACTATGTGCAGTCCTGTTGACGATTTAATTGTATGGTATCTCATTCCCTATTGAGACTTATGATGAAGAGGCGTTTCTGTGTTTAATGATGCCAATGCCTGTACAGTGTCTCGTTATATTGGAAACTAGAGAGAAGCAGTGGTATATTTGCCCATATCGATCGCACTAAAGAAATTAGAGAGAAGCAGTGGTATATTTGCCCATATCGATCGCACTGAAGAAATTAGAGAGAAGCAGTGGTATATTTGCCCATATCGATCGCACTGAAGAAATTAGAGAGAAGCAGTGGTATATTTGCCCATATCGATCACACTGAAGACATTAGAGAGAAGCAGTGGTATATTTGCCCATATCGATCGCACTGAAGAAATTAAAGGGAAGCAGTGGCATATTTGCCCATATCGATCACACTGAAGAAATCTGAAGAAACTTGAGAGAAGCAGTGGTTTATTTACCCATATCGATAACACTGAAGAAATTAGAGAGAAGCAGTGGTATATTTGCCTATATCGAATGCACTGAAGAAATTAGAGGGAAGCAGTGGTATATTTGCCCATATCGATCGCACTAAAGAAATTAGAGAGAAGCAATGGTATATTTGCCTATATCGAACACACTGAAGAAACTTGAGAGAAGCAGTGGTATATTTGCCCATATCAATTGCACTAAAGAAACTAGAGAGAAACAGTGGTATATTTGCCCATATCAATTGCACTGAAGAAACTAGAGAGAAGCATTGGAGGACAGGTTATGTTAATGACAGGTAAATGTGTGAAATGACCATGAAATGTATTCTGGTTAATAATGAAGAAAATAATTACCTATTATAATATTTATTAAAAAACAGAAAATTTGATGAAGAAAACTCTTATGATAACCTTAAAATTGTTCTTTGGAAAGCATAAGTCATTCCCACTTCGATTATGGTGATGGAATACGGCCAAATGTGGGATTTAGCCAAACTGCCTCATCCTGACTATCTCTTTAATACTTCAAGGTATACACATGGCTAGTTGTTGTGAAAATGTGGCAATAGACTATTTTCCTGATGACTGTGGTTAGGAACAGATGTCTTAGGTGTTTTAATTTTAGGCATGACAAAGTGTGATGTTTTTGTGTGAGATTTGTTTTGGCATTAAATGATTTGTCAAATTTTGTGCAATATATGAAATTATTGTTGTAGATTTTATTAGATTTAATGTTGGTATATACCAAGAGCTCAAATGGACATACAATATTAGTGTATCATGTTTTAAGTAATACCACAATATTATAAAACAAATAATCCATTTGTGGACAAACTTTGTAACTTGGCTTGACATTGATATGATTAAAAGCAGAATAAATAAATATTTATTTGAGATTTATTCTCTGATATTATACATATTGTGTATATGTATGTGTATATTAAATTAAGAACTTGGCATATTGGTGTTTGTGGGTAGTGCTCTTTTTATGTTTATACAAAAAAAGAAATTACAAACTTGTCCACCGAAATCTCTTTGACACAAGGCAGAACTAATATGTGTTTTCCTGAAGTGGGCAATGACTGGAAGATAGCTTGTTTGATTTTTTTAGGTGAATAATTGATTATATGCGTTCATGGTGGATTATGGTGTAGAGTTGACGAGGTGAAGTATTACACTGTGGAAGCATTCTTATAAAGGTTTTCTGTTGTATTATTAATGTCACTTCATTTTGGTAGTTCCCTTGGGCATGCCAGAAACCTATGATTGTGGGTTCGAATCCCGGTTCGCCCCGATTATGTTTCTAGGTTTGTCAGCACCATACCCGTGCTCCTGCGTTTCACCGAAGAGGTAAATGTCTGAGACCTGCATCACTTCGGGCTTTCCTCCCACATGAAGCTGACAGGCCGTGGGATAACTGGAATACTGTTAAAAGCGGCGTTAATCCCAACTCACTCACTCACTCACTTTGGTAGTAGTAATAATCCTGCCACAATGGAAGACAAGTGAGTCAGCCTCTTGCTGCATCCGTCTGTTTCATTTCCAGATCAACTCTTACAAACTGGAATATCACTATGAAACATTTTGGAATTTTTTAATAATACTTTTAAAGCAGGACTAGACTTTTTGGAGTAGAAGACTAAACTGAATCAGGTATCTCCATGAAAGTCTCCCTCCTCCTTGACCATGTGTCAAGTGGTGCCTTGTGACACCAACAGGTTTCACATTTCACTGTTTTACAGGAGGTTCGTGTACCGCAGACATTGTGTTATTATATATTTAGTTAATTGAATGTTTTCATGAAAACAGCTGATTTTCAATATTCATATATACACCAAATAAAGATACATACATGTTTTGACTTGGCCAAGTCTGTCTGGCAAATATTTTCTGTCACAATATATGTTTTTTTCTTGGCCTTATACTAGATTTGCATGTTATCACCAAACCAAATGAAGCGCCATAAAATCTCCCTTGTCTGCCACATGGTCAGACCTGTGAGATGCACTTATTGGGTCAACGCGATTGATGTCTGGATAAGAGGGGGCAGAAAGGTGTATAGGCCTCGCAACTTGAAATGGACTCACAAACTACCCATTCTTACCCAGATAGTAACCACGTTATCCAAACACAATGATGTTTAGCGCTAGCAAAATGGATATTTCTTGAAAAGTAAACTTTGCATTTTTTGTCATGACTGTAAGTGACATTCCTTATCGGTGGAATGGCTTGTTTCACTTCATAAGTATTGGCACACATTTGTTAAGTAATCATCGCGATATTTCATGATTCTATTTCAAGTAGCGAGGACTGTAGTAGTGTTGGGAACTGCATGATGGGAAGTTTAAATGCATGTTTATGTGTACTCCTTTCTGTACAACTTGATTTCAATTATGAATCAATTTAAATATCTTAAAGGGTGTGCATTGAACTACATATGAAAAACACCAGCTTCTTCAGTGAATCTTATATTTATTTTATTGAAATACATTCTTAACCAATGTTGTAATTTGTTCATTTTTGGAAAAGAAACTGATTTTTGTATAGCTGAACATTTGTTTTTCTGTTCAAATATTATTTATTTATTTATTAAGAAGAAATACATTAATTTAACCTATAGTCATTCTCACTAATTGGTGAGTAGGTTCACCATGTCCAGTTGCCCCAAAATTGTAAAAAGAAATATTTTTGTAAAATGAGCAGAGATCAATAAAGCCATTTATCAACTGTTTTCTTTGTCTCATCTTCTTTTCATATTGAGCAGGCACATGTGGTCCAGTAGTCTATGGTACCTCTGCTTGTCATTTTCATGCTTGGTTTGGCAGTACCATACCATTCATGTTGGTAAAATTGGTTTTCAGCAAAGTGTCTATCTGCATGACTTCGGGCCTTCCGACATGCTGAAGACCCGGGTTTGATTCCCGACATGGGTACAATGTGTGAAGTCCTTTTCTGGTGTCTGCCGCCATGATATTGCTGGAATATTGCGAAAAGCTGCGTAAAACAATACTCTCACTCACTTGGGCTTTCCTGACACATTAGGCTTACACACTGTGATATAACTGAAATACTCCCATATCATGCTGACACGCCGTGATATAACTGCAATACTCCCTCATCAAGCTGACATGCTGTGATATAACTGGAATACTCCTACAAGCTGACATGCCGTGATAAAACTGAATACTCCTACATCAAGCTGACACACCGTGATATCACTGAAATACTGCCTCATCTAGCTGACAACCTGTGATGTCACTGAAATACTCCCTCATCTAGCTGACATGCCTTGCTATCACTGAAATACTCCCTCATCTAGCTGACATGCCTTGATATCACTGAAATACTCCCTCATCTAGCTGACATGCCGTGATATCACTGAAATACTCCCACATCTAGCTGACATGCCGTGATATCACTGAAATACTCCCTCATCTAGCTGACACGCCGTGATATCACTGAAATACTCCCTCATCTAGCTGACACGCCGTGATATCACTGAAATACTCCCTCATCTAGCCGACATGCCTACTCCCTCATCTAGCTGACATGCCGTGATATAACTGAAATACTGTTCAAACCATAAATCCCCACTCATTCAAAAGTTTCTGGCATGCCCAAAGGATACAACTCTGCACAGCAAATTATGGTGCCTTAGACGACTGGGCCACCCGTGCCCCAGGAAGTGACAAGAATAATGATAAGGTAGTCACATGGCATGTCACCAAGCATGAAAGCGACAAAGGTCATAGACGTTTACAATCTCATTAATTATAAACAGATCTATACCTTGATCTCTCAATCAAGCTGGCATATCATGTTACCTGCTATGGAGGGTGTGTCCAAGTCTGCCAAGGGTTCACCTAATGTTACCTGCTGTGGATAATATGTGACCCTGATGGGTGGTAATCATTACCCAGGGTATATTCTAGCATGCTGAAGGGGCGGTCGGGTAGCCTAGTGGTTAAAGAGTTCACTTGTCTAACCGAGGACCCGGGTTTGATTCCTGACATGGGTACGCTGTGGTGTCCCCTGCTGTGATATTGTTGGACTCTGGCTAAAAGCGGCGTAAAACCAAAACTCACTCAGTCTAGCATGCTGAGGTCTTTTGAAAGAAACATACAAGTCAGCAAGTCTTGCTTGACAACGGTATAAGGATCTATACCGAAACGTCGCCGAAGCAAGTCTTGCTTGACAACGGTATAAGGATCTATACCGAAACGTCGCCTTTTACAGTATTAAAGAAGTTGTTATCCATAAAAATTGTGTCTATCATACAAGTCAGCGTCAACGTGCAGGTCCAACTGAAGCAAAAGTAAAGTGGGTCTCAACCATCACCTAGATCCTGGTTGCCTGGTGATGACCACAAGTTAGCTAGTTAATTCAGAAATGAATACACAATGGGAGCCGTGCCAATTTACACTTGTCAGAGGGGTACTCAAAGTATGTGATCTTTCATTTTTTGTGGAAGCCTCGGTGGCTGAGTGGGTTAGATCGCTGACTTTGTGTGCTGGCGATTAGGTGCCTCACTCTGGCAAGTGTGGGTTCGAATCCCGGACAGGACTCAACCAAAAAAAAGTATGAGGATCTGTACTTTACTAAGAAAGTGTTAGCCCAAATATAACATCAGTTAAATCAGAAAAGTGACATAAATATTGTTTAGCTATTAAGAGTGGCCTTACCTCCAAGTGCTTGACTGTGGCTCTCTGGGAACACAACATTAAAGTGTTGTCACAGCACAGCAAAGACTTCTGAGGAGTATCTCAATGGCAATGGTCGTGTTGAAAATTGGTTTTTAATCTTAACCTCGCTTGCAATCATTGCCAACATAGTGGGAACAAGCATGCTTGGGTTGAGCGGTTTCTGGGGAAAACTTATTTCCAGACGCTGAACACCAGACAATGAAGAAAAGACAAGGCAATTTGACTTTCAGTCAGGTGAGCTAAAAATGCATATATTTTTTTTTTGCTCAAAAGGCCAGCTTGAAAGTCCTGAACATGAAAACAAAAGAAAACATCTTAAAAATGTTTATTTCCATACATACATTACTAATTACGTAACAGGCAAGTATTGTGTCTCATTCGCCCTAATATTACCACCGATCACAAATCACCCCTTCAAACCACACACATCTTCACATTCAAAGGACGTTTAAATCTACTGTCACTGACAGTCTTCTCATGAACAACTTGAGGTAAATCTGATTACAAGAGATTCTGATCAGGTAGTCACTTTGTAACACAGTAACACTTAATCAAGTCTGTCTGATGACTATCAGTGTCTGTTATCACCACTGTCGATAAAAAAAGAAATACTGCTGAGTTTCTGTATACATGAATTTGACTGTAATCACAGATAGCAGGGTAATATGACTTGGTAGTCATTATTCTGTTGTCAGCTCATACAACAAAGTATATGTGGCGACGAAACAGCGATAAAGGTGTTGTTTCCAATACGAGGCCCACCATACAAAATATCAATTTACAACCCCTATATTGTGGTAAATACAATACATTAGATTACAAGTTATATTGGTTAAATACACGTGAATAATAACTGAAGTCAAATAAATGAAACTGGACAATAACCAGCCTATGCAGATTCTCTAGTATTTCATGGTTTGACATAAATAGCATAACATTCACAGTGCCCTCTACCAATACATTTCTGCCTTACGATATCCCATCTTCCATCTTTTTTTTAATTCAGGGTTGTTATTCACATGCAAAAACAAAGAATATAAACTTATGAAATAAAAGTACTGTTTTGGAATACGAATCGTATCACACCCATAGCATCGGGATATATATTGTATCGTTACCCCACCGCGTTGTTACACACCTCTACAAAATACGAAGTCATGAAAAATACTCCCTCATCTAGCTGACACGCCGTGATATCACTGAAATACTCCCTCATCTAGCTGACACGCCGTGATATCACTGAAATACTCCCTCATCTAGCCGACATGCCTACTCCCTCATCTAGCTGACATGCCGTGATATAACTGAAATACTGTTCAAACCATAAATCCCCACTCATTCAAAAGTTTCTGGCATGCCCAAAGGATACAACTCTGCACAGCAAATTATGGTGCCTTAGACGACTGGGCCACCCGTGCCCCAGGAAGTGACAAGAATAATGATAAGGTAGTCACATGGCATGTCACCAAGCATGAAAGCGACAAAGGTCATAGACGTTTACAATCTCATTAATTATAAACAGATCTATACCTTGATCTCTCAATCAAGCTGGCATATCATGTTACCTGCTATGGAGGGTGTGTCCAAGTCTGCCAAGGGTTCACCTAATGTTACCTGCTGTGGATAATATGTGACCCTGATGGGTGGTAATCATTACCCAGGGTATATTCTAGCATGCTGAAGGGGCGGTCGGGTAGCCTAGTGGTTAAAGAGTTCACTTGTCTAACCGAGGACCCGGGTTTGATTCCTGACATGGGTACGCTGTGGTGTCCCCTGCTGTGATATTGTTGGACTCTGGCTAAAAGCGGCGTAAAACCAAAACTCACTCAGTCTAGCATGCTGAGGTCTTTTGAAAGAAACATACAAGTCAGCAAGTCTTGCTTGACAACGGTATAAGGATCTATACCGAAACGTCGCCGAAGCAAGTCTTGCTTGACAACGGTATAAGGATCTATACCGAAACGTCGCCTTTTACAGTATTAAAGAAGTTGTTATCCATAAAAATTGTGTCTATCATACAAGTCAGCGTCAACGTGCAGGTCCAACTGAAGCAAAAGTAAAGTGGGTCTCAACCATCACCTAGATCCTGGTTGCCTGGTGATGACCACAAGTTAGCTAGTTAATTCAGAAATGAATACACAATGGGAGCCGTGCCAATTTACACTTGTCAGAGGGGTACTCAAAGTATGTGATCTTTCATTTTTTGTGGAAGCCTCGGTGGCTGAGTGGGTTAGATCGCTGACTTTGTGTGCTGGCGATTAGGTGCCTCACTCTGGCAAGTGTGGGTTCGAATCCCGGACAGGACTCAACCAAAAAAAAGTATGAGGATCTGTACTTTACTAAGAAAGTGTTAGCCCAAATATAACATCAGTTAAATCAGAAAAGTGACATAAATATTGTTTAGCTATTAAGAGTGGCCTTACCTCCAAGTGCTTGACTGTGGCTCTCTGGGAACACAACATTAAAGTGTTGTCACAGCACAGCAAAGACTTCTGAGGAGTATCTCAATGGCAATGGTCGTGTTGAAAATTGGTTTTTAATCTTAACCTCGCTTGCAATCATTGCCAACATAGTGGGAACAAGCATGCTTGGGTTGAGCGGTTTCTGGGGAAAACTTATTTCCAGACGCTGAACACCAGACAATGAAGAAAAGACAAGGCAATTTGACTTTCAGTCAGGTGAGCTAAAAATGCATATATTTTTTTTTTGCTCAAAAGGCCAGCTTGAAAGTCCTGAACATGAAAACAAAAGAAAACATCTTAAAAATGTTTATTTCCATACATACATTACTAATTACGTAACAGGCAAGTATTGTGTCTCATTCGCCCTAATATTACCACCGATCACAAATCACCCCTTCAAACCACACACATCTTCACATTCAAAGGACGTTTAAATCTACTGTCACTGACAGTCTTCTCATGAACAACTTGAGGTAAATCTGATTACAAGAGATTCTGATCAGGTAGTCACTTTGTAACACAGTAACACTTAATCAAGTCTGTCTGATGACTATCAGTGTCTGTTATCACCACTGTCGATAAAAAAAGAAATACTGCTGAGTTTCTGTATACATGAATTTGACTGTAATCACAGATAGCAGGGTAATATGACTTGGTAGTCATTATTCTGTTGTCAGCTCATACAACAAAGTATATGTGGCGACGAAACAGCGATAAAGGTGTTGTTTCCAATACGAGGCCCACCATACAAAATATCAATTTACAACCCCTATATTGTGGTAAATACAATACATTAGATTACAAGTTATATTGGTTAAATACACGTGAATAATAACTGAAGTCAAATAAATGAAACTGGACAATAACCAGCCTATGCAGATTCTCTAGTATTTCATGGTTTGACATAAATAGCATAACATTCACAGTGCCCTCTACCAATACATTTCTGCCTTACGATATCCCATCTTCCATCTTTTTTTTAATTCAGGGTTGTTATTCACATGCAAAAACAAAGAATATAAACTTATGAAATAAAAGTACTGTTTTGGAATACGAATCGTATCACACCCATAGCATCGGGATATATATTGTATCGTTACCCCACCGCGTTGTTACACACCTCTACAAAATACGAAGTCATGAAAAAGAGGTATAACAAAACAAAAGAAAACCTTAATGTGTGTTGGAGAAAGTGGATCAACAAAACCAGTACCAGTTAAGATTAATTGGTTCTTTTTCAGTCCTGAGGACAAGTGTAAGTACTAGTAAGAGACGAAATAAAAATAAATATTTTTATGTTTAATTTATTTCTTTTCCAGTTGCTTTTGATAAGGGCCGATAAGGGCAGAAAATAAAAGATGTGTGGCCCAAGGTTTCTCTGTAAACATGGTAAAGTTGAGATAATAATCTAATAATAAAGAGATAGGCTGAAATGATAAGCCATGACACACTATGTTCATGGTAGGCAAATTTGGAGTACATGTGCGTGAGTGAGTGAGTTTGGCTTTACATCCTATCGAGCAGTATTGCACTTGCAGTGTCAGTGTTTGGGAGGCAAGCCTAATGTGATGCAGTACGAGTATGGTACTGACAAACCCAGAAACATTCAGGGCAAACTGGGATTTGAACCCACGATTTTAAGTTTCAGACACACCCAAGGGACACAACTCTGCATAGCTACTTTCATTGCTGTGGACAACTGGGGTGACTAGAGTCACAACTGTGGAGTAAAATGGCAAAACCGGAAATGGATTCATTTTATGATATAAGGGATAAATAGATTTCTTTTCCAAAGCCATATGATGATATCAATATCAACGCAACGCCTACACACGTAAGTTGAGGACAAATGGTGTACAATGTCAGATAACTGTATAACCATGTGTCCTTAATCCTGTTAATCAGGAGGTCTGATTTTAATTAGTTGGGTCTACGCAGCATTAATTATTATAGAACACAGACCAGTAGTTACTGCAGCACCTTGATGAACCAGTTCAGCTCTGATAAATACAGACATATGGATCAATCCATCACAACTACAAGCTACCATGTGAAAAAACTCAGTTTTATACTTGCAAAACACGTTCCAGAATTTGCATTAAACTAATTCTGTCTCCAAATAGGGATCCGGTTTAAAATACCCCCCTCCACCACCCCCCACCCTGTCAAGTCGGGTGTTGTTCATTACATCAACCACTGGTTTGTCTTGCCCAGGCTGATTATTCACAACCCTGAATAGTAAACACAAATAGCACATACCTGGCATGGAAATGTTTGTTGAAAACCCTGAATAGTAAACACAAACAACAATATCTGATATGGAAATATTTGTTGAAAATCCTAAATAGTAAACACAAATAACAGTATCTGATATGGAAATATTTGTTGAAAACCCTGAATAGTAAACACAAACAACAATATCTGATATGGAAATGTTTGTTGAAAACCCTGAATAGTAAACACAAACAACAATATCTGATATGGAAATGTTTGCTGAAAACCCTGAATAGTAAACACAAATAACAGTATCTGATATGGAAATATTTGTTGAAAATCCTAAATAGTAAACACAAACAACAGTATCTGATATGGAAATATTTGTTGACTAGAAGACTATCACACATACAACTCCAAACCTCGAACACAACTGACATGTTTGGATTTTAAAACACAGCTCTGATGTGTCCGGTTTGACTCGACATTATCTGCAAAACGTCTCAGTATCAATACAATAAACTTCACACTGAGTACAATACAATACAATACAATACCATAAACTATAAGAAAGCATTTTGATTATAAATAGAAACTTTGACATATTATGTCTGACTAGACAATGAGCTGTATGAACTTCAATCCTGAGTTTAATATGTAATACTATATAAATATCACTGTATATTGCCGTCTATAAAGCGAACCCACGTATAAGGCGACCCCCTGTACAAGCCTTCAAAATAGATGCTAATTTACATGATTAGTTTGCGTAATTCAGTTACCATTTGTTGACATGGTATTTCTGGTGCTGCTCACAGTAATGACTTTGTGTTGGGGAAAAAACATCAAAACTCTTCAACCCTGTGTATAAGACGACCCCCCTTGACAGCCCCCAATTCTAGGTACGAAAAACCCGCCTTATACACAGTGATACATTATTTCACTCCTGAGCATTAATAGGCAAGATTACATAAATACATTATTATTGTACCCTTTGAACACTACAAGGTTGACTTGGCACAGATAACAAGGGAACACTACTTCGGTTTTACGGTTGACACAATTAGAAGATAAATACTATGTGTGTGTCTATTTCCGGGATTTTATCGAGTATTTGCATCTTTGAAATTCATCTCGAGACCCGCATGCTTCTGATTACTTACGTGACCCATTTATTTGTATACGATCCCTCAATCAATGAAAATCCTCCCCTGGAAATCCCGCGTACTGTTGTCAGTGAAGATGCCATTTTGTGAAAGTCGGTCACCGGTAGAGAGGTCATACGGAAGTAAACATTGTTGTACATCAAGTTGTTTTCGTTAGTTGGTAGAGGGAAATAACTGGTATTCGTGTACTAGACATTTTACTGTAGTTTCATTCATAGTTACTGGTATCTTTTTTGTCAGAGAATGCTTTGTACTCTGAATATTACTGAACAAAAAATATCTACATGGTGGAGAGTCCATTTGTTTTATCACCTTTCAAAACATTAAGAATTACGTTTTTGTGTCTTTTTCTTTTAGTAATCCATCAATGATAGAGTGGACATGCAAACCAAAATATTTGTCCTCTGTTTGGTTTATTTCATAATTTTGCTTTTGGCACTGGTTGGTCTAAACTGTAAACTGGAAAACAAGGGATGGCCATCGTCATGACACAAGTGAGAGTCACTGTTCACAGAATGTTCAGTAAGGGGCCCGTAGAGGACACTGGGAGAAACACAAAGGACTAATGGGACACTAAGTGCAGCGAGATTTCCACGACCTCTGACTCTGAGTGAGGCTAATTCTGATCTACACGTTACATATTATACATACCGTATTCGACGTAATAAGCGCCCAATGCGCCCTCAAAATTAGAAATAGGGGGCTCTTATTAAAATATTATTTTGGTGGAAAAAACAGAGTTGAAAGATAAATTTCGTGGTTTATGTATATTTTTCCAGAATTTCATTGCCCATAATTAAGGGTGCATATAACACACGAGTGCACGAATAAATAAGTCTTGTGGACATTGATCAATCGGAAGTGATTGGGATTGTTCACTTGCCAATATATTAGCAAATATCGCCGTGGGCGCTTATTAGATCGGGGCGCTTATTACGTCAAATACGGTAATTGTAATAAAGAAGTTGTTCATCCATGTATCTTATCCTAACTTAGTACTCCAACTTCTAAATGCCTCTCAAAGAAGTCATATCAGAACCTGAATATCTTGGTATCCTTGGTATCTGGGTTAACATAACACATGAATGCAGCAACAGTGTTGTGACACTTAGTTAAATCAGCTAGAAACATGAAAAAAACACCACACACTCCAGACCACAAAAATAAACACACACATGATCATAAAATAAACAGTTGATAAATGCCATATCAAACAATACAATTCTGACACAAGTCCCGTAAGGCATAATACTGTAGAAAAGCCCTTTGTCTACATCTTAAATATAACTTGAATAAATATGTCTTATACTCAATGGCCGAGAGATGAATTGCTTGTTTAATTAACTTTTGCAAAGTACTCCTTGGAATCTTCTGGAGAGGGCTTGATGGTCGGAGAATCAGGCTGCCAGTTCGCTGGACACACTGAGAAAGAAAAACAAGAATAATACACAACAATTGTTTAATAAAATAGAAAAGCATGTTTTTTCTGTAGCAAGATTGTTGCATTATCACTGCATCAAGAGCATGGGTATGGTGCTGAGAAACCTAGAAACATAATCGGGGCAAACCTGGGATTCGAACCCACCATCATAGGTTTCTGGCATGCCCAAGGGATGCAACTCTGCACAGCGAATCGTGGCCCTTTGAAGACTGGGCCACCCGTGCCCCCTCCTGTTTCAACGAAATGTATCCATGTTGGGAATTGAACACAGGCAGTGTGGCAGCTGATGTCATTACCCTCTGGGCCAATTATTTCAGGAAGACGACATTCAGGAGAACTTGGAACGATAGTTTGATAATCATGGGACCCTATGAACCTGGTCTTCATCACACTCTGCATGGGGTCACAAACATGGGGACATTGAGATTCTTCCCCAGAATCCTCACTGGAAAAGAAGCATTGGGCACTGGGACCTATTCTGCCTGGAATCCCCACAGGGAGACAAGCATGGGGTACTGGGAACCCATTCTGCCTGGAATCCCCACAGGGAGACAAGCATGGGGTACTGGGAACCCATTCTGCCTGGAATCCCCACAGGGAGACAAGCATGGGGTACTGGAGACTTATTCTGCCTGGAATCCCCACAGAGAGACAAGCATGGGATACTGGGAACCTATTCTGCCAGGAATCCCCACAGGGAGACAAGCATCGGGCACTGGGAACCTATTCTGCCAGGAATCCCCACAGGGAGACAAGCATCGGGCACTGGGAACCTATTCTGCCAGGAATCCCCACAGGGAGACAAGCATCGGGCACTGGGAACCTATTCTGCCAGGAATCCCCACAGGGAGACAAGCATGGGGTACAGGGAACCTATTCTTCCTGGAATCCCCACAGGGAGACAAGCATGGGGTACTGGGGACCTATTTTGCCTGGAATCCCCACAAGGAGACAAGCATAGGGTACAGGGGACCTACTCTGCCCAGAAATCCAAACAGAGAGACAAGCATGGGTCACTGGGTACCTACTCTGCCCAGAAATCCCCACAGAGAGACAAGCATGGGGTACAGGGGACCTACTCTGCCCTGGTATCCCCACAGGGAGACAAGCATGGGGTACAGGTGACCTACTCTGCCCGGCAGCTGAGATGATGAAAGGACACCCACCTTCTCCATGTTTCTCCACAAACTGGAAGGCCTGGATCAGTCTCACCGTCTCCTCCACGGAGCGACCCACGGGAAGGTCGTTGATGGTCATCTGTCGGACTATACCAGCGGGATCAATGATAAACAGCCCCCTATGGTCAGAAAAAAATACATTGAGAAAAGACAAAAAGTTTTTTATCAGATTTTTATTTGTGCTTGTATGTGATCAAGACCTAAAGACCGTTTACATAGTAGAACCCATCACCACTTTGGTTGGCTGTTGTCCAGCAACCAGCAGTTGTCCTCTACCCACTTGAAACTGACTGATGCTCCTGGTTCCAAACCTGTGCTTATGAGTCACATGTCTACAAAATTAACTTTGTTTTTTATATTTGCGGAATTTACAGCCTGAACACCTGGGCCTTGATCTACAAAGCGTTGGTAATCACCCACGACGCAACTCTATAGTACAGCAATTGTAGCCTCGATCCCAAATAAAACAAACTATATCTTTGGTTTTTTATATCTCTTGAATACAAACTTGAATTTTGTAATCCTCTCATATTTGTTGAAGTTCTGAAAGCAGTCCAAACCTAATTTTGGCATCATGTGACTTTTGACATCTTGGATATTGACCAATTTGGCTGACATTTGAACTTGACTACATCAGTATAATACCTGTGCACTCAACATGTCTGTCACCAGCTTAGGTTAAAAACCCTGTTGAGGTTTTAGTCTTACAACATTTCTGTCAAGAGTGAGTTGGGTTTAACTCCGCTATCAACAGTATTCCAGTTATATCGCGGCGTGTCAGGTTAATGTGGGAGGAAAGCCCGAAGTGATGCAGGTCTCAGACATTTACCACTTCGGTGAAACCCAAGAGCACGGGTATGGTGCTGACAAACCTAGAAACATAATTGGGGTGAACCGGGATTTGAACCCGCAATCATAGGTTTCTGGCGTGCCCAAGGGAAGCAACTCTGCACACCGAATCGCGGCGCCTTAGATGACTGGGCCACCCGTGCCCCCTCCTGTCAATAGGGAGATTTTGATGTGATCTAATGGTGTGACAAAGAGATAAACATGTTAAATATTCCATGAAAGATTGAATGATGGTACTGATGTGGTTGATAATTAATGATTTGAATCAATTAATGGTACAGTCAAAGTTGAAATAATACATTTACTTATGTGACAATCTAATCTTTGACTAAACCATGTTGAAACTGAGTTTGCGAAACACATCAAGGGAGACAACTCTATACTAACCTAAGTGCAACCCCCATGTCCTCCACAAGCACACCGTAGTCCCTGGCAACGGACTTGTTGAAGTCAGCCAGGAGGGGGTACTTCAGCCCTCCCAGACCCCCTTGCTATAAACAGAGGACACAGATCATTGTACCACAAATATATGACTGTGTCTTATCCAACATGTGGCAAACAACATAATATAAACAATTCAACATAACCACTGATATATTCTCAAATTTCACGGCAATACATTTTCATCATAAACATTGAAAAGAAATACCTTGAGAAAAAAGGGCACAGTATAGGCATGGCTAAAATAAGAACATGTACGGTGTACAACATAGTAAATGCTCAGCTAATACTAACACCCCATGCACATATTTTGAAAACATTTCATTTGTAACATAATTTCATTTTCATAGTTTTAAATGTTTTCATGTTGTAGTGGAATATTCAGGTCAACCTAGCTAGTTACACTGTTTAATAGGCAGCCACCCTTGGCAACATTGGTAATAAGCTGAGTATTGTATTAAGTAGAACATGTTAACATAGTTTATAATATCCACCCATACTTTAGGTAATATATACAGTATATCCCACCTTCCTGGGAGTGTTGATCCAGGCGAGATGACTGAAATGTGAATCTGTGGACACGCCTACCACCTCCGTGTTCAACTGGCGGAAACGATCCATGGCATCACTGAACGCAATGATTTCCGTGGGACACACAAACGTGCTGAAATACGACGGGATGTGAAGTAAGAACATGTAGAAAGAGCCAACACCACTGAAGATTTGTCCTCATATTGTTGTCAAAATGTTCAAATATGTTATCATTTATGACGCAGGGATTTATCTAGGATTCCAAACAAAGTGCCCTTGGGGGGCAAACTGAGAAAAAAATGCTACATTGTTCACAATGGGATTTCTTTTATGTTCTTATTTTCATAAATTCTTTAGAATTGGGAATTTAAAAATTCAAATTGGGAATTTTTATTGTCATTTGCTATAGACACCGGGTTGAAAAACTCACATGCTTTGAGAAGAAAAATACATAGCATTGGATTTATTCATGTTGCTGAACGTGCTAAAACTGGTTAAGGAGAGTTATAAAAGATTCTTACAAATCAAGAGGGTAGAAGAACAGGACGAGGTACTTCCCCTTGAAATCACTGAGTTGAATGTCCTTGAACTGACCATCAACAACCGCTGTTCCTTGGAAATCAGGTGCCGGGTACTGCACTCTTGGACTCAACAGCTTTGGGGCTGAACATAAAGATAAAAAAATATGTAAAATCTTGAATCCAGCAAACTGAACCTGTGTCCCTGTCAGAAAAGGGATTAATGGACAATAATAGAAAAACAAATTTACTCTTCCAAATCAGACTGGTAGGAATTTTCAAATGTTTCCATTATTTCAGTCAAATTTTGAAATAAAGTGCATCTTTTATTTGAAAGCATGAGCATGAGTCAAATTGTATGTTTTAAAAAACAGATGATCATAACACAGATGACAACCCTGAATTGTTCATGTTGAGGCAATTGGGGTTATTTCGGATAATAGGCATGATTACCAAAGAAAAACATAATACATCCTGAACCTAGCAAACTGTCACTGTCAACAGAGGGATAAATAGACAATAATAAACAAATCAACTCTTCCAAATCAGACTGGTAGGAAGTTTCAAGAGTTCACATTATTTCACTTGTATTTTGAAATAATGTGCATATTTTGTTTGAAAGCATGAGTCAAATTGAATATTTGAACAACCAGATGATCATCTAAAGAGGAGCCAGAGATGACAACCCTAAATTGTGCATGTTGAGGCACATGGGGTTACCATATTTCGGATTATTGAAAAAAAAGAAAAGAATTAGTATGAATAACTGAATGGTTTTGACAAAATGAAATAATATCAGGGTTTGAAATTAACATACGTCTGCTAGTCCGAAAATTGAGAAATAACTAGATACATTTCCTTGCAGACTAAAACTTTTACCTGATGGTAGATGGCAACTCTGTAACACATTAGCTTGTCGACTTGTGCAAAATATATAATACCTTAATATATTTTAATTTTTCATTGCATTTAATCAGGAAACCTCATCAAGATGTTATAACAAACAGGCTTTTAACAAACTGATCAATATAACAAACTTGGTTTTTAGCCCAGGCCATTTGTTGCAGATATGCTTATATACGAACTATGGTTAGCCTATTACAAACTAAAATTAGTGGTCCCTTTCAGCTTGTTATAACTGTAGTTTACTGTAATCATGGTAATTCAAAGCTAAACAAGTGCTTATTAATATTAATTATCACTTGAATGTAATCTAACAAAGACTGTAGCCAGGTCAAAAACTAGTCCAAATTACTGGAAATAAATTTTTTTAGCCTAGATCTATTTATATTTCACCCAATAAGGTCACCAAATTGTGATGCTCCCGTCGTAATTGTATTGGTTGACGGGATAATGTAATACTTTATACATCAGCGACTGACATCAACCCAAAGTAGTCCATACCTGAGCTGAAGGACCTTGCATAATTCACTGCGAGTTTGGAAACTTGACATTTCGTAAGTGTGGAGTTCGCCTGTTGCAAGAATGAACGCACCTGTGAATGGAAAAAGACGCGTTTAATGTGGAAATTCGCACACGACAATTGCATAACGGTTGATTCACGAGGAAGAGTCTGTTACAAACCCCAAAACTCAGAAGATGTTTCGCCATGCCTGCCATGTGTTGAAACAAGAATTAACCAGCTGATGACCTTCACCCATGCGAGTACGATTTGCGGATTAAAACAAACCGGACGAATATGAGAATAATTGTATCCTTTAGTTTAATTTTGACACGTAAATGTTCATACTGACAGTAAAACATATTTATATATGTTTAATATACCAATTTGATAAATATTCTCATTGTTTACGTTCCAAATGTTTACGTACGGTATAGTTAATGATAAAGTTACCCGGATTTTAAACTCGAGTAACAACTTCCGGTGAGAAACAAGGGTAGATAATTTCAAAACATGTGTCGATGTTTTGAGCCTCAAATATATGATCACGGTCAAAAACAGTAAACCTAACTTAATTATCAAAATGTGATTTGTCTAATTCAAATCTTTAACTAACCGGACACTGTTTCAATGCATTGCCACAAAGATACAATCAACTTACGGACGATTTTGATGATGTTTAGTTGATTTTGCCCAGCTTGCTCGAAACTTGACTTGAATAATAACCAGATGCAACTGACAAATGGCGACCAAGGACATTTCTGACATGTCCATCAAGACTGAGTTCCATACGGGTCCCGTGACAGCAGTGTACATCCTCAAGGGACACGTGTTAGCAGGTAGGCAGTGTTTTACTGGAGTAAGTTGCGCAATGTACAAAAACATATTTAGATGGATATAATTTATGAAGGAATTGGGACATTTGGGTAAAATGTCACTTTACTTTTGTTTTTGAGTTATGGCAACATTCTTCGTGATTTCTAAAGATCATACAGAAGTAGCGTCCATAAAAGATCTGAATGCTGTGATCAGATTCGAGCCACAGATCGACCTTCTGATCTTAGGTTGGATGCATTGTCCACATGCTGAAAGAGTTAAACCTGTCAGCTGGCTGACAAGGTAAAGATGTGGGCTGACTCCATGTACTGCTACACATAGTAACAATTATTAACCCCTTAATCTGGGACCATTACAAGTAGTAGTGCAGTTTACTTGTATGTGTTTTGCATTTCAAATATCATATTATGGTGCTGCCCAAAATAACCTTGTCTTACCATATCAACCAGATTGTAAAGATTGTAACGGTAAGTTATTTAAGTTAAGGTGAATCATAAAGTGAGACGGCTGCTCTGTAGTGAGACTACCGTAACTTGACACCTATCATAATTTAATGATGATTTGTTTTTTGTCTAACCAAATTTTTGAAATCTAGAACCTTTTTAACATGTTGAATACACCAACTAGGTAACTATCACTGTCAAAGTCAAACGTTTTTATCTCTTCTTGCTCTGATACAGGGGTAGGAGGCAGTGTCTATGTGTACGAAACGGAAAAGAGGGAGCAGGTAGCCTTGCAGTATGTGCTACCATGCAGGAACATCCATGGGATTATCAGAGGTAAGCATGAGTTAGCTTATGCTTCATAGGATCAATACTGACAGTAGCGGGTGACCCTGCCTTGATGAACACTACCAAGCTAACATGTCGTTCATTTCCCAATGAACGTTAGTGTGTCGCATGATTACGTTGTCAATAGAGCATGTTGAGTGGAGAGATACAGGAATACTTTTTGGGATTTCCTCAATGTCTAAAAATAACGTGAAATAGGAAAGGTATAATCCTACAATTCCTTTTAGACAGATTATGTATGTATCATGTATATGACAGGTCTCTGGAATTAAGTGTCCGTACGATGTCACAACAGAGAATGCTCTACTTACAAAAAGCTCAACACTGTCAATATAAGGTTTAAAGTTGTATTTGTCATATCTTAACCGAATGATATCAATTTGTCCTACATTTCCTGTTTCAGATTTAACAGAGAATGTGCTCTGTGCCTATGGAGAGAAGTGTTTCAGAATTTTCTCTGCATCAGCCGACCCTGAAATAAGGTATGAGACCCAATGCATTCAACATCGCAAATGTTTAGACGTAGATCAGCATACAACTTGTATAAGTCATGGCTGCAGTTTGTACAAGTTACCAGCAGGAGAATCTCGCTTGTAAACTCAGCTTCATCACACAGTTGTTCCAGCCTCTGAGATCTAAGAATAGTCAGTTTGCCTTGTGGTCACGTTGAGATGTGTGTCAAAGTAAATAATCTACTGATTGTAGACTCCAAACCTGAGCTCTTTTTTAGAAAGGCCATGAAAGAGCCCTATGCAAACATCAAAATTAAATAATTATCATCAGTCATTGAATCTGTTAAATCTTGGATATTTTGACCTCAAGATGACACAATCAGTCCCACAGAAAGTGAGGTTACCCTTATAATCATTACCTAAGGAAAATCGGAATGTATACTGCTCCAAAGAAGTTAAAGAACACCTGATTGCACGACAGATTAACTATTGTGATATGAAAGAAGCAGGTGCTCTTTAAATTCTTTTTGGGTAGTATAAAATTCACTGACAGATTAACTTTAGTAGTACGAAAGAATTGGTTATTCTTTAACTTCTTTTGAGTAGTATACATACATGTTACTGACAGATTAACTATAGTTATATGAAAGAATTGGGTGTTCTTTAAGTTCTTTTGAGTAGTATACATTCATGTTACTCCTGTTGTGTCAACAACTGATATGTATATATTTACAGAGTTCAGAATTAAGGGGTGTCCAGGGGTCATTGGGCATATTGGTCTTTTGTCCGTTCTTATTTTAACATTAGGGTTGTAACAAGGACTCCTTGACTTTCAGGCTAAATTCTGAGTATTGGATACCTATTAGCCTAATTTCTTGATGTTTTCGTCTTGTTGACATGATGTCTGTATTTATGTTTTGTGACGATATTTCAGAGTTGACTGTCAAGATGAAGCTGTTGTGTTGGAGGACTGGATTCTTGATGTCCAGTTTATGGAAGAGGTTTGTTTATATTTGTGTTCTAAAGTAACTGGCTAAATTCTTCACCTGACATTTTGTAAACAATCATATTTGTTTGTTTGTTTGTTGTTTTAACGCCACACTCAGCAATATCCAAGCTATATGACGGCGGTCTGTAAATAATCGAGTCTGGACCAGACAATCAGGTGATTGATATCATGAGCATTGATCCACGCAATTGGGATTCGGTGTTAACAATCATATTCTTATATGCAAGAAATAATTGGCGGCCTTAGGACAAGTTAGAAGAAAAACTATGAATATTCAAGATTCATGTCTGACACATTGTTGAAACTTTATTTTATTTTTGTTATTTACATGTAAAATGTTACCATGTGCAACCCTGTATAAAAATCACACAACAAAATCAAACCAGTGGCATATGTGCAATTACTTAGGCAATTTACATTGGCAGGGATCTAAAAAATATTATGTGACTTTTATTTTAACATTATTACTTGTGTCAGCAAACAGAAATTCTTTTCTTTAAAGCTTGTGAGGATAACATTTTAAATAGAAACAGGCCAAACCCCATTCCTACATATCAGAGGTGTAAGATCAGAGAACTAAGTTGTCACAGTACGCATGATATGTGGGGAAATAAAATAGAAAAAAATGGTATTTATAATGTGCCTTACCCTGCGCAAATATCTAAGCAGCGAACAAAAAGGAAATAATAATAAAAATGATACTGATGATAATAATGATGATGAAAGTGATGATGATGATGATCATAGCAGTACTCTATTATTACCCTGGTCAGTGGATCAGTGTGCACTGTTTTCTTTCTCATCTCCCTGGGGAGTATATAATATGACAGTTGGCAAACAATACATTGATCAGAATAGATTTAACAAAGTATTCAAAGTAAAGCAGTGTGCGTACAACCAGGAACCAGCTTGCCCCGGGCACTTGTGACAAAATATAGGGCCACTGAATGAAATGCAAGTCTAATCTTGTTCCTTGAATGTTGTGACGTTTCAGTCTGCGTCTCAGCGATGCGAACAGCTGGCTGTGGCTGTGGCTCACAACGTGATCCTGCTGTGGGACATCTCGTCAAGGACGCTGCTGCACAGGGTAGACTGCGTGGAGAAGTGCATTCTGTATCCTTGTCTCCAATACATGTTTCTGGGGTTAGAAATCCCTTCTGTTAGGAAAAGGAGTGCCTAAGGCAAGGGAGTTAACTGACTTAAAAAGGCCAGTTTCCACCCTTGCCGAATGAAGCTAGAATTTCTGGGCTCAATTGTAGCGCCACCAGTGGCTATTATGAGTTATGTCCCTTCTATGTCCCTCCTAGTGACCAATCCAATTCCATGTCTCACATCACTTTCATTTGATTCAAACAAAATGGCAGCGCCCAGTCAAGACGATCAGATCAAGAATCGGGATCTGTGTTGTTAAAAAACGTGTCTTACTTCACGAAGAGTCACGTGAGCACCTTCATATCAAACATGAAAGGATTTGGAAAATATCTCTTGATGCTGAGTTGACAGTGCAGATGCTTTATAAATTCTCCATTTGAACGAAATCTGCATGGCAGTTGACGAACAGGATGTTGATTTATGAAAAGATATAACTTCATTATTCCTGGCTCATTTGCCAAGTGTGGAAACTTGACATTTACAGTAAGTTCTACTCCCTACCTTTGTTTGGAGTGCGGATGTCATGGCTGAATTTTTTATGACAGGTATAAAGTAAGTAATGTCAGGTGTGACATTCACACATTGTTTCTGTGTGATTAGGGTAACCATTAACTAAATTTACTTACATCACAGAGTATGACAAGGTGGTGTTTTTATTGAATAAACGATCTCCGTTTAGTGCCCCTTTAATACAAAGCCCAGGTGCATGTTCTTTAGTTCCCCTTTAATACAAGGCCCAAGTGCATGTTCTTTAGTTCCCCTTTAAATACAAAGCCCAGGTGCATGTTCTTTAGTTCCCCTTTAATACAAGGCCCAAGTGCATGTTCTTTAGTTCCCCTTTAAATACAAAGCCCAGGTGCATGTTCTTTAGTTCCCCTTTAAATACAAAGCCCAAGTGCATGTTCTTTAGTTCCTCTTCAAATACAAAGCCCAGGTGCATGTTCTTTAGTTCCCCTTCAAATACAAAGCCCAGGTGCATGTTCTTTAGTTCCCCTTCAAATACAAAGCCCAGGTGCATGTTCTTTAGTTCCCCTTCAAATACAAAGCCCAGGTGCATGTTCTTTCGTTCCCCTTTAAATACAAAGCCCAAGTGCATGTTCTTTCGTTCCCCTTTAAATACCAAGACCAAGTGCATGTTCTTTTGTTCCTCTTCAAATACAAAGCCCAGGTGCATGTTCTTTAGTTCCCCTTTAAATACAAAGCCCAAGTGCATGTTCTTTCGTTCCCCTTTAAATACAAAGCCCAGGTGCATGTTCTTTCGTTCCCCTTCAAATACAAAGCCCAAGTGCATGTTCTTTCGTTCCCCTTTAAATACAAAGCCCAAGTGCATGTTCTTTAGTTCCCCTTTAAATACAAAGCCCAGGTGCATGTTCTTTCGTTCCCCTTTAAATACAAAGCCCAAGTGCATGTTCTTTCGTTCCCCTTTAAATACCAAGACCAAGTGCATGTTCTTTTGTTCCTCTTCAAATACAAAGCCCAGGTGCATGTTCTTTAGTTCCCCTTTAAATACAAAGCCCAAATGCATGTTCTTTCGTTCCCCTTTAAATACAAAGCCCAGGTGCATGTTCTTTCGTTCCCCTTCAAATACAAAGCCCAAGTGCATGTTCTTTCATTCCCCTCTAAATACAAAGCCCAAGTGCATGTTCTTTAGTTCCCCTTTAAATACAAAGCCCAGGTGCATGTTTTTAGTTCCCCTTCAAATACAAAGCCCAGGTGCATGTTCTTTAGTTCCCCTTCAAATACAAAGCCCAGGTGCATGTTCTTTAGTTCCCCTTTAAATACAAAGCCCAGGTGCATGTTCTTTCGTTCCCCTTTAATTACAAAGCCCAGGTGCATGTTCTTTAGTTCCCCTTCAAATACAAAGCCCAGGTGCATGTTCTTTAGTTGCCCTTTAAATACAAAGCCCAGGTGCATGTTCTTTAGTTGCCCTTTAAATACAAAGCCCAGGTGCATGTTCTTTAGTTCCCCTTTAAATACAAAGCCCAGGTGCTTGTTCTTTAGTTCCCCTTTAAATACAAAGCACAAGTGCATGTTCTTTAACTGCGGAGCTACTGTGCTCACTTCATCAACACTTCCTGGTCTGACCTGGTCCTGGCAGCCGGTACCGTGTTCAACCAGGTGATCATCTGGTCACCCCACGGACCCAGGAACAACCAGGAACAAAGGGAGGTAATCCACAGGCTCAAGGGGCATCAAGTAAGTGATTTTGTTTCCATATTGCCCATCATCACAAAGATCATATCATAGGCAGGGATAGAGCTTTTTGGAAAAGGAGTGGGGCATTTTGAGATTTGACTATTCGGGTAACGATAATTAAAAAATATTCTTGTAAAATTGTAGGGTATCATGATATATATATGTTAATATTATTAATAGTATTAGAACAAAGATAAGTGTTGACGACAAACATCCTATGCAAGAACGTTTATGTTTGTAAAACTTAACACCAAAACACATCCGATAGCTTGCATGTGCCTCACGCAGTAGCGCCACACACCTGTGTAGGGCATCATTCCTGATTTTGACACTTTCTGGGAAGGTCGATTAATCTGGGGACTATTATTTCTGTCAGTCTTTTTGATTCTGTTGATCATACAGTTGTGGTATACTTGATTTCATTCAATGTTTGTGTATGAACTAGCCATGTGACGTCACATTTAGTAATCATGTAATTTTGTTAAAAATGTAACAGTCTGTGGGTAGTCACAGTATAACATGGTTTTTGTCAGGAGTCGGAACAGCGTAGCACTCTCATCTACATGACAGAAAACACTTTATTGTACACATTGTTGCATTTAGAATTGAATCATTAGCATGAAGACATTATAAACGTATGTGCAAAACTGCACAGATTTATGTAATGTGAATGGGAATGAGGCAGTTCTTAATCCCCATTGATAAATAAACAACATGTCAAAAAAGTAATGCCTGAAATTTAACAAGACAATAAGAAACGCAAAACCCTATTTACACCAATGAATATATCCCCACAATGACACTTTTACTATATTTTCATCGAAAGTGTGAATAATTTACCACTTTCTATCATAACATGGTATTTACTTCCTGATAATGGAAGTTCTTCTAATATTATCAAAAACAATCTCCTGACTGAAGTCCTATGAACGTCTTTGTCCCACAGCGATAGTATGGCAACTATTATGTGAAGCTGTTCAAGGTAGTCTGTCTGATACAGAGCATGAAAAGCAGGCAAGTTGTATAGCAACGGGTGTGTTTGGGTGAGCAGTCCCAAGACAAACCATGAACAACTGTTTCCTTCTGTTCAGTCAGTGTTGTGATCTCATCTTCTCAATTCAGGGGGTGATATTTTCAATTGACTACAACCCCAAGACCAGCATCCTGGCATCTGTCTCGGACGACCGCACGATACGACTGTGGAAACTGACCTTCCCCTCAAACAGCCTTGACCCTTCCATATCAGATTGGTGTGAGATGGAGAGTAGACCCTTGCTGACCCTGTACGGACATTCGGCCCGCGTTTGGGACATAGAGTTGTTGGCAGACATCTTTGTCAGTGTGGGGGAGGTAAGATATTGGGCTGTGGTCAGATGACACTGTACAGTTTAGTATTTTAAACACCTATTAGAATGTAGCAGGGCGTGGAGTCATCCCACAGATGACATCCTTACCGTGTCAGCTTGCTGACGGGGTTAACCTCTTTGGTCATGTGGACAAGGCGTCCGACCTCTGATCAGAAGGTCTTTGGTTCCAATTCCATCACAGGACTCGGACATTTATGGTCGCTACAAGAACAAGTCAAAACAGATACAAATGAAGTCTTGATTAAGTTGAACTGTTAATTACATTCTGCTGTTTCAGGATGCTACCTGTATTGTGTGGGACTATGATGGGAACATACTGCACAAGTTCAAAGGTCACAAGGTAAAATCATACACACCAACATGACCAATGGCAAGTGAATAATGATGCCCATATTTGGAGGGTTTGTCACAGTTCCAATGATTGTATTACCCAGACCATGCTTACTACAATTGATGTCCGCTATACAACTTTTCTGTATCAAGAAAACAGTTCTGTATAGGCTTAAAAAGAAAGAAAGAATAGGTTCTCAAGCAATGACCTTTGAAAATATAGTGTGGGTTAAAGCATTGCGCATGTAAAGGGAAGTAACTGTGTTCAATATTGTATCTATTGTTTTTAAGTATTAGGATTTTTTTGAAAATGGAAATAAATACGAAATGTGAGGCAGACTTTATGATGATGCAGGCGGCGCCTGAGAACCAAGACTATTATGTTTTTAAGCCATAGATAACTTTAACTACCAAATATGCATTATATTTATTTACACAATTTCAGGGGAAAAGTATTTGGAGTCTTGCCTGTGACAAAAGTGGAAAGTTTGTGGTATGTTTTTATATTTATTGAACATATTTCCCATTGTCCTGTACTGTAGAGGTTAATTATGTGGTTGTATTGTGATAGGAACGGCTCAGACAATAATCAAAATGTAGCCAGACAAACTGCCAATTTTCTGCCATGTCAGTGTGAAATTCTCCATGTTCTGTGTGGTCAGGCAAGCTGGTGTTTGTTTCTATCATCAGGTTTGTGTGTACCTGGTGCAGTTAAGACTTCACTATGATTTGGGCTTTATGGAGTTTAATAAACTACCCCGAGTGTGGCCTTTGTAAATACATTTGCAGAACTTTTGTAACTAGATTCAAACTAAAAATATATCAGTGGGTAGGTGCATCAAATCTGGTTCTTCTTATACACTTGTATTCATCTGCCACCACAATACTAAAGTGTTGCCTGAAGTAACCAAGATGGCCGCCGTAAAGTCATTCCCCAAGTGTAGAGGGCAGTTTCGTATTCCAGGGGAGGTTTCGTATCCACATATTAACATGCCACACCCTATGTATGACCACGTGTGACAGGTGACGGGAGGGGGCGATGCCAGCATCAGGATGTGGCTGCTGGATAATGCCGACCACCACCAGGAGGCGCCACAGTTGAGTCTGTCTCTACCCTCTCACTTACAGGTAAACAAGAATACGATTGAGCTAGAAGGAATACTGTCTAAAATCTTTATCAGGGATCAAAATCTTCCTTGGGTCTGTTGATTCACAGGAATTTATAGTCAGTCTGGTTGTTGAGGTGTTGTTTTAGTTGGGTATTAGCCAATGGATCCCAAATGTCACAAAACATGTCTACATCTCGTATGTCTGGGGCAATATACGTTATTACAAGCTTCTGTGAGAACAACTTGACTCTCACAAACAAGCTTCATTTTCTGCCCTCTTCATTTGACACCAAGGACCAATGAAAGATTTGGTTACTGTTGTCCAATCACAGCCAACAAGACATAGGCCGCTGCCTGTCTCCTTGTTTAGGTAGACAGGAGCCAGTCAATGCACTGAAATATATTATTGTCACAGACTCATGGTCGCATGAGTTTTAGAATAGTATTTAATCTCAGGAAAATGTTCTATTTTCTTTAAATATTTTTGTTTCAATCTTTTGATAGTGATTATTGCAATGCTGTAGATAAATGTTTTATCCTGAACACCCAGACCAGGGTGGCAGATTAATGTTACCTTGTTTCCCCAGGGTGAGAAGGATGACTTTGCAAGGAGTATCGCCATGTGTGGGATGGACACTGTTCTCATCATGACCAATGGAGGGTATGGACTATACATGCTTAAAATGCTTGTAATTCATATTTGTAAAGTGTTATTGTTTTTGTATAACAGTGTTACCTGACATGTAATGAGTTCAAACAAATATGTCTCTAAAAGGAGGTCATACACAAAATTAATATCACTGATGTGGCACCAGAACTAACCAATGACATGCATGAATGGCCATCTAGTGAATATAAAGTCATAACATTTGGCAACATTGTTACATAATTATTGGAGATCTATGATATTCATTCTACAGCAGTTATCTCCCCTTGTAGATGTCTCCTGCGATACAGTGTCTCATCTCGTACCTGGACGTGTCTGTATCAAGATGCACTCTTCTCCTCTTACACTGTCATGGCCGTCTCCCCTAGCAACACACTTGTTGCTATTGGTAACATAACAGGCACTGTCAAGGTCTTTGATGTTGGTATGTTGCACATATGTTCAGATTATTTTTGCCAATTTAGAACAAAACTTGCAGATTTAGTTTCGATTCAAAGAGTCTATTTTCAAAATCAATAATGACATTGTGATCTGATTCCCAGGTACATCTGCACTTTGCAGTGGCGGTCAAATATTTGAAGGAAAAGTGTTCGGCCTTACCTGGGTGGACACTGGTCACATGCTGACAACGGGGCCACAGGGGATGATGGTAAATCTTCTATCTAGATGGTCCACCTCTTAACATGCTTAATTAGGACCAAAAGACGTTAAAAGATGGTACTTGTTACCCTGTCTGGCGCTGGGCATCAAGGGGCTAAAACAAGGACTGGTCGGCTCGGAGTCAGTATACTGTGTCTGAGTGCGGTATTCATGTTAAACTGCGGCATGGTATCTCAGTGTGCTAGCACTATAAATCGGCATCAGTCTTGACTAGTACAAGCAGCCACACACACACACGTGCATGCACGTTGCTATATAAGTGCAATAATCTTGGACGCGATGTTAAACCCAATTTCACCTCACCATCTTAAGTAGGGGAGGCGAGTAGCCTAGTGTTTATTTTAGGTGTTAGTTCGTCACTTGATTGACTCCCCTCATTTATGATATATGTGAGGCTCTATTGTGGTGTTCTCCACTGTGAAAGCTGGTTATGTATAGTATTCGCCATAATAAAAGCCCTGGGTGCTTTTTAGAAAATCAACAAAAGGGGTGCATTTTCAAGCCATACATGTTAAGTTTGTTTTCAGACATCGAGCGGCGGGAATGAAGTTAGTTCAAACATCAATGAAACTATAAACATTTCCCTAATAGTTACTTAGCAATTTATGAACCTCTTCTGCGCTGTTGGGTACAATGTAATATACTCACTGAAAATATGCAGTGCCATGTAAGTGTTCATTCTAAGTATGAGGCAAGATTACTGACAGGTTGATCTAGACATTTGCCAGGGGATGGTGTTTGAAGCAGGACACTTAATACAGAGTATACAGTTTTGCAATGCTTCTAATACATTGAGTTATCTCAACTCAACAATAGCCAAATCCTTAATGCAGAGGGCAAATAGCAATGCCTGGTACCTGCCATCTCACCTTGATGGTACATGACGCAGGTGACCGGGACATGTGTGCCGCCAGGTTTCGAGAACTACTCAATATTGGCTTCGGTTTTCCGAAATGTTGATCTACACGATTTAATAAGGAACTATTTCATCCAAATTAATTTGCTGTATTATGTTATATATTTGCCCTGTATCGTCCAGGCTTTCATCCACTTCATCGCTTTCTGTTTTCAGTATATTCTGTCTGCCCCCTCCCTCGCCAAGACTGCCTGCCTGACCCTGCCAGTGTGTAAACAGCGATGGGCGTCGGCGGGGGTCCTGTGTGCAGCCCTGGGGGTGCTGGTGTGTGGAGACCGGGGTGGGACAGTGCACTGCTACCACATCAATCCTGGGGACCAGGTATGTGAGGGTTGCTGGAAGTTGTCTTCCATTAAAGAGTACACCTGATGGCATGTATTGGTAGAATACTGAAAAGTGTGAATTAAATGGAACAAAATCGCATTTATGTCTCCAAAATGACTATCAACAATATGATGGCCTCACTGCTCACTTTTGAAAGTGGAAATACCAACTTGAATATAAACACAAACAACTATATATACCACATCATGGTTTATTGAGCAGCAGTTGGAACAAGTATATAACAATGAAATTAAAAAATATAGAAGTTAAACTATGGGCATTTGGTGAGTTATCACTGGGTCTAGAGTTCTACCCACTCGTGTCAAACTAGGCATCATTGAATGCATCAGCAGTCCAGGCCAGACAGACGCCACCAATGCAACACTATGTCGACATGACCCAATGCGCACCAATAGGCTTCATCACACTTATCCTCAGATCTACAGCCTGTCTTGTTGTTTCCCTTCAAGTTTCTTGACACCTTCTACGATCAATGAATCAGCCTCCGTAGACTGCTGCGGAGCAGAATGTTGGTGGTTTGATCGTGCCAAAAGACATTACAAGATTTTACTTTTTTAGATCCTGCCTTTTGTTGGCATAAAGCGGATAAAACAGGTCTGCTCGGAAATCAATATAATGTGTCTGCGGTGTGGCATGGTATCTCAGTGGGCCAGCACTTTAAGATTGTTATTGGTATGATAAGTCTGGAAGAGTACAAGCAGCCATGCACACACACACATGCACACGTATCTCTGTAAGTGAAATAATCTTGAACATAATATTTAACTCCATTTCCCCTCGGCCCGTGAAGATTCTGGGGTAGAATAGGTCTTCAACAACCCATGCTTGCTGTAAAAGGCGACTGCTTGTCGTAAAAGGCGACTAACGGGATCGGGTGGTCAGGCTCGCGGACTTGGTTGATGCATGTCATTGATCCCAATTGCGTGGGTCGATGCTCATGATATTAATCACTGCATTGACTGGTCCAGACTCGATTATTTACAGATTGCTGTCATATAGCTGGAATATTGCTGAGTGCGGCGTTAAACAACAAACAAACCAACCAACCATGTCCCCTTACCCTGTCAGTTTACCATGCATGCTCTCGGGCAAAGGCTTTTGAAAATATAGTAGTGTTTTTTTATTTTCATTTGGGGTTAGTGGGTTTCAAAACAGTTGTGTAACCAAATAAACAGTTGTGTACAATCAACCAGGGAAAGGGCATCCCTACATAAATGTATTCCTTAATGAGTAAAATGCTGGAATACAGTATTTGGTACAGTTGTACTTGGGATATTTAAGAATTTTTATTTTAAAAAAAAAATGGAAATAATAACAATGAAACATACAGCGAACTTTATGATGATGTGGGCGGTGCCTGAGAACTGAGACTATTATTTTTTTAGCCTTATGTGGTCAGACCTGACATGGAGAAGCAGCAGAGATTATCAGTGTTCACTTTGGCTTCAGATTTCATTCATTCATTCCCTTTTTTCAATAACACTTTTTGAGAAATTTTGCTTTGAGCTGATATTTGCACATGTGAGTTTTAGTGCTTCTCACTGCTGATTGGTCAGTTGAAGCCCTATGATGTCACCATGTTTCATTGTTTAGGACATCCAAAAAATTAAGTACATTGTGTCATCAAAACAACAGGCTGTCTTCAGTGGTGTTTATATGTAGGGCTGATTTTTCTTCAGTGTCAATGAGTTATATATAGAACATCCTATTCGAAACTTGGAATTCTGGATTTCTGTTCCTCATGAATGATTACTGTAAGCGCCTTGCCGAAGGCTCTGGATTAGCATGATTCAATCAGGACAGATAATGCAAAACTCATCGTAGCTCGTTGGTTATTTTCTCTTAGGTTCTGAATATTGTGATTTTCCCATTTTCTAAAAGGTGTTGTAATATTATTGTACAAATTGCATGTTTCTATATTATTTTTATTCTGCTGGAAGAACTGCAGAACATTTTTATAGTTTGTTAGTGGTGGCAACACATCATTTTGAAGCAAACTGCATCTTCATGGACACACTGTCATGTTTCCTCAACTTCAAAGCTTTTTTCATAGGTAACAGCCACACTCCCAGCATCAAGTTTTGCAAAGATTCATGGGAAGGCTGGAGTTACAGATGTATGTTACCATGGCAACACGATATACACATCGGGGCGCGATGGACAGTACAGACAGTGGGACCTGACAGACAGGGAGCTGAAACTCAGGAGTTCCCACCGGGTCAGTACATACGTTATACCTGCACACAGTGGTGGATAAATGTCGTATTTTACAGTAGGATAAACAAAACTTTTTTTGCGGATATCTATCTTCAACTGACCCAATGCAAAAGCCTCACTTGATTAATGACCTGCCATTCCTACTTTTAAGTAATTAGCTTAGTAAATGCAAGACTTGTTGAAATCAATTCTTTTTAATAACTAAGACAGCAGTGTTAACTTCATAAACTTATTTGTAATCATTAACACACAAAAGATGTAGACAACAATGCAAAATCAGTGACATCGTTCAGCACAATAATGCAACCCCGCCCGCCCACCCTTTTATCAGCCAATCAGGAAACAGTAAACAACTTTTTGGCATGTCATCTTTTTTTATTTTTTTTTTTAGCATAAACGCAAGAAACATGTGCTTGTTTAACCAATCACATGCCATGGAAACACTGCCCGTTTATTTATAAAAGATTAATGTACTATTTTGGACTGTTATGAAGTTTGGGATGTCAGATCTAGGAGAAGCTAGGCTGTCCATCTACACAGAGTCTTGTGTTTCAGGTGATGAAAGGGATGGACTGGATAGACCGGCTCCAGGTGACGGCAGACGACATTCTGGTCTACGGCTTCCACTCTGTAAGTCTGACAATTATCATGGGCACCCCAAACAAGTACCCATGAAGATGCGGGTTAGAAATGGTCTTCAGCAACCAATGTAGGCAACTAACAGGATCGGGTGGTTATGCTTGCTGACTTGGTTGATGCATGTCATCGAATCCCAAAGAGTAGACAGATGCTGATGATGTCAATCATTGGATTGTCTGGTTCAGACTTGATTATTTATAGACCGCCATCATATAGTTGGAATATTGCTACAAACAAACTAAAACAAGTACCAGTATTATGTATGTCAAAGTATTTATTTATATTATTTATGTCTAAAATGTTGGGTAGTCTCGGATTCCTTCAACCAATGAAGGGCAAGAAGTAGCATTGAAATGTGTTTATTCACCCTTTGTTTGTAGTATGGGCACAGTGGGGCTGATTGTGTTTAGTCATACCGACCGTTGTTCATGCTATCAGCCACTGGTTTGTCTTGAGCAGACGTCACTATTTACAGGCTGTCGTGATGTAGAATATTGCTGACTGTGGTGTATAATAACATGAGACAGCATTCACTCACTCACTCACTTGTGTAATAAAGAGTAAAACCCACATCATGTCTGCTCCCGTGGATTTCAGGGGCATCAGATGGAAAATGCTCCCAAATTCCACATATTTTATTGTTTTCCAGTCTCGCTTCACTCTCTGGAGCGTGACACAGAACCTGCGTCTGATGGACGTGGAGTGTGGAGGTGGACATCGCGCCTGGGACTGTCGGCTGCATGGGGAGACTGCCAGGTTTGTCTACCTCAAGACAAAACACATCCTGGTGTGTGACACAACGTGCAGGTCAAGACAGGTCATTCTCAAGGTCAGAGACTTCTCAGCATCGAGCTGTGGCCATATTGTGTATTGTCATGACATTCTTTCCTCAAGACATAATCTATACACGTAATACATATCATCATGTAATACCAACTAGGATTTAGAAATTTCTGAAAGTGGTGTAAAAAACCCAAACATTTTGAAGGTCACTTGAAGTGTTTCAAGGTCAGATATACTCCTTCACCTTCTTATTTTTTAGATACTTACAATTCTTTATTGGTCGTTGGGTAGCCTTGTGGTTTAAACATTGGCTTATCACTCTGAAGACCCAGATTCAATTCATCACATTGGTACAATGTCTGCCGACCATTTTTGGTGTCCCATCTGTGATATATATGGACAACATACACTGTACCCTACTCACTCATAGTTCATCGGTATACTTTAACCACAATCCATGACGAGGACTATTTTATCCAGGGCAGTCTTCATGGCAGAGAGTTGTGTGATGTCCGCCATATAACAACATCCCGGGGCAGACGTGGTGAGTTTCACATACATTGATGTTGCTACAGCCAGTTGGGTTGAATAACATATGAAGTGAGGCTATTGTTTGGTTAATGTCTGTTGATGTAAGGCTAACTGTTATATTGCCCTAAAAAATGACCTTGACTTCTGTCAAGCATGACAAGGAGGGATGCAATACCTTGTCTTTCAAAACACAAACTGGTTTACTTTCACAAAACGCTGTGGCGATTGCCCCCAGCAACTATGCTTGAGGCGAGCAAATGGATCGCGTGGTCAGACTCGGAGACTTGGTTGATGCATGTCATCATACCCCAACAGAGTGGTTTATTGCTTACAATATCGATATCTGGATTGTCTGGTCGAGACTCAATTATTTACAGACCACCGTCATGAAGCTGGAATTTTGTTGCATGCAGCATTTAACACCAAACAAACAAACAAATGAGTGAGTGAATTTGATTTTACGCCGCTTTTAGCAATATTCCAGCAATATCACGGCGGGGGACACCAGAAATGGGCTTCACACATTGTACCCATGTCAGGACTCTAACCCAGGTTCGTCATGACGAGCGAATGCTTTAACCACTGGGCTACCCGACCGCCCCCAAACAAACAAATACACAAATTCACAAAATTGAAGACAGTTTCGTGAGTACAGTCAGTGTGCTCTCCCTATATTCTGTATTCATCAGTGTCCTACTCTTCTGATTTGAGACCTTTGATGATGTAGGGTATGAACCTACCTTTTTAATAATTCTCTCTCACTAAAGAAGCCATTTGATGTCCATCAGTAGTTGTCAAGGAAACAGTACATCAGTATTTTAAATAAGAAAGTCACGTATTTCAGGTAACGCTGTGCACATCCTGGCAACTTGCAGTGAGGATACAACTGTACAACTGGTGTCTATCTCTTGTATCCTTGTATTGATTGTCCACACACAGGCTGGCAGAGAGGAGTGAGTGAGTGAGTGACTTGGGTTGAACACCGCTTTGAAAAATTGTATCACAGTGTGTCAGTTTAATGGGGGAGGAAAGCATGATGTGATGCAAGTCTCAGATGTTTACCACTATGGTGAAACCCATAACAATGGTATGGTGCTGACAAACCTAGAGACAATCGGTGCGAACCTTGGATTCAGACCCAGGATAATAGGTTTCTGGCACGCCTAAGGATTGGACTAAGGGAATTGCATCTCCTAAGATTGGTCAACGTATGTGCCTCCAGAGAGGAACTGATCCAATTGTATGTTTCTTGTAAAAGCCAAGTAAAGTTGATTCCATGTCATTGGTGTGAACAGACACTTGCTCGTACACTCAAACACTGGTTTAATAAGATTGGATCAGTGAACATTTTAGTTGTTTTGGAGTTAATCAAGGTGATGGTCATTTGCATTGTCACATGTTGAAAGTGTGTGTAAGTATCCTTAGCTCATCCTCAGCACACAGGGGAATTTCCAACCTCACAGTCCATCACACGCTTCAAGGTCATCTGTCCACTGTGAAGACACTTGCTGTTAGTTGTTCTACCAAAGGTCAAGGTCAGTTACAAGACCATGAGAAAATAATCTTCTCCGGTGGAGGTCGGGCCCAGATACAGGTATGGAAGGTGAAGGTCAACCCAACTAACGAAACAAAAGGTATCATTCCCGAAGATAGCGACCAAGAGCTGATTACCAATGTGAAAGATGCGACACCGGAAAGTAATCTCCCGTCGAGAGACAAAAGTCACATTTCCCAGTCAAATGTTTTGACACCTGGTGTCCGTCAGATCAGTGACACTCCATGTTCCTATGAACACCTGTCCTCTGTGTTCCTGTGTGGAGAGAGGCATCGTGGGTGCAGATCGGCCAGCGGGGGTCAGTCCGACCCCGAGACGCGAGTGCTGTGTCTGACTGCTCTATGTCTGCGGGAAGTGTCTGATGACTATCCAGACACCCTGCACGTTGTGGGGGCAGCATGCTCAGATGCCCTCGTCAGGTAGGTTGTGACAGGAGTGAGTGAGTGAGTTGAGCTTAGTACCGCTTTGGACAAACTTACGGTTATGTTGGTGTCACCTGAAATGGTCTAGGTCGAGATGTTAACTTAGTGCCCTGTTTGAAATTGAGACAATGTCTTTCTGTAAATATGGTACTTATATGCTGCTTGTTGTAAAGGACAGCCTCCGTGGTCTAGTGGTAGTGCGGAAGGTCTGGGGTTCGATCCCCGGCCGCGTCATACCAAAAGACGTTAAAAGATGGTACTCGGAGTCAGTATACTGCGTCTGAGTGGGGTATTCATCTAAAACTGCGGCATGGTATCTCAGTGAGCTAGCACTATAAATCGGCATCAGTCTGGACTAGTACAAGCAGCCACACACACACACACACACACACACACACACATGTGCATGCACGTCGCTATATAAGTGCAATAATCTTGGACGCGATGTTAAACCCAACTTCACCTCACCTCACCTTTATGTAAAGACATAGAATTGGGATTAGGCAGAGTGAATAACCATGATAACAAGGAAGGAGAAAAAAGTGGCTCTGAAATGTTGTGCATGTCTAATAAAGAACTTGTTATCCACAACAGTCCTGGACATAATTAGATTCAGCTTCTAAATGCCTATAGTAGATAGCTATGCAATAAATCACAAAGAACAATGAAGAATGAAGCATGGTTTATTTCATGATCATAATTGTTCTATCATGAGTCATGACCTCATTTCTGGAGATTTCAACTTTTGCTCGCAACTTGATGCCCATAGACTTAGCTGGGCAACGGAGATGGCCGAATGATTGTTTATTTCTTAAATAAATACACTGAGAAAGAGTGTCCTGATGGACTTGAATACTTACTAGGGATGCCGTTTTGCAATTTTGTGATGTTTGAGGAAAATACTATGTGGCTTGAACAATGAAAATATTAGATTTTGAATGCAGCTTTGACAAGTATTTCAGTTAAATCACTGCATGGCAGTTGTCAGATTACTGAGTTTGGAAAACCCAAGATGACGATAGTCACAGTTGATTACGACTTTGGCGACACGAAGAGATTAAAAATTATGACCAAGGTGAATCTAACATATGAATGCCTATACTACTCAAAAAAGTTAAGGACCACCCAATTCCTTCATATTACTACAGTTATTCTGTCTTGGCTTATGAAAGAATTGGTGGTCCTTAACTTCTTTTGAGTAGTATATTTAGTCACATGCAAAGATACCTGAAAATGTGTTGTTATATAATAATCCACATACTTTTTAATTCAGGATCTTTGGCTATGACGAGAAGCAGAAATCCTTGACACTCCTACAACAATCTAGTTACCATGACAACTGTGTGTTAAAGGTCAGTCATATCATCCACCAATCACATTCAAGGTCAAGGGTCATGTTGCTGTCAGCTGCAACTGAGGGACAGATTGCATTCTGGGACATCAGCCATATATGTCAAACATATGCAGAAACGAGATCCCCCTGTGACTCAGATTCACACCAGACACATATACCTAAGCAGGAAGTAGATGAGGAGCAATATGGAGAACACTTACAATACCAGCCATCAAATGAATCATGTGATTCTGAAAGGACGTCATTCCTTCCAAGCTCAGCTGAGGATCTCGACAAGACTTGTGCGGGTCACAAGAGTGGGTCTGTTTTGAAGCCAGACTCAGGACAGCGAGTGTACTCCAGGATGCAGACTCTGAGGACGTTAGAGGAATCGGTACACGTGGCCATGATGCCAGTTGCTACAGTGAAGTGCCATCAGTCGGGGATCAATGCTCTACATGTCTTCTGTCTTGGAGGTAGGGTTAGCGTGTGCTGCTTGTGAAAAGGGGATAAAGCATTTTGCTTGTCATTGCGAAGGCCTTGGTTTGATTGCAAGTGTGAAGGCAATTTCTGGAGTCCCAGTCCTTGATAACTATGGAGTATACAATGAGTTATATTTGTAAATAGAAACAAACAGAGAACCGATATCAGACCACAGTGGTGATACCAATTCTGCCAGAACCATGAATGGAATATGCCAATCAACACAAATGAACAAATAAAAAGTCATCAATAAAAACATCTTTTAAATTATATATTTTTAAATATGGAAGAAAATATTACTGACATCATACATTTATGTACCCTGTTGGTGTTTTCTACTTGAGAAGGTGAAGAGCAATTACTGAATCTAACAAGAAAACACTGTTATTTCTCCTTTGCCCTCTGTGACGACTTTGACAAAATAATAAATATTTCAAATCTTCTCTTCCGTTTCCATGGCAACAGATGAAAGATACCTGATTGCCAGTGGCGGGGATGACAACTGTCTGACGGTCACCTGCGTACACGTCACTGCTGCAGGAGATGAGATGGGGATACACGTGGAGGGGTGTTGGAAGAACGCCCACGCCCATGCAGCCCAGATCACTGGTCTGTTTACCTCATACAGCAAACTGGAATCTTTGTGCTTGATTTATGCTACGTTTAACAAACATGGAATAAAATGAATATTTCAGAAAGATTTTCAGTTTAGACCTATCCCCTGTTCACCAGATAATCACTCCTCTATCCTTACGACTTATGACCTAAGACTCTCCCGACTCATGACCTAAGACTCTCCCGACTTATGACCTAAGACTCTCCCGACTTATGACCTAAGACTCTCCCGACTTATGACCTAAGACTCTCCCGACTTATGACCTAAGACTCTCCTGACTTATGACCTAAGACCATGACCTAAGACTCTCCCGACTTATGACCTAAGACTCTCCCGACTTATGACCTAAGACTCTCCCGACTTATGACCTAAGACTCTCCCGACTCATGACCTAAGACTCTCCCGACTTATGACCTAAGACTCTCCCGACTCATGACCTAAGACTCTCCTGACTTATGACCTAAGACTCTCCCAACTTATGACCTAAGACTCTCCCGACTTATGACCTAAGACTCTCCCGACTCATGACCTAAGACTCTCCGGACTTATGACCTAAGACTCTCCTGACTTATGACCTAAGACTCTCCCGACTCATGACCTAAGACTCTCCTGACTTATGACCTAAGACTCTCCCGACTCATGACCTAAGATTCTTACGACTTATGACCTAAGACTCTCCCGACAGACGTTAAATTTTCTATACAAACCATACCTTTATCCATTGTTTAATGTCCCACTTAATCTCTTGACTGTGTCCTCCACAGAACAGACCCCAAGTACCCATACTGTTTGAATGAGGATTGAATGCTTGCAATAAACAAGCATCTAGTCTCTGAAATGAAAAGATATTATAGGCCAAAACAGTTGTTAAATTATCGTAATAAAATATATTGTAAGGAGTTCAAACCACTCGTTTGAATGCTGGATTTATTACAGGCCACCTGGATCTTGATGGAACAGTGGACTGTGGAGTAATGGTCACTGACATATCACATGATAAAGCATGATGTTACACAAGTCATGTATTGTGATATGTAATGTGTATGTTAGACTGTCTCACAGTCTCTGAACCATATTATTTCCCCTTCCGCCCAGCCCTTACTGTAATGCTATAGTCATAAATAAAGCAAGTCTAGATTTTCCACAGGTTCTGAGTCTCCCATCTCACTGGGGTTCCTTTTCAGTTTGAGTGAGTGAGTGAGTGAGTGAGTGAGTTGGGTTTAACACCGCTTTTAACAGTATTCCAGTCATATGACGGCTTAATGTTGGAGGAAAGCCCGAAGTGATGCAGGTCACAGACGTTTACCACTTCGGTGAAACCCATGAGCACGATTAAGGTGCTGACAAACCTAGAAACATAATTGGGGCGAACCGGGATTCGAACCCACAATCATAGGTTTCTGGCGTGCCCAAGGGACGCAACTCTGCACAGAGAAACGCGGTGCCTTAGACGACTGTATTTGCTTGTTGCTATAAATATTATGTGTTTTCAGTGACTAAGCTTAAGTCTATGTGTATATATTTGAAGGTGTGTGGGTACTGTCCGACCGGCTTGTCGTGAGTGCATCCATCGATCAGAGAGTGTGTGTGTGGGAGCTGTCTGATGCTGGAACCCAACACTTCAAGGTCGGTGTTTTGAAGGTCAACGTTCATAAGTCTTTAGCCGTGTGTTGCCAAAACTCATCTCCAACATTTTATAATTATCAGTAATACTATTATACAAAAAATTAAAAAATAATCAGTAATTAGTACGACTAAAAAGGTCAGAATTTGAATTTATCCACTATGACGATGATGGTGAAAGAGTTGATTTTATGTGTCAAGGAGGTATTTTTGGTCGTTTTCCATGATTACAAAAAGTAGAAACAGTAGGAGATTGATATGTCTACAAATTGAAAAAGTTGGAAGAATGATGTTGGATGATAAATAAGATCTCATCCTCGTGTCTATTGATATCAAATATATCAACACTCGTTGATAAAAGTGGCAACAATCCTCGGCAAGCCTTCGGAATTTTTCCACTTTTATCAACTCGTGTTGATATATTTGATATCAAAAGACACTAGGGTGAGATTCTCTATTTAAGAATACAAGACAACATCTTAACAAAAAAAATTCTTGAAAAAGATTTTTAGAAACAAGTTATGTATTTAAAAAACAATCAGGGAGGGTTTGTATAAGAATACTTTCAATAGCAGAAAGTATATTTTTGAACACACATTTACTGCAGGGTTATCTGTTGACTATTTAACCAGACAAGGCAACATATTGTCTGGATGAATAGGGTTTGTCTGCAGCGGAAAGTCTTGTGCATGTGGCCAGTCACTATATCAGTAATCTATGTGGATTCGAATCCCTGTTCCCCCTGATTATGTTCCACTGTATTTCTGTCCAACAGATGGTCGCTTGTCGATATGTCCACTTCTCGGATATTTCAAACATTGATGTCTGGCAAGAAGGGTAAGGGTTCTTATTTATTGACATTAATTTGTATATACACGGTAATGGTATGTTATTTATTTGCCCATTGGAATTGTAAACTTAATGTGTTGCTCTAGACAATGTGGACATTATTTCAAATCATTGCACTGCCACCAGAAAATATTACAGTAGAGTCTGTGTAATCTGACCGGGGAAAATGTTGCAATAGACAGATGTCTGATAAGACAGAGTTTCATGGGTGAGTGAACCCCTCCTTGTTGTATTCAGGGGAAGAATGTGTCGCCAGTGTACCCTGCTGTTTGTAAGGGGTAACTCAGGGGGATCAGGTGGTGCTGTAGGTACATGACATGTGCAGGTTTGTCTGGTCCAGACTCTTACTAATACAATATACTAGAATTTCATTCCTCCATGTCGACCATATTGGATTTGGCAGCCATTTGGGATTTCTTTCGGTGGCCCGTTATCTGAAAATATTTGGAATGTCATTACCTACAACTGTGCCAAGTTTCATACTTTTATCATAAAGTGGACAGTTTTTCACGAAACGGCTCCAATATAAATAACTGCAGGGATGAAGCAGATCTCACTCACTCACTCACTCACTCACAATTGCATGGATCGATGCTCATGATGTCAATCACTGGAATATCTATTGTCCAGGGTCGATTATTTACAGACTGTCGTCATATAGATGGAATATTGATGAGTATGGCATTAAACAACAAACAAACAAAATATACTATTTTAATCATTCATAATTGTCTTTATTTACATTTATGTTTCAGGTCTATTGTATATCTGTTTCTGTGTGGCGAGGGGCTCACTGTTTTACATATAGACACAGAAGAGATGTGAAAAGAAAAAGAGAGAAATGATTGTATTATTTATCTGACAAGAAATAAACAAATCAGTACCAAATGTGGGGCAGCTGTTTCATGTTTTTCCTTTTTCATATTTCATCCAGATTTGTAGATTTGATGAGACACCATGCAATCTATCACGTCATTGCCAAATATTCATGATATGAATTTAACAGTGATTCAAATTGTTAAAAACAAAACATAATTTTATTTGTTGTTTGTGTTCTGTTGTTGCTTGGCATGTGGAGAGTATGTGGAAGGAAGGTTCAAGTTTATAGGTGGTAGATGTTTACCACTTTTGTTAAAAGATCAACGATCATTATTGGGGCATATTCTGGATTCGAACCCGTATCACCAGAGCCTTGCAGCCAAGGGACACAACTCTGTCATGACTGGTCCACACATACTCCAACAATGATATAAACTTTATATTGCTGATCTCGACGTGAACCTTTAAATACTCCTGACCGTTCTTTAAAGACAAGATATATAAAACGTTTTTTTTTCTGATAAAATATTTGTAACTGGTACGTTTGTGATTTGGAAAAAGTATGAGAATACATATCAATCAAACGAGCACGTATGTGTTGACTAGTTGAAGCGCTCGTAATATAGGTATGTCTGGATAGTAAATGTCTGTGCTCTATGTGCGACTAGTCTGTTACGGAATCACTTTCTAACATCACGCGTAAGTAAACACAGTGAATTGGGACGTAGATTTAGTCAGTCACACGCCGAGTATACCATTATATTTTAAGAAACGCATATAATATATCCAAAAAAGCTTCTACACACTAATTTAAGTTAGCATGGAATTCTACGAAAAGGCGACAGTGAGTCAACATGATTTGTTTGTTTTGTTGTTTAACGCCGCACTGAGCTGTATGACAGCGGTCTGTAAATAATCGAGTCTGAACCAGACAATCCAGTGATTAATATAATGAGCATCAATCAACGCAATTGGGATACGATGACTTGCATCAACCAAGTCAGCGGGCCAGACCACCCGATCCCGTTAATCGCCTCCAAAGTCAATATGAGATGTTCCGTGATTTAATTCTCCATTTTTCCTAGTGTGTGTGAACCCCTTTGACAAGTGAGGATAAATGGTCAGCGGTTTTGATGAACTAGACGTTGTCAATAATTCAGGCAAATATATTATTTCCGTATAAACCAAATTCCCGTCACTCATTATTTCAAGTAAATTACAGTCTGTTATTTATTTATAACTGACGTCTCTATTTCCAGCAAAGGTGAGTTAATAGATTGGTGAGTGAGTGAGCTGTGTTCATATCCCATCATCAACCTCAAATGTTGCATTTGAAAATGGATGTTTTTTTTTATGTGAACCGGTGCGGTGGGGTAGCCTAGTGGTTAAAGCGTTCGCTCGTCACGCCGAAGACCCGGGTTTAATTCCCCGCATGGGTACAATACGTGGAACCTTTTCTGGTGTCCCCCGCCGTGATATTGCTGGATTATTGCTGGAATATTGCTATAAGCTGCGTAAACCCATACTCACTGGTGTGAACCAGGTAAACAGGACAGGATTGCCCTTTTCCTGTCATTAATTGCACATAAAAAATGATAACACAGTCAGCTGTTGACTGTCAGTAATACTAAAGACGCGTGATCACAGTGTACAGCAGATGTTCATGTACGTACGTTACCGATGCCGCCTTTCGTGTCGTGTTCGTGGGTTACTAATTACGACGTTCAGTTTGTCGATAAGTAGCGTCTGAATAATCAAACCGCGTTTCTCGCCATCGTTCATAACCTCTCTGCCGGTGATATACGACAATATTGTACCTAGAGCCCCAAGCTTTGAGATTGATGACTCCCCGAGCGAAGTGTGGGCCTAGCTATCGTGGTCTTGCTGACGTGGTGTGACGTCCCGATCGTGATGCTTACTCGAAGGGTCCGGTGTATTTTTCATATTTCTTATCGCCAGTCCGACCGAAATGATCTCTAGTTTCTGACTGACCCGCGGAGATCCGGGGTAGAATAGGTCTTCGGCAATCCATGCTTGCTGTAAAAGGCGACTATGCTTGTCGTAAGACTAACGGGATCGGGTGGTCAGGCTCGCTGAATTGGTTGATGCATGTCATCGAATCCCAATTGCGTGGATCGATGCTAGTGATGTCAAATACTGGATTGTCTGGTCCAGACTCGATTATTTTCAGACCGCCGTCATGTAGCTGGAATGTTGCTGGGTGCGGCGTTAACAACAAAGAAACAAAGAAACAAACAAACAAAATATCATCGCATCTTCTCAACAACATCCACGTAAACTCAGCTGATCACACGAAGAGCAGCAGTGACAGGACGTAGTCTGTGTCGTTCATACAACGTGGAAGGTCGTGCGAACTGATAATTACTGATCGATTTCCCTCTAACGGGGCTTAATGACAACAGTCAGTTCTAAATTCAGACGTCAATACAAATAAGCTAGATTGTACGTGATAGCGCTGGAGGGAGTAATTGGTTAGGATTTCTTGGACGGAGATTGGCCATTTGACGAAAATGATTTCTCGATTGATTGAATCTGTCTCTGTTAGCATCATGCAGGTATCTCAGGCGTCAGCTGCTCCGTAATGACATGTATCTGTGTGAGCGTCATGCAGGTATCTGAAGCGTCAGCTGTAAGCATCATGCAGGTATCTGAGGCGTCAGCTGTAAGTGTCATGCAGGTATCTGAGACGTCAGCTGTACGTGTCATGTAGGTATCTGAGGCGTCAGCTGTAAGTGTCATGCAGGTATCTGAGGCGTCAGCTGTAAGCGTCATGCAGGTATCTGAGGCGTCAGCTGTAAGTGTCATGCAGGTATCTGAGGCGTCAGCTGTAAGCGTCATGCAGGTATCTGAGGCGTCAGCTGTAAGTGTCATGCAGGTATCTGAGGCGTCAGCTGTAAGCGTCATGCAGGTATCTGAGGCGTCAGCTGTAAGTGTCATGCAGGTATCTGAAGCGTCAGCTGTAAGCATCATGCAGGTATCTGAAGCGTCATGCAGGTATCTGAGGCGTCAGCTGTAAGCATCATGCCGATATCTGAGGCGTCAGCTGTAAGTGTCATGCATGTATCTGAGGCGTCAGCTGTAAGTGTCATGCAGCTATCTGAGGCGTCAGCTGCTCCGTAATGACATGTATCTGTTTGAGCGTCATGCAGGTATTTGAGGCCTCAGCTGTAAGTGTCATGCATGTATCTGAGGCGTCAGCTGTAAGTGTCATGCATGTATCTGAGGCGTCAGCTGTAAGTGTCATGCAGGTATCTGAGGCGTCAGCTGCTCCGTAATGACATGTATCTGTGTGAGCGTCATGCAGGTATTTGAGGCGTCAGCTGTAAGTGTCATGCAGGTATCTGAAGCGTCAGCTGTAAGTGTCATGCAGGTATCTGAGGCGTCAGCTGTAAGTGTCATGCATGTATCTGAGGCGTCAGCTGTAAGCGTCATGCAGGTATCTGAGGCGTCAGCTGTAAGTGTCATGCAGGTATCTGAGGCGTCAGCTGTAAGCGTCATGCATGTATCTGAGGCGTCAGCTGTAAGTGTCATGCAGGTATCTGAGGCGTCAGCTGTAAGCGTCATGCAGGTATCTGAGGCGTCAGCTGTAAGTGTCATGCAGGTATCTGAAGCGTCAGCTGTAAGCATCATGCAGGTATCTGAAGCGTCATGCAGGTATCTGAGGCGTCAGCTGTAAGCATCATGCCGATATCTGAGGCGTCAGCTGTAAGTGTCATGCATGTATCTGAGGCGTCAGCTGTAAGTGTCATGCAGCTATCTGAGGCGTCAGCTGCTCCGTAATGACATGTATCTGTTTGAGCGTCATGCAGGTATTTGAGGCCTCAGCTGTAAGTGTCATGCATGTATCTGAGGCGTCAGCTGTAAGTGTCATGCATGTATCTGAGGCGTCAGCTGTAAGTGTCATGCAGGTATCTGAGGCGTCAGCTGCTCCGTAATGACATGTATCTGTGTGAGCGTCATGCAGGTATTTGAGGCGTCAGCTGTAAGTGTCATGCAGGTATCTGAAGCGTCAGCTGTAAGTGTCATGCAGGTATCTGAGGCGTCAGCTGTAAGTGTCATGCATGTATCTGAGGCGTCAGCTGTAAGTGTCATGCATGTATCTGAGGCGTCAGCTGTAAGCATCATGCAGGTATCTGAGGCGTCAGCTGTAAGTGTCATGCAGGTATCTGAGGCGTCAGCTGTAAGTGTCATGCAGGTATCTGAGGCGTCAGCTGTAAGTGTCATGCAGGTATCTGAGGCGTCAGCTGTAAGTGTCATGCATGTATCTGAAGGGTCAGCTGTAAGCGTCATGCAGGTATCTGAGGCGTCAGCTGTAAGTGTCATGCAGGTATCTGAGGCGTCAGCTGTAAGTGTCATGCATGTATCTGAGGCGTTAGCTGCTCCGTAATGACATGTATCTGTGTGAGCGTCATGCAGGTATCTGAAGCGTCAGCTGTAAGTGTCATGCATGTATCTGAGGCGTCAGCTGTAAGTGTCATGCATGTATCTGAAGGGTCAGCTGTAAGTGTCATGCAGGTATCTGAGGCGTCAGCTGTAAGTCTCATGCATGTATCTGAGGCGTTAGCTGTAAGTGTCATGCAGGTATCTTAGGTGTCATGCAGGTATCTGAGGCGTCAGCTGTAAGCGTCATGCAGGTGTCTGAGGTGTCAGCTGTAAGCGTCATGCCGGTATCTGAGGCGTCAGGTGTAAGCGTCATGCAGGTATCTGAGGTGTCAGCTTTAACGTAATACAGGTACCTGAGGCGTCAGGTGTAAGCGTCATGCAGGTATCTGAGGTGTCAGCTTTAACGTAATACAGGTACCTGAGGCGTCAGGTGTAAGCGTCATGCCGGTATCTGAGGCGTCAGGTGTAAGCGTCATGCAGGTATCTGAGGTGTCAGCTTTAACGTAATACAGGTACCTGAGGCGTTATCTTTAACGCCATGTAGGTATCTGAGGCGTCAGCTGCTCCGTAATGAGATGTATTGAATGTGTGTGGATGTGGTTTGATTCATTGAAGATTTTTGGTGTGAAGGTACATTATACTGGACATTATACATTGGACATTGGATACATCATAAGGCAGCGTTATACAATTATCTGTAAAAGCGATGATTGTGTTCCACATATCCAGATTGCATCATCCACACCTAGTATGCAAGTTTGTACATATCTCGTTATGGAAAGTTATACAGGAAACTGATCAGATGAGAATGAGATAAGAAAGCCATGGTGTTTACAAAGGATTAGGGATGACAAGAAGATTGCTGATAATTGTACCGCCAAATCGATCATAAGTGTTTGGGAATTAAAGCACTACACTGTCAATTGTTATCAGCTAATGTCTTGCATTGCTCGTGTAGTGTGTCTGGGTAAGTAGATAACAGGTTCGAATCCTAACATCGCCCTGATTATGATCCTTGGTAATCAGCACCATGCTAGTGCTCGTGGCTTTCTTCCGAGTGGTAAACTCGACGACCTACATCAATTCGTGTCTCACAACAATCTGACACACCGTGATATGGCTGAAATACCGTTCAAAGTGGCACTTAAATCCAAAATACACACTTACGCGCTCGATGTTTTATTGGATTAATATGTTGTTCAGCAACACATTACTGGTTTCCATATCAAAATGTTGCATGTTGAGCCTTGATTAAAACGAAGTACCGTTGTGAAAATGTGAACGAGAATGTGTTATCTGGATAAACGTTTTGTTTATCAAGGTAATAGCCTACAAAGAATCTGCAATCGTCACCCAGTTATCACACGCCATATCGACTCGGTGTGCTTAAGCGGGTGCAATCATTTAAAATGATTAACAATAAACATCTTTTAAGCATGTTCGGGAAGATCTGTTAATCTGTTTACAGATTAATGCTAGGGCACTTGTTTTCACATTCGGGGCCAAAGGTGCCAAAGGAGATTACATTCTTGATGGTGCTGGAATAGAATGTGTACCCCGGTCAGCTCTCGAACGTAGACGCACTGCTTTAGTCAAGGGCTAGATTATTCATAACATGATCTCTCATTACATGGTGTCGGTTTTCGGAAATTCACTTTGTTGATTGTCTCGAACCCCAGATAAATCGGTCATATCAGTTGAAGCGTAGAAGCAGAGAATGACTATTTAAATGGTAGTCAAATTACTATTGTCATGGCTACACACAAACAAATGGGTTTCGTCTGAAAATAAATACAGCATACGATGATAAATACTTGTTATTTCACATGGAAACATAATTATTATAATTTTATTAATTATGCTTCAGGTGTTTATTTTTATCTACGTGTGAGTTAATATGGTTTTACGCTGCTGTTAGCAATATTCCAGCAATATCACGGCGGGGGACACCAGATATGGGCTTCACACATTGTTCCCATGCGGAGAATCGAACCCGGGTATTCGGCGTGACGAGCGAACGCTTTAACCACTACGCTACCCCACCGCCCTTTTTAATCTGTGAGGAATAGACAAGATATTTCCTTTCACATATAATGCATGGCAAAGAAACAAGGTTTGTGTGTTCTTGTGTGAGAGTAAGATTATTCTATCATTATTCTCGACTTATTCACCCTTCATCCGTTTTCTGTGGCGGTCGGGTAGCCTAGTGGTTAAAGCGTTCGCTCATTACGCCAAGGACCTGGGTTCGATTCCCAACATGGGTACAATGTGTGATGCCAATTTCCGGTGTCCCCCGCCGTGATATTGCTGGAATATTGCTAAAAGCGGCGGAAAACTAAACTAAATTCACTCACTCACTCATCCTTCATCTACCACAAGGCTAATGCAATTTGGCGGCCCCACTAAGACTGATTAAATCGTTGCAACACCACATTTTGTAACTCCTCATCTGGACATCAGGGCGCGGAACATAATTCCTCTTCCCACGTTCTCACTGGGCATGTCCTCGAGAACTAAGCTTCTACGTTGGATATTAAGCGTTTTTGAATTCCTACACTATATTTCAACCAGGCTGTTTATTATCCAACTATAACGGCATTATCAAACTGCGTTCTGTCAGATGATCCCCTATAAAAGACATCCTACATGTAATCTCTTTAAAATAAACTTTATTCAGATTTTTTAGTCTCAGGAAAGGTCACTTGTATCCATTTAAACAACTGAGCCACAGTTACTATGGTTACAACATCATAATATCAATATCAACACAATATGATTTGCGCCAAGTGATTTCAATAACATTACATATCAATACACTTGATTAAAGCTGCATATCGTTTGTTTGAAAAACCTTAAAAAAGGCAAGCTAATCGCATTATAAATTTTATGTTGACATTTAGTGAATACATATTTGTGTATATGACATGTTTACTCCTTTCAAAAGTTTCAGCGGATGTCAAATGCCATTTTATAGATTGATTCCACCCTTCTCAAGCCTTTACTGTATCCACGAATATTGTCATCATTCCTATTTGCGCCTTAAAACACTGTCCTGTCACATTGTTTTACTTGTCTGATCTCACAGGAATACATCACACGTTGTCCACATTCATTCTTGACCATTGGAGGTCAAGGTCAAGGTCAAGGTCAAGGTCAAATGTATTTTATAGAACTACACCTTTCGGCCATTTTCGACAGGGCACATAGGGACGGCTTGGTCGGCTTGGCGTGGAGTGCTTCTCGGGGTATAAGAGCTTCGCCCATCCCCACGAGGCAAACATTTTATCACCGAATGCTTAAATGCATTCCTAAACTTTGAGGACACAAGTCCATATATGATTGGGTTTCCTGCACTGTTGATGTAACCAAGGATTGTCGTTGTTGAAAGCATGTTTTGGTAAAACTCAAATCCCAGTTCCTCGACCCTTTCCGGGGGTGTAAACACGATCCAAAGTCCGAATATTCGAACCGGAAGAAGTGACACAAAAAACAGGATCACTATGGCAACCATCATGCGCACAACCTGCTTCCGGGATTTGATCGTTCTGGTATGGGCGTAGTCTCTTGGGGACGTTTCTGAGTTAAGTGTGAACATCTTTTGAATGATAGACGCGTACATATAAGTTAACATACACATAGGCATGATGAAAAATATACAGAATATAAACACGATATAAAGCCTCGGCAGAGTGTCGGACATCTTGGTTCGACACACTTTCACATGGGAGCCATCTTGGAACTTGGCGTCCTCCAGGACTGTGAGGAAGACGAAAGGTAGAGCCAGGATGTAGGCGAGCACCCAGATGCACGTGACGAACACACCAGTGCTGGTCAGAAGGCACGTGTTCTGGTCCTTCAGGGGGTGACAGATTGTGTAGTAACGTTCAAAGCCGATGGTCAGTAAGGTCAGAACAGACGAATGGAGAGAGGCGTTTTCTAGGAATGGAACAAGGCGACCTGAAACGGGAAGTTTAAGATGCTTTTAAGAATGAAGGACTGTTATATCTAATGTCGTTCAATAACAATCAAATTCCCTTCCGCTGATTTACCCACCTGAACTCGAAATAAAGGAGAGCAGTGAGACCGCCTCATTTGTTTCGTATTTAGTTTTCAGCATAAACTTTCAGAGTGACAAAACACTCTCCACAAGACTGTATGACAAGAGGGATGACTTCAACTTTCCAAGAGTCAACTTTCCCTTCATGTCGAGCAATATTCCAGCAGCTCCAGCCTTTGGTATCAACATTTCACAACGTTTGACATACAATCGAGTATGCCCTTTCTACAAAGAAGTCAAAGAGCGCCATACCACTCTTGCTCAGAAGTTGTTTAAACAAGGTTACAACATTCAAGGCCTCAGTAAAGCTTTCAAAAGGTTTTATTATAGTGATTCATAAACACATGCTCATGATATGGTCGGAATCGTACTATCGACTCTGCTTTATGCAGAGATTTCTATTGAATATGGAAAGGGTTTTGTCGCTTTATTTGCATATCTCACGTGTAGTTACAATGCATTAAGACTAATGTCACATTTATTTATGACTTCTTAGGAATGTAAGCGAGGTTTATCCGATGAAACTGATAATACTGTTCTATACATACATAATTAGTAATAAAACCGACAATTTATTCGACATTTGCAACTATGGATGATGTCTGCCCTGTGAGTTGACGTGATAGATCACTGCCAGGTTGCAGGGCGTATGACATTAAATTCAAGGTCATCCGTCTGTAGTCACTCACAGTCGGTATAGTGTCATGAATTAATAACTAATTGTGGGTTTCCGTTAATACCACAGGGTACTCCAGGCCGCCTCTCTCACTTGTTTGGCATTATTCAGTGTAGAAATGGCACAATCATTATACTGTAGCACAAACACACACATCACTCTCACGTTTATGCGTTGTGGCGAGCGGTCAGCAACGCCATTAGATGTCCGCGGAATTCTATTCAGGGTTAAATATGGGCACCTCTCCACCAATTAGACGACACTGCCTAACTGACCTCAGTGCAACCTTAATTTGGCAGTGTCTAGTCATCCTAACAAACTGAGGCAGCTGCCTAAATTTGACATTAGGCACTGACACGCCGAGACTTGGATACCATCACCATAATGGACCGACACTAAATTGGACGCTCACTTATTGGTTAAGTAAGTTTCTTGTACCGGTTTACTTTTAATGATCTCGATTAAAGGTCAAGGTCATCGCAAAGTCCAAAGATATATGTCTATGTTCCGTTGCTACCTAACCAATGCTCTTTGGAGATGACTAGGTGGGCTAATCGGCTTAGGTGCCGCTATGCAGAGTTGCGTCCCTTAGTTGTGCCAGGATCCATTGATCGTGGGTTCGTGACTATGGCCAATCCTTTACGACCTGCGTTACTTCGGGCTTTTCAACCAAATTCAGACTGACACACCGTGATATGACTGAAATATTGAACAAACCAAACTCATCCACCCACTTACTTGCTTCACAACCTCCAGAAAAACCTCCTCACAACAATTTGAAATGTTTTGAGTTTACGTCAGGTAATTTGTTTTACATATGATAGGCAGTGGGGCAGCCAAGTGGTTAAAGCGTTCGCTCGTCACTTCAAAGACCCAGGTTCGATTCCCCACATGGGTACCATGTGTGAAGCCTATTTCTGGTGTCCCCAGCCGTGATATTGCTGGAATATTGCTATAAGCGGCGTAAAACCACACTCACTCACCTTTTACGTATGTCTATGTACATGTCATGAACTCAGTTATCACTATCTCAGTATCCCTGACCAAATTCGTGTAGTATATAACGATGTCTTCCCATCGTCTGGCACGGATGTGGTGTCAGGGCGACCGTGAGATTTATTTATTTTGCTCATGAATGTTGCATATTCAATCAGCTTTATTGCATATGGCTTAATACAACGGCATATTAAATGTTGTTATGTGTCAATGCGGTGTCAATTGTGCCAGCTATTAGGGCTCTACGATATTGCACTGACATCGTGATATAGGCTAAATCCGATAATAATCAAAGCGGCGTTAAAACATTCATCGGGCTGTAGGGTGGCCGAGTGGTTAAAGCGTTCGCTCGTCACGCCGAAAGACCGGGTTCGATTTTCCAAATGGGTACAAAATATGAAATCCACTCGCTATCTTAGTCATTGAGTGTTACAAAAAGTAGACCACCTTTAACAATTCTTTATACTTACACATTGCCTCTCCAAAGAGCCAGCGGTCTTTGCCATAGAACTCCAACAGTGCGGACGGTTGGCATATCACAAGAACCAACAGGTCCGCCACACTGAGGCTCATAAGAAAAAAGTTCATCTGCGTGCGCATCGCCTTCATCCGGGCAACCACCTGTATCACCATCACATTTCCCAGAATGCCCACCACAAAAATGAGTACGTTTAACGTCGTCACGTAGATGTACACGTACGGAGGTAGCTCCAACTCGTCACGGTTCCTCGAGGAATTTCTTGTCAGGTTTGTGTTTGAATAATCACAACAGTTATCTCCCTTCTTCCATTCACTATATCCAAACGGAAGTTGACTTTTCGCCATGACACCAAACGTCGCAGGAGCCGTTGTAGCGTTCATCGGTATTTCGAACAAGATGCCTGTCTAGTGACGCACATACTAGACATTTATTGGGATATCAACCAGGCAATTTCCTGCAGTATGAGATCCGCTCATTCTCATCTCCATGGTGGTCCAACCTTTGCACGAAACGGTCTATTAATACAACACAAATATTACAAGAAACGTCGGCACAGAACGCCTGCCTGTAGGCACTAATTAATTGATGTCGCAACAGAAACAGTCAGAATCCGCTTCAGTTGATTTTTCTTGTAGCCGCGAGATGCTTCTTCACACGCTGGGCTGGAAGTGACTTCTAATATTGAAGGGTATTCCTGTAATGGGCCCCGACCGCCATCAATCTGCAAAGGAAGAGACAATCATTACTGCTGTGAGATGCGCGTCAATCTCGCACACATCCCACTTCCCGCCTTGAGGGAGGTTACGACAGGCTAGAATCCATATCAACTGTCCTCGACTGCGTGAAAGCTATTAGCATCCCACATGATAATGCAAGAACAGGTTGATAATAACTCTTGTTATTTTAATGATTTTACGACCAAACACAAATAATTATTTCTTCTCAAATAGCGCAAAAACAAATTTTCTGCTTTCCCACCTTGATTAAATGATAATTTTTTTCATCTTTGAACAACATATGTTTAACAAAGTCAATCTAAAACGTAGTTCATATTTTAAGACCAGTTCATGCAAAATGTTCTGGTCGTACAGTCTTTGAACTGCATTTAGAAGTGATACACTCAAGGAAGAGAATTAATGGATGTCAACTTCTTTATTATGAGGGACAAAACGTTTCTGAGTATATGCTTACTCCTTAATCAGGTGAATAAATACTGTGAGACAGGGAACATATATTTGTACATGTAAGAACAACAAAATAATAAGACAACAAAGGTGGAAACTTAACAAGGGGAAACCAACAGATAATAGGCGCTGATAGGTGATTAGCAATGGACAACGCCAATTATCTGTTGGCCCCCCCCCCCCCCCCCCCCCCCCGGGTAAGTAAATCACAGGGTCCAGTGTCACATAACAGCTCTTTACTTAAAAATACTCTCTCTACCCTGCTGCACAGGACCTCTGTCCTGTGTGTGTTGATTAAATGACACAGGATACGGTTGTGGTGAAAAGGTCGGAATCACTGGGTGAATATAAGGAAAATTCCGATTAATAAGTGAAACTCATCTGAAAATATGGCTGTCATGTAGATCATCAAATAAAGATGTCAGTGATACGCAGAAATGCCATTAAACCATTATATTGGCCCACATTGAGCTGAGCAAAGCACGGCGAGATTGACCCTGTTTACAGAGAACCCTACTTCGGCCGGACAACTAATTTACATTTTATCGGATGTGACCAAGAGTGAGTGAGTTTGGTTGGACGCCCCTCTAACACTGGTAGTTGACCATTTTATCTGCAATGTAATACCCCACTGAACCTCACTGAACCTCACCGAGTCTCCCTGAACCTCGCCGAATCTCGCTGAAACTCACAACACTTCGTCGAGCCTCACTGAACCTCACAAAATCTCGTTGAACATCATTGAACCTCACTGCACCACATAAAACCTCAATGAACCCCACAAAACCTTATTTGAACCTCACAGAACCTTATTGAATATCTAGTTCAATATAACAGGATTCTGCTCCATATATGCACAAAGGTGTATTAAATTCAACTCTAAGGCTGTATACTGATTAGTAAACAACTTGCAGTAAGTCAGCCCTAAAGCCCTTGTCTATAAAAGGATATATTTACTCCCAGTATACATGTATGTACGTGATGGTATATGGATACCTGTATCACATGGTCAGTGCAAGTATGGATACCTGTATCACATGGTCAGGGCAAGTATGGATACCTGTATCACATGGTCAGGGCAAGTATGGATACCTGCATTACATGGTCAGGGCAAGTATGGATAACTGTATTACATGGTCAGGGCAAGTATGGATACCTGCATTACGTGGTCAGGGCAAGTATGGATACCTGTATTACATGGTCAGGGCAAGTATGGATACCTCTATTACATGGTCAGGGCAAGTATGGGTACCTGCATTACATGGTCAGGGCAAGTATGGATACCTGCATCACATGGTCAGGGCAAGTATGGATACCTGTATCACATGGTCAGGGCAAGTATGGGTACCTGTATTACATGGTCAGGGCAAGTATGGATACCTGCATTACATGGCCAGGGCAAGTATGGATACCTGTATTACATGGTCAGGACAAGTATGGATACCTGTATTACATGGTCAGGACAAGTATGGATACCTGTATTACATGGTCAGGGCAAGTATGGATACCTGCATTACATGGTCAGGGCAAGTATGGATACCTGTATTACATGGTCAGGGCAAGTATGGATACCTGTATTTCATGTGGTACTGCAGTATAAGAATTATTATTTCGTTATTTATTGTATAAAAGAGAATTGATTTTACACAAAATAGTCACAGGAAAAAACTTATTTCTGACAATCCCTTTCTTGATACGTAATTACATCCCCGCCCCTTTAAAATACAAAATATGATTTTGCGAAGTATTTGTCATCATGATCTGGGCGGTTGGGCAGCCTAATAGCGCCTCCCGTCACTCAAAAAGCAAGGGAAATGCGTGAAGCCCATTTCGGGTGTCCCCCTTCGTGATATTGCTGGAAGATTGCTAACAGGTACGTAAACACCAACCTACGCACCATCAGCATCTATTTTAAGAGGAAAATCCCACCAACACATTCCCGCCTGAGATGGAGATGATTGTGTTATCATTGATGAGTCTTATCAGTTCAGTATAGGAGAACATTACACAACAAGTGAGGGTGAGCTACTGAACCTGTCATCAGACACACTCACTGATCTCTCTACTACCTG